>NW_020884893.1:7349968-7749299 GCF_003945725.1 Corapipo altera | reverse complement strand
GGGCTCCACAGGGATGTTCTGCTGATTTTGGGGTCCCCAGGGCTGAGGTGGCAGCACTGCGGGGTCACAGCAGGGCTGAGGGTCAGCCCTGATGCCCAGGAGGCCTCGGTCAACCCAGTGCTCACCCTCCTGGCCTGGGAAGTCTTGGCCAGTCCAGCGTTTGCCCTTTGGGCCCGTCTTCCTCCAGCCCAAGGAGCTGCCACGCTGGAAGGTTGCACTGCAATCCCCCCCAAACAGTCCCTCCTTGTCACAACAGGATTGTTCTATATGAAATATCAGCCTGACATTGATGTTTTACGAATAACCACGCCTGGCTTGGTTGCAAAACTCAGAACCCACCAGCCTTGCCAATCATTTAAGGCGTAAAAAAAAATTTTGTTTGGGAAGAAAGAATATGTATCATTCCCTCAGAGATAAGGGGGTTTTGCCTTGTTAGGTGTAATTAGACACACAGGCATGAAACGGGACTGCTGTTGCTTAGGTGATCAGGTTTTCCAATTGCTCACTCCTCACTTGAAGATTTAATCCATTTTGTGACATTAAAAATATTTCAATAGCAAATAGCAATGACACCATATGCAAAGAACAACTGTTATGAGTGAATAATAAAACAGTGGGGACAAACATTCACAAGCTGAGACATTAATGCAAATTATCCAAATAATAGAAAGCAGGAAGGGGAAGATGCAATTTTCTGAAACTGAACTTTGGGTACCTTTCAATACCCAAAGGGTTAACTTGACTTGTATCATTGTTTTGTCCTTGATGTAGTGCTTATACCCTGAACAGGTTAATCTAACATTAAATAAACATTTGAAATGAGTTAAACCCTAAACCTCATGTGTAAAGCCTTGCAAAGTTTGGTAGTGTGAACCCTGGATATAAATCTTCCTTTCCAGCAGGGTTCAGACTGTCCTCTTGGAATGGAAAGAAGTCTGTGACTCTAGTCTGGCTTAGATGCTGGTGAAATTTTCCAGGAATAACTTTCTCTGAGAGCTCCAGAGTGACAGATATCTTGCTGGAATGACTTCTCTGCATCAAGACTACAGGAATCTCCAGAAATATTCTTTCTGCCTGCTGTCACCACTGCTGTACCTATGCCCTGGTTGTGCTGAACTTGCCTTTACAGAGCCCAGGCTTCACACTTCTTTCCTCATTTTGAGCCAAAATTACCTATCAGTGGGATTTTGCCAATCTCAAATGCAAATCTACATGTTTTTACAGTTAAATCCAGCCCTAAATCTCAGACCTGGTTAATCTTTATCCAGTCTATGCTGCTCTCTACTCTTCAGCTGGTACTGAGGGAAAGGGTTATGGTTTCCTGTGATGGCTGCACAGCAGAAGGAAATGAGTTCCTGAACAACTAAATTCCTGTTTTCATGCATGTTTCTAGGCACAGAAAAATGAAGGAAGAAAGAAAAGCAAATAAATTGCAGAGTATAAAAATTGTTCCTCTGTTGAATAGTTTTCAAAGTTTCGTAGGAATAATTTTTTATTATTTTTAAGTCTGTGTGAGACACTGAGCTTCAGCACTCTCATCTGTCACATTATGCTTCTACTTAAAGACATCAAGAGGGAATAACTGTGTCAGCTCAGATAGCAATTTTTATATCACCAAGTTCTAATGACAGTACATGAAAAATGTGAAAAAAACCTGTGGCTACCTCTGAAGTATAACAGCATCTGAAAATAATTCAGTTCAGTAGAATAATGTTAATTCAGAGGGAAGAGTATATGTATAAACTGGCTGCTATTTTGTTTCAATCACAAATAATTATATTTCCCTCTATCTAAATTCCCTTGTCACTTCACTGCCTCTAGCAAACATATGGGAGCCTATAATAATGCCACATACAGCCTCCACCTGGATTCGAACCAGAGTTTAATTTTCCCCTCGTTAAATTTTAGCTTTTTAATTTTTTTTTTGCTTTTTTTTTTTCACTTGGTGAACAGATTTTTCAGATTCAGAAAAATTTCCAATCCTCTCGTTCGAGTTTAAATCTTACTTCTGGGTTAAAGCAGATTCCAGCTAAGACATGCATCATTTTGTTCCTCTCTTTTTCTTCCCACTCTTTCAGCCTTAGAAACCCCACTGCCTGTTGTATCACCTGAGGGTGCTCAACCCTGTCCCCCAACCAGAAAATGATCTGATATTTCGTAAGATATTGCAACAACTGAGAAATCTGCCTGGCATTTGGCATTCTCTCTAGAAGTGTTGGATTTCTGGGATAAGCAATATGGCTACGACTATTTCTGTCATTATTTTAGAACACCATGTGCTAGTGCCCTTAACAAAGCAACAGTTTCAGTCCAAGTCCTGGATAATTTTTGGTATGCCTCGTGAATGTTTGTAAAAGAATATCTTCTGGTTCCTTTTTCATTTATCCCAGTTTCTTAACCTTTGCTGGGGGGGGGGGGGGGGGGGTTAGAGCATCTTTGATATAGAATCTAATAGGATTTTTCTTGCATAGGTAAGAAGTACATGCAGAATATATATCTGGGGCCCCTTCCTGCACCAAATTACTCTCAGGTCCATAAATCCTCCTACAAAACAGGTAACCTCAGTACCTTGGCATATTTCAGTCTTTCCAAACATAATGTCCTTTGTGACCCATGAGGACCTCTTGAAAAAAGGAATTCTGATCTGATTTGTGAGCTTTAGCCATACTATAAAAATCCCTTTTTTTTCAGTGTGAAATCCGTGGGAAGTTTTGCTTTAACAAGGAGTTGTCCAACAGTTGGTGCTTGATCATTTTGGATATCTTTTAATAAATTAATGGAGATAGATACTTTGCTATAGAGATGGTTTGCTCCCCATTAAACTTGTCAAGGAGGAATAACCAAAAAGATAAAGCTGTTCATTGTTAGAGTCTTATCACACAGCCTCTTTCAGTGCTTGGCAAGGTGATACTTCTCACCTTTCTGCCTCTCTTCCCACCTTTTTTCTCACCAAAAAGGTGATTATATTAAACAAGATTATCCAATTATATTAAACAAGAAAGTTGAATGGAGAATTCCCTCTCAAGATCTGCCTTGCATGGCTTCTTACAGGTGCAAAATGTGGAATTTAAATCAAATTAAGGGTGAAGCAACAAGGCTGAGGGCAGCAGCTGTCAGACAGGAGATCCATCCTGTTTGCTCAGACATATGTTCTCGAACTGAACTTTTCCCTTGTGATCCGTTGTGCCCATTCTCCCAGCGGAGAGAGGCTTCATGTTCGGAGGGCATCAGATGGCAATCCTTAGAAAAATTGATTGAAACAGTGCAAATAATTATCTCTAAGCACACACAGAGGTTTGTTACTGCTGCTGTTATGCTTTAAAATATCCCAGTGCAGAGTGAGGATTAGGGAAAAAAAAAAACATCTTAATGAGTTTACAGTTTAATAAATCCATCATATTCCAGGCTTACAGGGAAGCATAAAGACAAGCCAGTGGATTTAGAATGAACCAGTTCAAGGTGAGCACAAGAATCAGTTCCTGAATCCCTGGCTGTCCCAAGCCAACATCAGAAGACCAGAGCATGGTGTACTGAAGGTGATTTTTATTGATAGTGCCTGAGTGTCTGCCAAACTAAAGTCACACCAGCCCAGCATAAATCTGGAAGGAATTCCCTTCCTTGACAGTTTTAGTATTGTGACTGGGATCGTTCAGATCAACCTTTTCTTCTCTGGGGCATTTTTAAAAATTTATATTTCAAGTTAAAAATACTGCTTCTTAAGATTAAAAAAAAGCACCAGCATGAACAGAAGGAGAAGCACTAAACCTGCCCAGCTGACATTAAAATGACAGTTACACTCAGGCTCTCGCTGTGGCGGAGGGTGGCAGCAGATTTTCATGAAGCACATGCACTCCTTTAAACACATAAACCTCGACAGAACCAGGCAAGTCAGAGGTTTAGGAGATCCTGCTAGGATCCTTTTTTTTTTTTTGCATTTGCATTTCAGTTTTGACTACCTGAGGGTATTCACAAGTACCTTTCAGCAGCAGCATCTAGGCTGCAACACGTAGGTGATGTTTAAGGCTGTTTCCTAGGCCGGATCCTAAACAGGGCAAAGGATGTGTTAGGGACAAACTACAGCCACAGCCAGGCAATGCTGTTGGCACAGAAAGCTGTGAAAAGAACAGGTTAGTTTGAAATTTGGGTTGCAATGATGATGTCAGCTGCACTGGCCAGGCCTAAGCCAAGTAACTTGTCAAAGAATGCCTGAATTTGTCTGGTTAGCAGACATATGTCTCTAGATTCAGTTTATCTCTGAAACAAGAGTCCACAAAGTGCAACTAACAGGATCTTTTTTTCCTCAGTAGTCATAGAAATCAGTCCTGTCCTGTCTCCTGTTTTGTTTTACAAACACTTCTGTTCTGATTCCGGAACTTCAAGCCTCCATTTGATTTACAGAGCTCTGTAATTCTGTCTTTATCCTGATGTGCAAAGAATATAATTACTCAAGGTAGGGAATGCTTGATAAAGCAACCTATCTGATCATGGAGCTTTATCTGTTGAACCAAATTCCTCACTGTCCCTCACCTTGAAAAGAAATTGGATTCTCAGAAATCATCAATACATTTGCAGTGGTTCTGTTCTTAGCGTGGGTCAGTTTTATTTCATCCAGGCAGATGGTCCTGGATCAGGAGCAACTTTAGTGTTGCCCAAAGTCTCTGAGTTTTGTCCTTCACCATTTTCAATGACTCCACCACTATCTTTAATAGCACTAAACCAGACTGACTGGAGAAAAAAAAACCAACGTTGTTTTATGCTTAAGTGTTAATCAAAGGGGAAAAAATCCATTGATCTCAGTGAAGGTGGAATTCCATATGGACTATATTCTTGTTTCTGTTTATTTGTTGTATAGGAGACACCTGTAAGAGGAGAGAGGAGACAGTTGGTTACTATATTTCAGGCCTAGGACTTACTTTTTTTTGCTGTAATTTACAGCACATATTGCAAAGCCAGTTATTCCTTCTAAAACAACACAGAAAAAAAAGCCAAAATAACTATATCAGTAATTTAAAATATTTGGGTTAGATCTGAAGCATGGAAGTGTTTCCATCTTCGTAGCCAACAAAATGTCAGTTTTCACCATGTGCATGCCTAGGGCATCTCAGGAGGGGGAAAAAACTCCTCAAGTAAATAAACAGGTTTAAAGAAAGGCTGTAGACAACACTGTCATGACTGACATCACTGTATAAAAATATACATTAAAAATATGTATATATATCAATCTGTTCCCATAAAAAGGAACAGATACAGCTCACAATATCACCAAGGTAAAATGTGCAATTGTTTTTATTATGGACTGATACACTTGGCCACTTGCTGGTCTCTTATTCAGCAGGCAGAACTTTATTTCAGTGCATTGCTGCTTGTGTGGCAAAACTCAGGGATTTTATAAATTGCAGTGAGATGATAAAATTGGATGTAAAAGTCAATGATACCAGTGAACGATTGCTTAAGATGTTTGGCAAATTATGTATGTTATCTTCATGAGGGATTTAATTGCATAAACCTGCCCACTGGATCAGCAGTTCTCTACTGCATTCCAGAATTCTAATTACCACCTTCTGCACTGTTTCCTACTTGGAGCATCACATCATTAAACTCTGGTGTTGGAGGAATTTAAAGTGGATTGATCCAGGCTGACTTGGCCAATGTGCTCTGCTACTTTGCTAAGGTCACTGTCCATCTTTAAATTCCTGGGCCTGCTTTATCCCTTATTTATTTTGCTCAGCAGCCTCTACCCCAAAGCTGCTATTTCAAGGTAGCAGGAGTGAGTGTTCACTCCAAACTCCAACTCAGATTCCTGTGGAATGCATCCTTTGTCAGGTCTGTAAGCAGTGTTACACATACATCATAATTCCCACCTGAACACATATGTTCAGGTATTCTGAGGACAGCTGTGATGCACAGATCTCTTACTTAAAATAGCCTCTTTTTTTTTTTTTTTTTTTTTCCTGGAATGGAAGAAACTGAAAATTTGCACATTTAAATAGATTTTATCTCTTTGTATTTTTGGAATAATTTCCCCCCCTTAGCATAATGGATGGCAGCCTTAACACTTCCCATTTCTTCAACTGCATCAGTTGCTTAGAATAAGGATCTCATTTTCACATTAATCCTGTGGCAGGGCAACCTGATGGACCTAAATTCAATGAAAATTACATAAAATTGAAAGAGAGCAGATGCATTGTAAGTGATGGCAGGGCAGCACTATTACTATCATCTACTTTGCATAATCATGTTAGGGACAGAGCCTGGGAGCACATTTCACAGCTTTTCCCAGCAAGCTGTGGCTGTGAGCTTTTTTCAAAGAGACAGAGCTTCTCCTCCTATTCAGGATTTCTCAATTGCCTCAGCCATTCTTGCTGGTTTTATGCTCCTTGAGACAGTATCAGAGGTAAAGTATCAAATTTAAGCAATCATCTAAATGATAGGAAGGCCTCAATTTCTTTCATAATAGATAACTTCACCATTTAACTATGTGAGAAACTTAAAAATATCTATTTGATTTTATCGTGTCTGTTGGGGGTCATACTTTTAAAAGCTCACAAACTATCTCTGTATAGAACAGGGAGGGGAGGCATGAGAGACTGATGCTCAGGAGCACACAATGCTTTGGATCCCACCTACACATCCTGGTGTTTCTGAGTCATCCTCTGGTGCCTGTAAGAGTAATCAAGTATCTCTTGCTCTTATCCCATTCATACCCTTTTCATGCCTTTCCTTTAGCACACTGGAGATGTTGCTGCATGGTTGAATGAAAGAAATAGTGAGGATAAAAATCCTCTTTTTTTTTTTTTTTATGTTTCTTCACTCTCTTTTTCCTATTTCTAGGAGTTTTGTTCTGGTTGGATGGGGCAGAGGCAAAGCTGACCCTTCATTCACACAAAATCAGTGCATTTGTTAACTACTAATGCCATCCTCACTGAGGGATGCTTTAAGTCACATTTATCTATGCACCTTGTATTTTGTGGACTGCATATATGTGAAAGAAAATTTGGTGTCTTTAATTTGCATTTGCCAAACTTACTCTGTCTCAGAGCTAACTCCAACTATTTCAGAACACAACTCTTTTTTCACCTTTCTGTGCTGCTATGAGATACCAAACCCTTAAAAATTAGAAAGTTCTTTTTGCTGCAACTTCACAGAGACTAAATATAGGCCCAAGGTTCACTAGCAGAGCCAATATTGGAATTATTCAATCACATTATATTTCTGGCTTTCCAAAGTTTTTCTTTTTTTATTCACCTTTAGGAGCAGATGAAAGTTTGTTTGGAATCCAGATGCATCTTGCCATATAATAGAGTTCAATGTACTTTAAGAAAATAATAAGAATTAAAAAAAAAATCTTTTTTGCCTTAACAGCAGAAAATTTGGGGCTCAGGTGAACTACAAGAGGTCCTATTAAAATAACACACTAGAATTCTGAATTGCTCAGGCAATGAGAATAAATATGTACAAGACTTAAAGGATGGCTTTATTCCCAGTGTTTTATTTCCCCTCCCTGGAAGCTATTACCTGAAGTGCTTTTGGTGATGTTAAACAGAATCACCACAATTTTTCATTTGAATGACTAAATCTCCACTAGAAAATATCTACAGCTGGGGTATGTTTAGAACTTGCATCTACCAATGTTTTGTTTGATGCTTTTAAAGGAAGGGTTGTGTGACTTTACAAGAACCACCTGACCTTGGTCAGGGGACAAAATCCTTCAGCTCTGTTGAGTGCAAGAACCTCCCACTGAATCTACTTTGATAAAGCTGAGTTTCTCAGAAATTCCCTTTTATGCTGGCCTGTCTCATGCTAGCTTTTTCCCCCAATATCTGGTTTTGCTGTCCTCTCTTTACTTATTAATCTGAAGACCAAATGCTCAATAGCCCAACTGGAGAAAGACCTAAAATAAGAGCTGGAAAAAGCAATGTTTGTGGCAAATTTAATGTACTGAGTCATTCACTGCCTCTGTTAAATGGTGCCTTTTAAACTAGTCTCATAATTTTAGTGTTTTGTTGGGTTTATTTTGTATTTTTTTATGGGAAGGATTTTCATCAGTGAAAGCGATAGAAAGCCAGATGTAGAGTTAGCCCCGGGTCTAACATGACTGCTGTCCTTGTACAGCTGCCAATGTTCATCCTCTGAGCTGATTCTGGTGGTATTCTCATTCCAGAAGCTCTAGCCTTGCACAGGACATCATTTCATGTGCCATTGCCTTTCTGAGTGTGCAGCTGGGACGATCCGTGGTTGATCTCATCCCTGGGCACAGCAAGGATGGTGGCAGTTCCTCCTCATTTTGTGTATAGCAGCTTCTAAAGCTGTTTTCATGAGTCTGGCTATTACATCCATTTCATTTCATTTCATTTCATTTCTCTTCCTTGAAGAGGAGTCTGGTTGATTCTGTCTGAATAATTTCCATGGTCAAAGGTGGGATTAAATGGCAATATTCCCACTCTTAGAAAATCACTTCACATACAAGGTGTTTGTGTACACATGTGCAGAAGTGCATTTTATCTTCCAGGGAATTAGGGAGAGCTGATGAATTTTTCTCTACATCTACAGGATCTGGAAGAGGAACCCAAGACCACAATAATCTGCATTCACCACTTCGAATTTTTTCAGCTATTCCTCTTGGATCAATTTAGTCGAGTTGTTAAGAAAACTAATTTAACCTCTCACTTTACCTTTTATTGCTGCAGTTCATATCTGTATATTACCTTATCTCTGTGCCCTGATGGGATTGCTGCTAATTTGTTCAAATTCAGAACACTTGCTATCTGCTCTCACTGTGATCAAGGTGGGCTCATGCAAAACTGTGCTCTTCTAATCACTTTTATTGGATAGGATTGCTGATTAAATGTCTTTATACTTGTCTTCCAGATCAATTTCTGAAATGAATTCTGACAAGGGCTCTTTGAGGCTCCTGTTGCTAACACAGGTAATAATCAGGTTCATAATAGGAAGCTCTTTGACAAACGTATTTCTAGAAAATGAAAATCACAAACTTACTGGAACACTGAATATGCCATTTGTGCTGCTCCCTTTACTCTTCAGTTATGAACAAACAGTACTTTAAACCAAGACACTTCACATGATGAAGTTTTATGGCTCTGGGCTAAATCTACAAATTTCAGTCACTGGAGCTACTCCTAATTCTTTAATATGTCTTAATATAAGAAACTTCTTATGTCACCAAACCCTACATTTTAATTTCCAGTTTGAAACAACAATTTCCATTTACATTGCAAAAAAATGACCAGTCCTTGAAGATAATGAAATTTTAAAACTTTGTGACCTATTATAATGAGAGGGCAGCTGAGGAAAAAAGCTTTTCATTTTGGCTATTAACTGCCTTGTGAGTCTACATTTTTCCTCAATTTGCTGTTCAATTTAGTCTTCTGCCAAGAGATACTATATTAAAATTGTTTTTCCCTTTATCCAGTTAATGAAAGGATATAATTAAGATAAGTGGGATCAAGCATGAGATCTCAAATTGATGTTGTTCGGTGGAAGCAGCTGCCTTTTTGCTGTTTTATAAACCTTTTTGGTGTCAACAACTGGAAACCTGAATGTTTTTTAGAATCATCATTTGTTTTTTGTGCCTTTGCATTCAGCCTCAAAATGAAAACTCTGTAATCCCCTGGGCTTGACTCAGTGGTTACACAGAATTCAGAGCTCACATAACTTACAAAGTCAGGTCTCCTTAAGGAATGGGGGCAACCAGAGATTAATGCAGGCTAATTGCTTGGCTTCTTGGTACACTGACTGTTTCTTCCTTTCAGAATTCAGTGTAACTTTATAAATAATTAAATGCAGCTCTGACTTCATATTGCCAAATGGTTTTGTTTTCAGAGCAGTCAAGCAGTGAAGTGCAGCCCTGCAGGTCCTGTGTCCCTTCTGTGATCTCACTGCACATGACAGAGCAGAGGAGTAGCACTTTCCAGCCTGACTGTTTTAGTTCTCTACTCCTTTCACAGATTACCACTCCCCACTCTGGGGACCAAGGACTGTTAATTCAGACTGAAGATTTTTTTTTTTTTAAATATACCTTGTTACATGTCTTTTGTTTCCACCCACTGCCTTATATTCAGAAAATATGGTTGTTCACTGATTTTGAGGGATGAGACTGAACAGCAAAAGGTAATCTGGGGTACAAATCCAAATGCCTGGCTCACTGGTTTATGATCTGGAATTGTACTCTGGCTCGTGTTCTTGCTGTAATAGATTTTAGTCAGACAGTTTGGACTCAAATTTCTCTAACATCAGAAAAGATCTGATGTAAGTCCTCATGCTTAAATCTACCTCTGGGAAAAATCCTGGCATGGAGATAACACTCATATAGCCAGAAATGTTTGGAATAAAACTGTTTTAAACAACAAACAACGTGTTCAAAGTGTTTGGTCTATAGAAATAGACAGTTTCAAAAGGGAACTTGGATTAGTATCTTAGTCTTTGTACAACATTTTCTTAAACTTCTCATACAGAAAAAGACCACTTATATCAGAAAAAAAGCGATTTTTTTGAGGTTTAGAAATAGCAGCAGTAATGGTGCTTTTTTGTTTTTTCCTGTTTAAGTGGCAGGGCTGAATCAGTCCAACAGCCCCACGATATGTGCAGGGTCATGCCTTGAAGCTGCAAGAGAGGTGCTAATGTCAACCTTTCTGGTATATGCTGTGCTTCCCCTCTCATTATCTGTGTTCTTCTTCTCATCATAATACCCAAGACTTCTGACCCCTGATGTATACATTTTCCTATAAAGTTAATCCCACACGTCCTTAAATGGAAGTCTGTGATGAAGTTTGTCAGAATTGTTTGCCTGAATACCTCTGTGCTTCCCTGAGCTACATGTGCAAGGGCACATCAAGATGAGAAGCAGCCAAGTCGTGCTGGAGGTGGGCTCCTGCCTGGTTTCTGCAGAAGGAGAACAGACTGTTCAGAGAACCATTTAGCAGCTGTTTATTAGAGGCATAAATGTGTGATTTTGGGGGTAGTAAAACTTGGCAGGAACTTTAATTTCAAAAGGAAAAGAAAACCAAGCGAAAAAATGGCAGTCACTGATCCCCTTCTGCTTCTATAGTGAGTCTAATCTTATGTTTCATTACATATTCACATGGGCACTCGAATAGTTGTATGGAGCACCTGAATAAGAATCTAATCACACTGCCAATTAATTTGCAAAGAAACTTATTGAAAAATGCTGCTAAGTGCAAGAAGTTTTGCCAATGTAATACAGAGGCTCAGCAGGTGCCCAATTTTTAAGTCTGAAGAACTCTAATGTAATCTGACAAATTGATTCTGGGATGGAGTGGCTGTGCTGAATTTCAAGGCCCTTGGCAATGAGTGAAGTTTGGTTTCATTAGACCACTGAGGTAGGATTTATTTGCAAAACAGAATTAAACAGACTAAAAAGCTCTAGTCAAATACTTTTGCAGAAACTAGAAAATTGGGTAGGTATTAGGATAGATCTATATGTAGCTATAGCTTCATTCCCCCAGAAGCAGTGTGATGACTCACCACGTCTGCCTCTGACACACAGGAGACAGGGCTTCATGACTGGATTCAACACTGCCTCTGTCAGCTCTCCTAAAGCTTTTCTCATTGCTCTTTGTCCTATGTCCTTATAACCATGTTCAATTACCTCACAAACCAGGGTTCTAGGATTCTTCTCTGGATTACCAGCAACTTTTTCCCACTTCTGTATCATAAACCTATAAACAACCTTGTTCTGACTACTGATGATGAGATTTATCGTGCCCTGAGTCCCACCTTTAGGAAACAACATTTCTATTTAGTAAATCTGTTTTAATCAAGAAATATTATGTTAAGAATTAATTATAACATTTAAAATGAAAAATAAAGCTGCCATCAAAGCTGAAGTTTTACCCCAATGCTCAAGAAATACCAACAATTAGCTGAAGTTTATATTCCCTCTCAGTCTGTATGTGGGAAGTGTTCAGATACTGTGCTGGTGAGGGGTGATATAAAATGGTTGCATAATATCAGAGTGTTTAAATAAAAGGGTGTAGAAAGCCAGTACAAAGATGCATGATTTCTGAGGAAATTTAGAGCTATGATTTATCTGGATGATGCTGCAGAAGGATTTTGCATCAGTCCAGTCACCAGGAATGAAGACTCTCAGCAAGACTGCTCTTTCACTTCAGAAAACACCTTTGAGCAGACCATGATCTTAAATACTGTGAGCATCCATGCAGTTAATTTTTTACAAGGATAATCACTTAGGAGGGAGAGAATTTAAAAAATGCATTAATTTCACTTGCTGTTCAGCTGCAGTAGTTTATCAGGATGGACAGATGAACATTTCAGTGTTTCAGGGCAGGCAACAAACCTTTGCCTTTGTCCCTTCTGTTCCTGAGAGAGCTGCTAAATGTATATTTAAGTAGGAAGTTGTGAGAGATAAGAATGGAGATGTATCTGAGTGAGAAGAAACTGATGCAACAGATATGAAGCTGCCATTCAGTGGAAAACTCAGAAACCCTACTTTTTGCTAAAGTGAAATAGTTGCTAGAAAAGCTCTCACAGTCACAGAAAACACAAACATTTATATTAGACAGGCAGAAAAGAGGATGGAAGGATAGGAACATGCAGATGATAAGGGAGATGGGGGCCTTGCCCAGGTCTCCCAGATTTGAGGGCAGACCAAGGTGGGCACCACCATGACCAACACAACTGCATATGGTGTGTGGTGTGAACTCCATGGGAACCCCTCATCCTTGGCAAAATCATCCAGCTGCATCCTCTATGTCACTCTCAGTCCAGCTTCTGAGGCTTTAGACTATGTCCTTCTACTTCCCCTTCTCTGCAGGAGACAGAAAAGATGCTTCTTCTGCATTTATTTCTCACTGTGCCAAGATCCTAAAGTGTCTGATGTGCTGAAAACACTGAATAGCTCTGAGCAGAGCCGGCTGCTTTCCAGTCTTCCAATGTGCTGACAGCTCACTTCTGGAAATTTTAACTGTAGAGAGGCAGCAATTTATCTGTAATCTCTGATTTTTATTTCTTTTATTCAGCCTTAGAGGAGAATTCACAGTATAAAGTGGGCAGAGCAACATCACAGGAAGAGGCTCCCAGGTTCCCTCCAATGTATCCGAGACACCCAAGATGCTCTTGGCATCTGGTTCCAGCATCCTTTCTGTCTTGGAAGCTGCATCTCCCTGTTTTTAGCTGAGATTCCAGTAGCACATTGAATTTTGAACTTGTAGAAAGCACATGATTGTGAATACACTGCCTTTGAAGGTGGGAACCCTTCCTCATAGCAAGAATGTCAGGATTAGCAAAACCTGTAGCCAAAGCCATGACTTTGAACTCGAGTTGTGGATTTGTGCTTGGGGCTGGGAGTGAGTGGCTGGAGCTGAACCACAGCTTGAGTGAAGGTCTTGGGGCAATCCTGGTTTCCCAGCTCCTTTCTCAGTGTCTGGGCCCTCTTTTCTGTGCTTCAAACTACTATAAACTATGGATTTTGTGGTTTTATACTCCTGAGGAGACAAAATTCTCCCTCAGTGGAGTGTCTGATCCTTGGGCTTGTGAGAAATGTTTTCTATTTTGTGACAAATTTGATCAATATGAAGTTCCTTCCACCTGCTGCATTTTTTGTTTCTGGTCTCTGCTCTAGTGCCATTGATATTTAGAGTAGATTTTGTAGACAGCTGAAAATTCCCTCTTCCCCCAGTATTTTTGCTCCTTTTGTTTTCTCCAGCCCCACAAAAATACTCTGGTGATGTTTCTGCCTTCTCCTTTTCCATTAACAACGATGTTTTGTGACAAGAGCTATAGCTGCAGTCAGCATGGAAAATTTGCTGTTATTTTAAATAACCATCTGCTCTCCCCACAGTCTGCTACCTCATCCTTAATTTCTTTATTTTTTGAATGTTTATTTTGATTAGCTTTGTCACATGGTGCTATAAGGAAAACTTGCTTCACTTCACACGCTACTGCCATGTTGATACAGAAAACTGGCTTAAAACCAAAAAGATGTTATTTTTTCCATTTCCCCTCCTTTTTTTTTTTTCCCCTCAGAAAAAGTTTTATGTAACAAAGCATTGTGTAAGAAGGAGAACATCAGGGAGTACATCAGAACTCATGGATTTTCTTTTCATCTCTGTCACAAATCCGCTGTGCCACGTTGGGCCAGTCAGTTCAATCCAGATTTTCTTACTGGGATCAGTATGATAACTGCTAACGGATCTCTTTAGTAAATCCATGGTCACACCTATGTAATGAGGTTGAACTCTAACCCAGAGCAAAAAAGAAATATTGGAAGAACCATCTACATGAGGAAGGAGCTGATGCGCTAAAATAGGTCACCTTTGTTTATTTATATTAAAATTACTGGTACACGGATCCTGAATTTCAGACTAACTCTCATTTTTGGATGTTTAATATCTGTGCTATAAATGCTGTTTCTCCATTAGCTGTGCACTGACCTCTGTGCACAAGGTTGTGGTAACTCAGCGGCCACAGCTCTGGGTGAGGAATCTGCACAAACCACAAGAAATCTCTCTCTGAGGTTCAAAAAAATCACGAAGAAATTGAGACTCATTTTGCAAATGCAAATTTAACTGGTGTGGCTGAATAAAGAAACGTAATTTGGCTTCCTGTGAGAAACATTTTTGGAGGAAATATGGTCCCACTGAGCGCTTTGGATACGCTGCAGCTCTTGCAGATCCAAAGAGTGAAGTGTGGTAGCACTGGAAGCACTGCTGGGCTGCATTTCATTATACTCTGCTTTCCTGTAGTGTTGGCTTTGGGTGTGTAAAACAAACTCTGCTGTCCCTGGCTGTGCTGGTTTAGAGACCAGGAGGTGAGACTGGAATCAAGCCACAATTAGCTTAATGAGCCTTTGGAGAATGTTAGTGCACAGCCTGGGTTTGTTTATTTTTGTGGATCAGTATAAATTGTAAGTGATCCTACTGGTAAAAGTGGACAGAGAATGAGGTCCTTTGGTTCTGTCAGAGATTTCAGAAGTTCACTTAAGGTGTAGCTATTACATTACAAAACACGAGGGATTCCTCCACAAGCTTAAAAAAAGACATGTCTGACTGTTCTAACAGCACATGTGGCTTCCAGTGGTGTGTCAAGGGCAGCTCTCCTGGAACCAAAACAGTCCTGCAATTTTTCCCTGAATTAATGCTATAAAGATCTCATTAGGTAGTCTTTTTTAGAAAAATATGTATACATTTATCTTACTTTTTCTGATGTAAGGTTAACTCATATTATGCTATAATTTCTGCAAACTGAATACCAGCATTGGTAGTTAGTAAGTCTATTCTGTTTGTGCCCAGAATGATGTTATCAATGAAAACAGGAGCAGGAGTGTCATCCTCAGTGTGGATTTTCCTTTATCCTTCTCTTTACTTGTCCTAAACTCAATTCCATATTGGCTGCTGCCAGTATTTATTCTACCTTCTCACTCTGTTAGGTTTTTCTGGGAAAGAAACCCCAACAGATCAAACTCAATCAACAACAAACCCCAAACAAAAAAAAACAAACTAAACCAAACAAACCAGAAAACACCCACAAACAAACAAAAAGCCCTCCCAACCCCCCAAACCAATAACAAACCCCCCAGAAACCACAAGAAAAACCAAAATACACACCCAAAAAACAACAACGAAATACTCACAAAAATCCCACCAAAAAACCCACACAAATGAACAAAAACCAAAACCAACATAAAAAACCCTCTAAACCAGGAAAAAAAAAACCAAACCAGAAAAAAAGACCAACAAACCGTAGTTGCTGCAGTGATGTGTTAACACTTACTAATATTGGCCTGCAGAAGAGAAAGTCTTCATTGCTGTTGACAGCTAAATAAGCAATATTTATCTTGTGTACAGAGTGCAGCCATGGATTCACACAAGAAGTGCCCTTTTCTGTACCAGAGCTCTTTCTCTAGGCTGCTGTTGGCTACACTTCAGTCCCTATGGGGATTCATTGAGTTTATCTGGTGAATTAACACCATGAAGGACTAGAAAGTGCATTATTTCCTACAGCACAGGATACCCACTGCTGCTGCTGATGTTACTCAGGGAGAAGCAGTGATGGATGAGCAGAGGAGGCTCCAGCATCCAAGACAAGATAGAACCTCATACATCTTGTTAATGCAGAGCCACAGACAGGGAAGCTGAAAACACTGGTCCAAAAAATGCATTGAGGTGTCCTGGGGAAAGTTTCTTGAGGTCATTTACAGAATGCTCTATTCTGATTGCTCTTACCCTGAGGCAGCACCAGGCAACTCTCAATCAGCAAAAGAGAAACTTTCCAAAATCTTTAGTGATTTTATTTTTCGAAGGGAAAGAGCAGCAAAGAAAGTGTTTATTATTTTAAAAAAATGAGAAGCTCACAAGTACTAAATCTGTTTTGCCCCAGCTGCACTCAAAATGATATTTGGCCTTATCCAGTCCCATGGATTTTTGTTCAATGTACAGATGTATTTCTTCTTTCTGTTACTGTGTACTAGCCAGAAAATCCCATAAGAATCCTTTTGCATCAGGCATTTGTAGATATATCTTACACAAGCAGACTCTGTCCCAAACACTTACAGCCTATAACTGCTGAAAGAAAAAGGGTGGATAAAGCCAGGTATTACAGCAAACCACGGCTGCCCTGTGAGACTGGAGAGCCTTAGGTGTCCCAAAAAATAAGAAAGAAAGGCTGATCTTTCAGAGGGTCAGAGATATTTCAAATATTTCAGTTTTTAACTCATTTTCCATGGGAATTATTGTATAAACAAACTCTGAGTTTGTGTCCCAAATGGTCAGTTTTTGTTTTATTTCATTTCATATGAAAGGAAGAGTTCCTGAAGCAATTAGTGTCAGAAAAACCTCTTAGCAGAAGGAGGCCTGGCAAGGGGGTGGACTTTGTTAACGTTCTTCACAGAATCACAGAATGGTTTGGGTTGGAAGGGAGCTTAAAAATCATCTTGTTCCACCCTCCTGCCTAGGGCAGGGACACCTTCCACTAGACCAGGTTGCTCAGGGTCCATCCAGCTTGTTGGGGAATGGTTGCAGAATGACTGCAGCCCTTAGTGGACATCTGAGACGACACACAAGGAGTTGTTATGATTATTGCAATCTTTGGGGAAGGCTTCAGACAAAAAAAATCATGCCTTAATAAACACTAGACACCAGTTTGCGTGGTACCAGACTTCACTGCTCACAGAATAATGCTTATGTATATCCTGGGAGCATCTAGTTTTCTTTTCCCATCTCTTGTCCTTTAAGCACTTTGATTTTGCAAGTGAGCTCCTTGGGGCAGAGACATTCGATGGTGAAAGCAGAAAGCAGGCCCAGTTAGACAAGTTTTCTGTCTAAGTACAGGTTTCCCAGCTGACCTTGGAAGGCACAATGCCCTTCTGCTTCTTTATAGACTGCTGTAAAATCCACTGTGCAGTATTTCTTCCTGTGAAAAAGTCTTTAAATTATGAAGCAAGTATCTTACTGAACACGGGAACATGGCACATCTTTGTCTCCAGCTTCTTGCTCACTGTGATTATTCTGTCTCATGAACAGTACTAGAAACTTTTCTTTTCTCTCTGCTCCTCCAAGATCTGCCACAGGACTCTCCACACTGTCCCCCCAGCCATAATCCATGGCCCTGGTTTGAAATCTTTCCCCAGGACTGGCACTTTCGGGCTTGGGGTGGCTGGGCAGAGCCATATTACCAACCTCTCAGCATCACTCCTGAGTCAGCCAAGGGGAGGGCTCTTCAATTACGTGAATTAACCCCTTCAGCCCCTTTGGTTAGTACTGTGTTCGTGCCCCTGAATCTCCTGCCCCAGAGAGCAGAGCCCAGCAACCATCAATTACACTGAATCACTCCCAGAGCAGGGCTGGCAACTCCCCACAGACAGTGGAAGCTACAGCAAATTGCAAAGGCTGGGGCAAGGCAATTTATTTCACTGTTTCATCTCCTTTTCTATCCCAAGATGGCACCTACTAACCAGGATTCATCTCCAGAACAGGAGTATACAAAGGGCAGCCTCTGGATCCCGTGAGTTTAGTTAGCTACAGCAGAACTGGCAAGATTTGAAAGGTGAGCTGGGCAAACTGGAGTATGAAAGTCCAGCACAGTGCAGAGATGAGTCCATGGCAGAGAGCAAAGAGCTAGTGTGAAGGAGAGATCAAAGCACTCACTGACATGAACTGCTCTCTTCTTACACAGGAGAGCTTTAGCTGATACCTGTTTAAATCACACCTACCAGCTGGCATCTTTTCCTAATTATGCCTAATTATATTTTAACTCTTAAAATTGTCAGGTCACACAGTTCCGCCCAGATTACTTTTTAGGTAGCTAAATCAGGAGTAATTGGAGGCATTGCCCCAATATATAATTTGTTTGACAGCTGCAATATGTCCTTAATTTCCCCAGGGGGTTTCCCAGCCCCCACTGATCTCTGCAGTGCTCGTAGTACTGGAGTGGTTTAAAGCCAGCTCAACCCTGTTTACAGCCACAGAAGGGATCTGTCCTTCGTGGCAATGCAAAAGCTCAGCTCCACCCATTCATCCATCCCTCCCTCCATCTGTCTGCAGAGCAACCTGCCTCTTCTCCATCTCCTGTGTTTGAAGACTGTCAGTCAGACCACTGTGTAGGGAACAAGGAATTCTGATTCCAATTGATAAATTCTGTAGTTCTGATTAACTAGAACACCTGACTGAGTGCTAGCTGGGGCTACAGCTGCAAGGAGATTTTTGGTGGTGGTGCTCAGCACTTCCACTTACAGTTTAATCAAACTCCTACCGAGTTTCCAGCATCCCAACACTCTCAGAAAATTGGTTGCCAAAACAATAGAAAGAAATTAGTATTTGTGCTTCATCAGTTATTGTATTTACTTATTCATGAGACGGCAATGTAGGCACCTGTGATACGAGAGAATTTGGGAAATCTTTTAAGAGGCAAAAAAGGCAACTCTCCTCACTGGAAATCTCTCATCCACTGAGATACCAGCAGAGATTGGCCAAACCTTCTGCTTAAGTAGTCACACAGCAAAAGGTGCAAGGAGCACCAGTCCTGGTTTGCAGTCACAGCTCTGAAGGGCCCTCATTCCCTCAGGTGACAGGGTTGGTTGTGCTGACTCTGTTAGTGATGGACATCCACCCTCCTACACCCTGCAGATTTGGGTTGTTACAGAATAGTGCACTCAAGGAACACAGATTACAGTACTACAGGGGATTTTATTAAGAGAAAAATGTTGAGCTCATTTTCCTGGTGGTCTTTAATGACCTATTTTAACACTAAACAGGTTTCCCTCACCAAGAATTGGAAGGTGCATGACAAAATTAAAGGAGACTCAGAGCTCTTGCCCCATGTTACCTACTGGTTAACTATTTTGTTGTTACCTAATTTGTTTTGTGCTGTTTAATGGGATGCTGACCAAGCTGCACAGGGAAACTGTCATCAATTATTAAGAAATTGTCTAATCCATCAGAACATCCGTACTGCTATAGTGTTTCCCCTGAGGAGACCAAAAGAGCTCTGAGTAAGAAGTTGGAGATGTTCCAGTGAGAACAAACAGCCCCAAAAAACAGCCTACCTTCCTAAGTTTATTAAATGAAATTTCCAGATGTTTCCTTCCTTCTCAGCATTGCACACCAAAAAGGTACAGCAGTTAGTTTTCAGAAAATGAAATTTGTTTTCTGGAAAAGAGATATTGCTGAAGGCACTAAGAGACAGGATCCTGAGGGACTGAAGTCCCTCATATTCCCCAAGTCCTTTGGGCACCACTATGGTATTACATGAAATAATACAAAAGCTCTGACCAAGGACTATTTTATGGTCATGGTAATGCAGTACAACCCTATGGAGCTTAAAGCCAGAAGGGAATCAGATCTTTTTGTTTTATTTTCAGGTACCTCACAGACATGAAATGTCATCCATTTACCTTGCTTTTGGCCTATTTTTGACTGATACATGCCTAGGAAGACACCCAGTATCAGTGTGAAGATGACAAGGTTTTATTTGCTCTACTGCAGTGTCTGGCTTCACTTTTCAGGTGCTGAGTCTTGTTGTTCCTCTGGGACAGCAACCCAAAGCCAAGTAGGCATCAGGTGTCAGAGATGGCAGAGATGGCCCACCATGGTCACCCTCAAAGAGAGCTTTGGGCAATTCCACTATTCCTCTGCCAGTAATTCCCTACTGTGTGGCAAAAGAAGAAAAAAATGGTGCAGCACAGGACATTCTGTAGCTGGGTATGAACAAGCACTAAACCTGTGTCTCTCAGTCCTTACACTCTGGGAGAAAGCATCTGATACTTCTCACTGGCATTTTACTTGACAGGTGGAAGAAGGAAAAACCTCAACATAAAATCACTGAATTTAAGAAGGGATTTTCATTAAATCTCCTGTTTCCAACCTTTCTTCTCCCCTCTTCTATTAAAGTCAAATTAGGAGTGAAAGGCTCATGAGCTGCTGCCTGGGGTGATGCCTGACCATGAGAGCAGGGCTGTAAGCTTGAGGCAAGGCTCTTCATCCTTAAATCTGATAGCTTCAACCTCTCTCTTTCCAGGTCCAGGTGCTGTGGTTCATCTTTAAGCTTCTTATAGCGAGGCATTTCAGGATGCTCTGCATCCTGCTGACAGACAGAGCTGTGGATGGCTTTTCCTCTTGAGAACAATACTGTGCATCCTCTCTCCTCTTTAAATATGTTTGGGACATGATTGTGAGCCAGCCTGGTGAAAAACAACTTTGGTGGAAAAAGCTGGTTCTGTGGAACCTTCACAGGAGCAGAAAAAAACCCAGCTTGTATAAAGCTTTTTTCAGAGATTGGTTCTAATGTTCTGTAAAATTAAATTTCTGGTTGAAATTAAAAAGCATCTATGTAAGCCTCACTGTCCCTTCGTGATCTTCAGAACAGCCTGGGATGATATTAGTGTCCCTCAGGGTTTAATTTATACCCCAGACTTTGAGGAAAATATTGTCTGTGTTATCATGGCATCAGTATTTGGTGAATAAATTTGCAAATAACACAGTAATCTTTGTCTACATTAAAGACTCTACTAATCCAGGGTGAAAAGTTTGAACATGACAAATATTATCCTGACACAAGAAAGCAGCTTTCCAATGAAAAATGATTTCTGAAGGGGTTTTGACTGTTCTGTGCTAACAGTTTCTGGTAAGTTTACCAATAATTAAATACACTGCAATTTAACTAATTGTTTGATTATGGGCAATTCTCTAGACATTATAACATGTCAGGTTTTCAATGACAGATTAGTCTCATATTTTCCTTTTGCTATAAATCATGGAGTGTGACTTGCTAGGAAACTCGAAGGAAATGAAATACAATGAAATGCAGAAGCACACAGGGACTGGATTGTTTACATTTCATTCTGAGCAATAAAGCAAAGGAAAATAGTTAAGGGAGGGAGTCTTTGTGTTCAAATAGATCCTTTATGAGCAAAATCAAGCCTTGCAAAATTAAGTTGAGGCACAATTAAGTGGAACACAGAAATTTACATTTTTTGTAAAACCCTCAAAAACCCCAGCTTGCTTCACAAGGGTTCATAATGAGGAGTTGATTGCAAAAGGAGGAAAGGTAAAAGAGGTTACATGTGAGAGAGAAGGAAATGGATGTGGACAGACTTGCTATAACAAACCAAGGGAATGAACCTGAATTTCACATATTTCTAGCATGTCCTCAAGGTTCTCTCATGCAGAAGAGAGGTTCATGTAAACTGAAATAGCCACTCCTGCCCCGGGATGGGAGTAAGGGGGATCTCTCCCTCACACGTGGAAATAAAGGACATAATGAGGTTCCACATGAGGAGAAAGGGAAGAAGAGATGTGTCTTTCAGTCCCTTTGACAGGACATTGCCTCATGGTAAGGGTTTGGGTCTCCTGTTTCAGGCAGATCCTTTTCTTTTATTTTGTGAGCTGCTGCTCTATAATGTGGTTTAACAAAATGCAAAGATCTTTGTTAGTAAAAATAAACTCTTTCAAGAACTGTTCCCATTCTCTACAGGAAATCTGACACTGTCTTTGTCTAAGACCCTGGCCTTTTTTGTGTTTCCATCAATCAGCCCCCTTTCCTCATGAAAACCTGCCTTAGCTCCAGGTCCATTTCTTTTCATGAACCTCAGTGCACTGCCAGAAAGCCTTGATAGCTTTCAGTTCTTGGAATTTCCCTTTGTCCTGGCATCTGAAGCATTTTACATGCAGATCTGCTCTTTAAAGAGAACTGGAGCACCAGTCGAGTGGATTACAGGAAGCTGGCAGGTTCCAAAGGCTTCATGAAAAATACTCCTTTCTGGCAGGCAAATTGTCCCATGAAAAGGGGATTCCATCAAAGCTGCACTTCTCTGCACCTGAGAGTTTCAGATCACTTGTGAAATACAGACATGCTTCATTTTTGCCCACAACATGGATAACTCCAATGAAAAGAAATTATTTGTCTTCACCATTCATTTAATGTCCCCTAAATTAGGAAAGAGCACCAAATAAAATAAGAGCCCATTATCACTTATTATTCCATAACCTTTCCATTCAGACAGTCTCTGAAAAACTAATTAAGGCACTAGTGGTGGCTAATGCATACACTCAAAATAATGCACATCCAGGCTCTATTTTGAGCAAGAGCAGCCGAGGTTCATTAACATTACACACTAGCAAATGAATTCAGTCTGGGATAATGCCACTCGTTTAAATTTTCCACAATCCACTTAACTGGAGCTTTGGTGTGTATTTGACAGACACTTTAAACTCCCTGGAGACCCTCTGCTTTCCCCTTTTCATTCCACCCCCTTCTAAAGGCCAGATTCTGGCTGCTCTTGGCCTGATTAGTGACTTGCTCTTTCCAGAGTTTAAGTGAGATGAACCACAGAGCTGAATGTTGTCCTATCTGGGGAAAGGTAACAGAATGGGATCCAAAATGATGACAATAACAAAAGGGTAATTTTTCAGTTATCCCTTCACAGCCACATCTCAGAAAATGGGTTTCAGGCAAGACCCTGGGCTGGGATTCAAGGAATGGGTCAGCCTTAAAGTTAAATCTTAAACGATCATGCAGTGACAAGGCAAGGGGGAATGGCTTTAAACTGAAAGAGAGTAGGTTTAGATTAGATATTAGGAAGAAATGCTTCCCTGGGAGGGTGGTGAGGCCCTGGCACAAGTTGCCCAGAGAAGCTGTGGCTGCCCCATCCCTGGAAGTGTCCAAGGCCAGGTTGGATGGGGTTTGGAGCAACCTGGGCTAGTGGAAGGTGCCCCTGCCCATGGCAGGGGTTTGGAATGAGATGGTCTTTAAGATCCCTTCCAATCCAAGACATTCTTTGATTCCATAGTTCTTTAAAACTTGAGGGAGATGGTAGACCCTGTTTCCCCACCTCAATTGTCTGTTCACAAAATTACTGTAATGCCTCCTTAGAAAGAGTCAGTGGACCATCTGCCTTCAGCTTGCAACTTGTTTTCAGCAGGTCCTGCCTCTCAGCAAGAGTTTATGCAGCAACTGTCACTATGGGACTCACACAGGGAATGCAGGAAAGGTGCAAATTGACCAAGTTACACAAATTTGTGCTGTGAGAAGCAGAAGAATGGACAACAGAGCCTTGGAGCCTCCGACAGATGGGCATGGCAGGTTGGACCATCCTCATCTCACAGGGATGACAAGTTGTAAAAACCCAGTCAAGCAGTCAGCCAAGAATCCTGCAGATGAAGCAGCTGGAAGCACCAGCAGGTGTTCGGAAGTGGAACCAGCTTAAGTGGCTGCCAGACACCCACATTCAGCAGGATGGGAATCCCTCTGCACGTCGCGTGGGTTTGATTGAAGTGCGGTTCAGACAGGGCTTTATTTCTTACAGGTGGCAGCTCTGTGCAAATTAGAAAGTGAGTGCTGATAAATACACACTGAGGGATTGCTTTTATCATCCATTTTGATTTTCATGTTAGTGTTTTATGGGTTTCCTCAGAAAAGTGAAGAAACGAATACTGTGTTAATAATTAAGGGACTGGCTAATTGAATTGCTGCCCTTTTCACTTGTGTGATCAGCCAGTATTCACAGCTCTTTAGAGTTTTTTTCCATTGGAATGAGAAGCGGTTGATGTCTGCCTTGTATCTTCTTTCATATTAATTTATGAAGTATATACAGAAATTTTCAGTGAACATTGCAGAAGCACAGCAGGCAGTTCCCTTGATGAGCAAATCCTTGTCTGGACCTCCTGCGTGTGCTCTCTGTGGAGAGATTTGCTTTTCTGCCTGCTCCTGAGGAATCACAGCCACCCAGGGAGTCTGAGAGAGCCCTACTTCATCCAGTGACCCTGTGTGGCATGAAAACGAGGTGAGAAGTGGAGTAGCAAAAGGGTTTTTGAGATAGAGTTGTTAAACTGCTTTATAACAAGCACAGGGTGCTACTTCTGGCAAAGCATGATTATGTTTAAAAGCAGAGAAGCTCCTTTAACCCCTCAGACTCTGAATTGCCATGCACCCCAGGGAATTGGTGTGTTACCTGGAGCCATCTGAGCTATCTGAAAGGTCTTGATAACATCATTCATGAAGCTCCACGGTACAGGGGCACAGAGTCCCCCTGTAGCCTTCATGCTCATGAAGAAAATCCTTAGAAATCATCAACAGCTCCAAATACAGTATAAAAGAGGCCCCTGAGTAACAGGAAAGGCATTTAGAGAGGCTGAATCAATAGAGAAAATGCTTTCTATTATTTTAATTTTTTCTTTCAAATAAGCACAGTGTACAGTATTTCCTCATAATCCCATCAGCTTTAATGTAGTGCTCTATTTTCTGCTTAGGTTATTTGGATGGACGGACTCCAGCACACACAAACACATATCTGCACATTTTCAGTGCCCACAACTGGACAGGACTGGATCCACACTTTCATTTTGGCAGTATCATAGGATCACCTGGGCCTGAGATGTCCTATTTTACCCATCAGTGAGCATGTTCTCCCTGGCATCAAGGTAACGTGCCCCCTGTCCTGAGCTGGGCGTGCAAGGATGTGGCAGTGAATTAATTTGGCCTGAGACAGCTCAGATGGCGAAAAGCCTTGAGTTATCTGCCAAGAAAACTGAAAATGTGCTTCAGCTGAGTCTGTCAACGTGAGAGGAGCAGAGGGTTGCCCAGTCAGCCAGAAGATGAATTTGTGCTTGTTCTGTCAACTGCTGGAGATTGGAATGTCAATATTGAGCCTAATAAACTTCTAGTTTCTAAAACATTAGCTGCACTCACATCATGTTTAATAACAATCTGGTCTACCTCAGGTCATGCAACTATCTGCAGCATTGTCTCTGGGCTGGTGGTGTTGCCAGTACCCTGCTTTCTCAGGTCTGCTTAGGTGAATAATCCACCCAAATAAAATTGTGGCCCCCAGTGGCTTCAGTCTCAAACCTTCCATGTACAAAGCAAAGGAGAAAATTAAAACTATGAGATGGGAACTAGAGACTGAGAGATTAATATATTTTATTAGATTGCTTCAGAGGAGCTGAAGTAGAGAGCAGGCACTGAATGAACACAAGCAAATATTCTCATAAGGAGGGTGTGACACCCCAGATTTGATGGTCGGCCCTTATCAAAGGGCTGATAAAATCTTTGTGGCTAATCAGGCTTTTAAGAGGCTAGAAGCTAAAAGTCTGAGATCCCTCTGTGGTGCAGACAACTGTTTCCCATCTCAGCATGGCTTGCAAAGCAGTTGGAAGTGCAGGGAGTGCTGATGGATGTCTGGGTACCAAAATGCCTTAATTACGCTGCCCTCCCTAGAGTTCATTTTGGTGATGTATAGAAAGTGCAAGGAAAATATTGAATGCAGAGATTTCTTTTCTTTGTTTTTGTCTTGGCTGGATTAATTAAAGATGTCATTGATCCTGACAGGACTGCCTTGGGGTCCTATTGCTGATGTCGTGCTTGCTACAAGTAGCTGGTGATGAGGGTACACACAGTGATCTTTTTGTGCTGTATTATTCCATTTGAGTCCACTCGAGCTGCTTTGGAACAACTTTTCTCACTAGAATTATTGCACTCTCCCTCTATTTATTGGTAATGTGTGGTAACTTATTCCCTGACACTGGAAATGAAATTGGTTGTTGGTGACTGCAGGGTTTTCATTTGAATATTCTTTAAATCATAGAATCACAGAATGATTTGGTTTGGAAGGGACCTTAAAGATCCCTTTATTTCCACCCTCCTGCCAGGGACACCTTCCACTATACCAGGTTGCTCAGAGCCCCATCCAACCTGGCTTTGAACAGTGCTGGGGGTGGAGTGTCAACAAATGCAAAGCAGTAATTTAGAGTTAAAGAGAAGATGGGAGACACTTCCCACCATGGATCCATGTACATGGATATCTGAGCACCTTTGAATTAGAATGGTGCTCATCTCACAGCTACCACAAAGCAGTTCCTAAATATTTCTCATCAAAGCCAGGATTCAGCTGTCAAATGCTGGCAGGTTGGAGTTTGCAAAGATGGGGAAGGAGGAAATAAATGGATTTGTGGGCAGAGGGTAAGTGATGGGGTCAGAAGCACACAGCACATTCATCCCTCCCACAGCCCTGCAATTCATCATGGGACTGTCACTTCCATTCAGAGGGTATGGATTGACTTGGTGACCCACAGGTGAGTGACAGGCATGAAGCATCTGTCTTGGTTCTAATTAGGCTGTAGTCATGGTACTGCTTGAGTGCCTTAGAGGCACAAATGCATTTATCACTGTAGTACCTTTGGTTGGGCAACAATATTAAGATTTTTCTTATTTTATTTTTTTTTTGGAGAGAGCAGGAGAATAAATGAGATATAAAACATCACAGGAAGCACTTTTTGCAGATCCAGAAACTAAAGCATTCTTTCAACTCCCAGTCCAATGTCTTGATCTCAAGACTCACTTGTCAGGTGGCATCCTAAAACCCTGTTCTATTTAATCCATTCCTCCAGGGACTTCTGAGTATATATGTTGAAAATATATCTGCAGAAGATGGAGTTTAACAAGTTTTCCACTACTTCTCCAAGAGTGAGATGACTTTTAAATCAGCTGTGCCTGTTTTCTATATTATAAATTACTGTCTTTGATAGAAAAAGTCTCAGTTGTACATTGGCTTTTACTCCATGTCCATTTATGCTTGATATCTCTCTGAATCAATGATGGCTAAGTTACAGGTGACTCATGGACAGCAATACAGTGCTAAATCAGGTTTGATTCCTTTGATGAGAAGCCTGGAAGACATAAATAAAGTGGCTGAAACTTTAGACCTTTCCAAAGAAACATCTCATTCTTCCTATAAACACAACAAATGCTTGTCTGTTATCAGGGACAGAGCTTCTAAATAAGGCTGTTTCCTTAGAGAGCTCTACGAATAGTTGTTTACTGGGTGGTATATAGTTTCAGAAAAAAAAAAAAGGAAAAGAAAAGAATGAGGATCCTTCCTAATTTAAAAAGAAGAAAAGCTATCTATCTTAATTTCTTAAGGTCTTAATTTCTGTGGCAATATTTCTTTTCCCCACTTCTGAATTCCTTTAATTGTTCCTTTCTTGCCATGTTCAGGCTGTGCACGCCACTCCCTGAGCCCCACTACACCTCTAACAAGAACTAGGAAATGTAATTATTCCCACTCTCTCCGTTTTCATTATGTCTGTATTAATAGTCTTCCTTTCCCCAACAACCTCTGCTGACAGCAAACCATTATCATATGATGCACATACACTGAGTACAAATTCAGGTTAATACCCCAGGATGCTGTGTAATGCACTGTCCTGCTGCTGAGCTTAATCTGATCCAACGTGAGGGAGGAGGCACCACGGTACAGCTCAGTATTTCATACCAGGATGGATCATCTTGCCAAATTTTGCAGAGGGCTGACTTAAAAGCTTGCATTTTCCACCAAAATCTCCCAGCCCAATATATTTGTTGCCTGCAGGCTGGGCCACCCTGTCCTCTCTTGACCATTCACAAGAAGAGCAGGAAGGAAAGAAGGGTTGCCAGAGGGGAACCCTAAAAGTACCCCCCCAGTCCAGCCCCCAGCCAGAGAGCTCAGTGAGCTTTTCTCTTGACAGCTTTTATATGAAAATAGGCTGACTGAGTCAGAGGGATCAAAGGGCAGAGAGGATGCCAGCAGAGGATAAAGGGAAACACTATGGTCATAGGCAACCACCCAAAAAAGATTAAATTAGAGGTGTGAACACAGTGCCTTCCTGGATCCTGCCAAGAAGTTTAATTAAAGTCACTTGCTGTAGCTGAGTGACCCACTTTCATTCACAGCTATCACATCAGATGTGATGTTTTAGGAGATGGGCTACAAGAGCAGAACAGCATTTCCATCTTTCTTTTTTTTTTTCTTTCCTAACCAAGGAAACTACAAACTCACTTTGCAGGAAGGAGAGGATGATGAACTTTTTATGTTGTCGTTGGGGTAAAAACCACTGACATGTCACATGGCTTGTGTAGATCCCAGCTCTGTCAATAGCTCTTTCAATCCCATAATCCCTTTTTCTCTAGAGATAAAGCTTAGGTGGAGAGACCATTTTATCTGGAAAATTTGAGCAGTTTGGCTTTGCTTCTGTCTTCTATCTCCATACATCCCAACGAATCTAGAATTGCAGCCAGTAAGTGCAGGTTGCTGATACACAGAGATGAGTAAAGGGCTTGATCCCTCCTGTACCAGGGCTGTACCATTTTGTTCCTAACAAAACAACAGCAGCTGAGGGACTGTTTGAATGTCCAGCATGTAGAAGAACAGAAAGAACCAATCCCAGAGGCTGTCAGAAGGTGATGGAAGAGCAGTGTCACGAGGGTTTGTCAAGATCCTTCCTACTTGTAGAGTCTCTGATCATCAAGTCAGCCACGACCGTGTATTTTGTGTCACAGCTGACAACCTTCTCCTGCATGGCCAAGATGAACACACCATCTGTGCCCAAATGCTTGGTCAGTTTTCCTAGGGTTGAGCAGAAGCCAGATTTCAACTGAACAAACAAATCTCTGATAAGACATGTCTGTAGATAAAACAAGGGCTAATTTCATGCTGGAGTGGGTAATATGTTACCATCAACCTGAGCTTTTCTTTGGATCAGGTTTTATCTCTTCCTTCAGCAGATAATTACCCTAACATACTACAACTATGTCATTTTCTATGATTTCCTGTTTCTTTTTCCTTTTTTAAAAAAAGAAGGAAACTTATTTTGTCCTTTTCTTTTAACCATGTGGCTTCTGACATATATACATCAATATACTTAATAGAAAATATGCCTCCGGAAGGAATTTATAGAAATAGAAAGACCCATCATGAAACATGCACAGAGCATCTATAATAGAATTATATAATATGAGTCTATTTGGAAACAATTTGTCATCTTGGGACAAAGGAATATTACAAGAGAGCTTTCTCTTTGCACAACATATTGCTGCTGGCCTGACTGGAAACCCACAAACTAAGAAACCTTTTAGTTTATTTAACTGCCAGATGCTTGATTTAAGGCAAATTGGGCCTGATCCCAAAGCCTATCAGAGATGATAGGAAATCATCCTTTGAATTCAGCTGGCTCTAACCCAGAATTACAAGCTGGTCTCTCACAGACACATTTGTACCACAGTCAGTGCCACTGACCAAGAGTATTTATGCATTCCAAATGCTTTCCTTACACTCTGGATTTGAAGTTTAGTGCTTAATAACAGTTACTGGAACTCATAAATAAAGACCTCTTAAGTATTTGGCCTCAGTATTCGGTACAAATTTGTGGCAGTGGTGCTATTTTGAGGCTGCCACTTCTGAATTCATATGCTTGGAATGGTGTGGGAGAAGGGGCTCGTTATGAAACTGTGTGTTACAAAATCTCGTTGTCACTCTCGTTTGGTCCCAGCCTGTGATGGGGACTTCAGGAAGTGGGTGGTAAGGGCACAGAGAGAGAAAACCCCGAAAAAATGGGATGGTGTGTAGGCAGCAGGACTAATCATAAAATCATAGAATGGTTTGGGTTTGAAGGGACCTTAATGATCATCGTGTTCCAACCTCCTGCCATGGGCAGGGACACCTTCCAATAGACCAGGTTTCTCCAAGCCCCATCCAACCTGGCCTTGGACACTTCCAGGGATGTGGCAGGAAGTACATAATAGAGCTGAGGAATAAATAAGTAGTGAAAAAGCAGATCTGTAGGTGAAACTGGGTAAAGAAGAGGTGATCATTTTCCCAGGCTGGCTTGTCAGTAACAGATCCTTTCCTCACGCTTTTTAATTCTCCTCTACACCCCGATGTTAGACATGTTCTTCTTCCAGCCACATCAACATTTATTTATGTGACTTATCATGTGGCAGGTTTTTAACTGGCTAGATGTTTTTGTCCAGCTTCATTTAAGCTGCCCTCTGGCATCCCAGGAGCCGCTGATGCTGCCCTGAAAACTGGTGCTTTGGCATTTTGGAGACAGCTGGAGTGTCAGGGGGAGGCAATTGTGTGTGACCTTATGTGTGTGTCAGGAGCCTGATGAAGAGAATGAATAGAGCTGATAATGGATGCTCACAATTGAATCCAGGCCACAAAATGAAATCAGGTGAAGAATAGACCTCTGGCCCAAAGCTTTAATTCTTATTGGCAATGAAAAGAGAGCGTTGATGCAATTTCACGTACTGCTACCTTGACTCACTTCTCTTCTTCACTGACAAATACACTCAGTGTTTGAGCACATCAGAGCTAAGATTCTAGAAAAAACAGTTCCAAATACCTGTTGCCCTTGTGCATAGGTTCTAACTTTGGAAGCCTGGCTTTACATCTGAGCTCACTGAGGGTTGATTGGGCTGGTTGTTACGGCAGTATGTACGGGTCAAAGAGATCTCTAAGAAATCCTAGAAAACAGAGAGAAGGTAGAAATAGGCAAGGTCCCACCAAAATAATTTGTCAAAGAGGGAGAGCTCAGAGGGGGGCAGACCTTTGTTGCACTGTGGAGGGGAAACAAAGCTGCAGAGGTTTCCTTGCCATCAGTTTATGAGACAATATCATGCTGATGATTGCAGGTTGAGCTGCTTCTAGGGTTGCAATAATAGACACTGGGATATGTTTGATAACCAGTATTTGCCCACGATGGTAGAAGTTAATGTGTTATTGTCCTTGATTGCATAGCACACATCATCTCATCAGCCACCTTCCTGGAGCTTACTCATCCAAACCCTTGGCTACCAACGATCTTTGGATTATTGCTTCTCTGGTCCTTTTGCTGCCAATAGTTCCTGCATCAGTTTGAAGATGTGTTAATGCTTATATTTGTGTCTGCTTCTGCTTCTGCCAAGGTATCTTTCTGTCTAGGGAAAAACACCACTTTACAACTGAAAAACAAGTATTGAGAATAGTTATCATTCCAGCACAGGAATATGAACTTATGCAAATCCAAACCAGGATACAATGCCCAAATAGTCGGATTAACACAGCTCCACTGCACACAGTATTTAGCTGAAAATTAATCAGACATATTCTCTATCCAAAGGTGGACAGATGTATGACTTTGATAGAAGGCCATGGACATTGGCTCCTCCTGATTTTAAAATGCTGCCTAGAGGGTAGGAATGGCACAGATCTGAGCTGGGCTGCAGCTGGTGTAGTCAGGGGTAATTTTAGCTATTTGGGATCTGCAGGGTAAGGCAGAAAGAGTCTGTGTCTGTGAGTGCCACTAGAAATGTAGATTGTAGGACAGAAGGGCTTTTTTTTTTCCCTGTACAAATGGCCTCGGTTCCACTTTCCTAAGTAAACAACCAGCTACAGAATTAGCTACACCGCTAAATGAAAACACAAGTTGAAAGAGAGCATGTAGAGTAACTGAACAGGAAGAAAGGAAATATATGTGTAGCAGACCTGAAAAAGACACAGAGAGCTAATTAAATGTAGTACAATTAATTTCACACAGTGTCTTTCACATGCAGCATCATAAAATGTTTTACTGGATGAGTGCACCTGGAATCAGCTGCAAGTCTGAAATCTGCCTAATATCAGAAACATTTTATGTCTCTTTTGCTTTGCCTTATTGTTGTTAGGCTGGTGCAGAGAGCTGCTATGAGGAAAAAGCATCATAGCTCACCAGTCCTTCCTAAGATCAAGGTGAAACTCCACCATATCAAGCAAAGGATGGGAAAGTGGGAAGAGCAAAGAGGCCAAAGCTGTGGCATGGACAAGTCAGAAAGCCAATCTGCCATATGCCTTTGGGAGAATCCATGTGTATTTTTTGAAGCATGCACGTAACCCCTGCCATGAAATTACCCAATCTCACAAAATTCATGCCTGTGCCTCTACAGCCTTAGTGCTGTAGGTTGTAGTAGTGATATCCAAGTTCCCCTTTCCAAATGCAGTCCTTCCATTGTCACATGTTGGCTGCCCGAAGACAGGGACCAGACCTGAGGGAAGGCTGTTGGGCCCTTAATCAGTTCTTGCTTTCAAATGACAGCAGCTCACTCCCTGTATCAATTTCTAAGAGTGCTACTTAGCATGTGCAGCAAATTGAAGGATAATGAAAATAGCTGGATTTCATTATTGGTGGAGGACAAATATTACAAGTGGGGCAAAGAGTCATCAGAGAATGATGGGGCTGAAAGGAAGAAATGAAGTACGTGAGCGTTCCTCTAGGATACTCATATCTCTGCACCAGTGGTTTTATGCAAAAAGCAGAACTTGGAATGATATCGCTTCCTGCTCTGGCTCTCATCTTCACCAAACAGCCTGATTTTATTCTAGCAAAATGTGCAGCCAGTTTTTTTTCTGTGCTTGCAGCACGAGTTGCAGCCACTGTTGGGAGCCACTGTGCAGCCAAGATCCCGACAGGCAACCACACAATGTGAGCACATGTGGATCCAGTTCTTCTATTCCCAAAACTTCCAGGTTCCAGCCTGCTACATCTCCCGTCCTTTTGATATGTGGTGATGATGCCCATCTCAGAGAGACAGATGTTGCACGCAGAAATCTTCCCTCTGACTTTGGATAACTTTTTGCAACCGATTCCCTTGAGTGTCACAAATGAAGGCAGGCTTTTTCTTGCCCATGGAAGGAGATTCCCTTGTTGGCATTATTCAATATTTAACTGCCTGTCTCCAGGAATAAATTAAAATAACATGGTAGGGCAAGCTATTTTATTCATTCCCTCTCTTAGCAGGATGTCCCTCATAAGGGAAGTGCTTTCCAGTGTGTTTCTGCTTCTATCCTAATTTCTTCTTTGTTGCCCATAAGGGGACTAATTGAATCATAAGATGCTTTGGACGTCAGCGTGAACCTCCTGGGTCATCCTCTTTGCGTGGGATGGAATGAGGGCAAGTAGACTTACATTCCAGCCTGTGACTTAGGAAGGTATCCCTTTGCTCATCAGCGAGCTGGAGGCTGCTGTGTTATATAGTTTTCACTGTGGAAAAAAAGCACAATTATTATAAGGCACTGTTATCTCCTGTCACATTCAATAAAATCAGCCTGACTTTTGGGAAGTCCTATGAGGAAGGCATCGGGATGAAAATTCATGAGTGCAGCCTAAGAGACGTTGGCAAATAAGACCTTCTGTCAGTCATTACCCTGCAGATACTTTTTTTAGGGAAGGAATGGGCAAGCTGGGGTTAGGGGACCTTGCTGTGTGATCTGGCAAGCATTCCCAAATGCCAACCCTCACGTAATGACCAGTGATGAAGGCAAGTTGTGTTAATGATCTTTGCACTGCAGTGAGGTGGGTTATAAAACTGTGCAGCTCTGTCTGATGGTGGATGTTGACTTTGATCACCAGGCACAGTGGCTCCTTGCAGAGAAGTGGCTCTCATGAAGGAGAAAACATTTTGAAAGGCTCCATAGCATGAGACCTGTCATGGATTTACGAGTGGGCAGCATTCTGAGAGATGAGTACCCCTGAGTAAACACTTGTAAAAAAGAGCTTGTGACAAGAACATTGAAGGGAGATAAAAGGGCCTTCTCTGCTTGATTTGGGACTGCATCTCTACTGTCAGCCAAGGAAAGCCAGTGGCTGCTTGCTGTGGTTGCTGTCAGCAGGGTCTCCACAGCTAATTTAACACTTTCCAAAGAAGGAGCAACTCACAGTGGTGTTGCTGCTCTCATACTTGCAAGCACTATTGTCCTTCCTGTCCTAAAGTTAGGAGAAATTAAAATGGTGGCTTTATTTCTCCTGACATTAAAGGTTTTGAGTCCATCATGTTAAGTACCAAAAAAAACAAACCCTGTGCACTGCCTTGGCCAGCTGATCATGTTTGCTGAGGTTACCCACCTGTTCATTATCAAGCTTTCCTCTGTTTGTGAGGACACTCCCTTGGAAAAGGGTGGACAGTTTTTGCATTTCAATTTGCAGCCAGGCTTGGAAATGCAGCACAATCAGAGAGCCCATGGTGACAGGTTTCCCAAAGCTGCAGAGCTGAAGAGGAGCTGATACTCTTGGTGTCTGATCTGTTCTTGGAACATTAAACCCATTCTGCTTGTGCCTGGGCCTGCAGATCTCCTGAGGGTTTTCTGAAGCGCAAGTGACAAAAAGCAAGTTGCTTTTCTGCAAAACCTTTTCTCAGGAAAACTTTATCCTACAAAATGTTGGCAGCTCTCCACCCGTACTGACTTCAGGGTACAGGGGAAACTTGCTTAGTAGCTTTCAGAGCAAAGCTCATGAGGCAATTTTAAAACATTGAGGTGCCTGCAATTCACAGATGCTGCAGCAGTAATCAAACACACATTTATTTTACATGGGGATTTTGTAAATGTATCTGAATAATATTGTTTGCCCATCTTTTTTGTCCTGTTATGAGCTTCTTAGCATCTCTGATGCAGATTCCCAGGCATGTATGTGTTTAAATTCAAACTTGACCACTGGAGGTGAAGAACCTGCTCTTTTGTCGAGCCTGTGTGATGATGAATTGGCAGGACCTGCCTTTCTGATATTGATATTTTAATTTAGATCCTTTCCAGTATGTGATAGGAAGTAGAACGTTGAAGATAGGCTAATCCTCGTCCTTGCTTTGCCAAGCATCAAACTGAAATAGCTTATGTGTTTCTGAGACACTTTGCTGGCATCTCATGGGAAAATGGGAGCAAAGGCTGCAGTCAACCCTTTTGCAGTGTTGTTCCAAACAGGGTGATTGATGTATGATCCCACAAAATGTGCAAATGAGGGACTGTGACCACGTTAACCCATTAAGTGTCAAAGACCTCATCCCAGACCCTGTTCAAGCAAGAGGGCAGTGACACCAGGGAGGCAAGGTTTACCCTGTGTCAGCACACAGCAATTACTACAAAGGAGGGGGGAAAACTGAGGAACCTCTCCAAAGAAGCCAGGCACTTGTGAGTAGGAATTTTTTTTTTAATTGGTTTCCACCTGTCAGACTTGTCAGTGGTGAAACTGGATGTTTTCACAGAGAGAAAAAAATCCTTCTCCCTCATCCACCTCCACATGTCCTCCCTCCCCACTGGCCCATCTCCAGGCTCCAATGTGACAGCTGAGCAGGTTTATTTCAGCATCCGCTGTCAGCAGGAGTGGAGGAGTTTGTGAGAAGAGACATCCCACGGCTTTGGTTCCTAGCTGATATTTTGTGTTTGATCTTTGTTTGGGAATCATTCCCTTGGGATGCTGTTGAGAATCTGCTGTGATCCATATCCCAGCCTTTAGGCTGAAGTTCTTTCTGAGATGTGCTGCTGCTTTAACAACAGCTTCGCAGCTCTGCACAGATTTGGGATGATCTGCCCATGTCCAGAAAGTCCTGGCAACCACAACATTGGTCTGTGGTATCAGGTACCATAGGTGGATGTGGTTGGATGCAGCTTAGAACAATGGGATCACCTGGCAGGGGTTGTATGGGAGTGTTTGGAAACTTAAACTGGGGCTGCTCGTAGAGGAGGGTCCCTGGCACAAGCCCTGCCTCTTCTCATGGGAAGGAGCAAGTGGAAAATCTGTGAGCAAGGATTTTGCTATCAAGTGACAGGGATAATTAAGGGAGAAAGGAAACAGTTGCCTTTTGCTGACAGTAGAAGGCAGAGGAGTTAACAGCCCAGCCACAGCCATGCTCTCTACCTGAACTCCAAAGCCTACTCTGCAGGTGACTTCCCTGCTCATATGACTTCCCTTATTGGAGCTGTAATATAGGAAAGACTTAAGTGGTGAAACCAAAGCAATAGAAGACAACAACTTTAAGTTATGGGGAATGTGGTTGTGTAAAAAAAAAAAAAAAAGAAGCAGGAAAGAAATTTCCCTTGTACTCAGTTGTCACCTGAGGGATCTCTGCTTCCACAGAATTCCCCAAATTCCCTGAGCCTGTGAGACAGAACATATCAGTTCAGCTTTGTGCCAACAGACAATTGAGACGACAACATTATTAGTGTTTCAGATCAAGCCTGTCATGTTGAATTAACAGTTCATAAGGCACAAGAAATGCCGTTCCCCCATGTGAATCAGAACTGAGACATCACCTGCAGAAATAATTGTATTAGTTTTGAATCAACAATGAAAACAAAGGATAAACAATTATCTAGTTAAGTTCCTCATCCTTCTTGGTAACATCATTGTGCAGAGTAATTGAATTTCCTTTGTCTTCCCATTTGTCATGGGGTTTATGAGACACCCTTTCTTCCTGTCCCTTTGTTGCTGTGCATATGAACACTCTTAGCAAATAGTGCACAATGTGCCTCTAGCTCTGCATCCAAGGGTGGGAGCCTTGGTCAAAGATGTCCTGGTCTCCAGCTACCTGCTTCCTGGGGATCTCAAACTGCAAGCTCCTGCTGTGGTCTAGAAGGAAAGCTGAGCTGCCAGACAAGGAGGTGGGAGCAGAGAGGAAAAAATGTAAGGTTCATGTACCAGGATAGATCACCCCTTGAGGTGGTACAGGACTGAGATACAGAACTAGAATTGGCCTTTTCCAGTTATTTTTCCATCACTTGGGCTCACACAGATGGGGTTGGCACTCCTGATTGGCACCACACGTCCCTGCTGTCACATGTTAAGCGAGCAGGCAGAGGTGACTCAGGAATGCCACAGGGAATGTGAGCTTGTGCTGCCCTTGGATGCAGACACTGAACACAGGCACTAACACCTCGTGGTTCCCAGTGCTGCACGTCTGCTTTGGCCACAGGTACACTGGCCAAAAACCTGGCTGTTGGCAGCTTAGTCCCCGTTGTTGCCAGTGGTAAATGTAGTGTTTGCAAGGCTGGTCCTTGTTTATCAACAGTGGGGAAAATCTGTTGGCACAGTATGTGTGGAGTGCTCACACACAGGTGTGGGAACATTAACTTGCAACCTCTCTTTTTCTAATTACAAATCACTGATGCATCTTCCCTGCTTTCTGTGACTGTTTTATTCTCCATTACAGCTACTTTGGAGGGGGAGGTTGTGACACTTCTGAAACTCAGTGGGGTCTGCCAGAATCAGGTCTGGGATGGGAAACCAAGACTAGAGGCTCTTGGAGTGGTAAAGACAGCAACATTTTCACCCTGGTCTCTGCTTACCTGTGTGCTGTCCTTCAGATGAGCTGCAAATGCAGCATTCCTACATGGCTGCTCACAATCCCCATGATGGGACTACTCTGTCTGTCTGTGGTATCCCAGTATTTTCACCCAATGCTGGTTGTGCAATCCCAGTTTTGCCTGTCTCAGATTTGCTTTCTCTGTCTCTATGTAAATGTCATATATCAGTATATAGCACTGCTGCCACCACAGCTCATGGTTTATTAGAAATGAAATCCACTTTTCTGCATCACAGTTTTTCTGGGTACATCTAGTTATGATGAGGACTCTGTGTTTTGACTTTTGAAACATTAGGTTTTCTAGTAGCACAGAACAATTTAAGGGAAAATAAGTACTTTTAGCTATGAATATTTATGACTAGAGTTGAATTGTATTTTAGATTGCAATTTATTATTGCTGGGAGAATAGTAGATAGAAAGTAACATTCAATTTATTTAACATATTTTCTCTTTTGTGCTTTGATCAGTGAACAAATTTATCTGAAATTTGTATAGTGTAAGTCTCAGTATAAAAATCTTACTAAAGTTACAGTCTTATTAAAGAAAACAAAGCTGGGAACAAAGCTGTCCACAATGCAAATAAACCAGAAATATTTCTGCTCACAAACAGTGAAAATATAGAGTTGACCCAAGATACTTTATAGACAAGATATTTTGATATGAACATATACACAAATTATTCTCAATTTAAACATTCATGAGGTGTAGCCACAGCTGCTCAAGTGAAACTTCTACTTGTTAAACAAAAGGAGCTGGTCGGAAAGATGTAAATATTTGCACTAGAGGTGAAACAAATCAAATCAAACATACACTCATTTTAAGGGTCTGTGAGTGATTGTTTTTTCCAAATTTAATATTTGGAGAATAAGGATGACTGTGAAAACATTTTTGATTGAAAATATGGATGTGGGAAGTGGGGTGCTGGCAAAGATGCAGCTTGACATGCTCTGGAGCTGTATTGGGCAGCAGGAAATCCTGAAAACTTTCTCAGATTTTGATGTTTATCGTCTTCCTTTTTATCCCACATCTCTCTTTCTCCTGTAAGCCAGGTGAGTGTCCCATTCCTCTGCCTGCAGCACCAGCTCCAATCCTCTTTCTCCCCTTCTGCTCTCTTCTCCCACTGACTTCCCAAGTGTCTTGGCAGCTCCCCATAGTTGGGTAGGTACAGGTAAGACTCTAAAGGCAGGTGATTTTTTTAGGTGCTCCAAGGAGCTACTTCCAAACTGAATAGAAGCGACTTTCATCAGAGCAGGAGGGAAAATGTCCTCAGTTGCACTTTGGAATAATTGCTCTACAAGAGAGTTGAGAACAGCTAAAAAACACAGAACTCTGGCCAATCACTCTGACAGTGATTGTGGGAACAGGCATTTATGGGAACGTGAACAAACTTAACTCTTTGTTTCTCTGCTTTACTCTGATGCAGGGGGGGGATGCTTTACTGAGCAGGTTAACAGGGTTATACCCATGCCCCTCCTTCATCCCACTGCAGTGGGTGCATCACCTGACCATCCCTTTCCCCTCATTTGGATCGTGATCCTATTCTGTATTTCTCTGTGCACAGTTAAACAGCTTCCTGAGAAACTCTATGTTGTGCATTGCAAGAAATAAGCTCAATTTCAAATAAATATGCAATATCCTCAGCTTTATCAATCGTCACCACAACAAAACATCTTTCCCATCCTGTCCTCTGATTCACTGTTTCGTTGCAGTCCTACAGCTCCTTATTCTCCAGCACTCTGGTGCCAACTTCTAAGAAAGTCTGTTGGGCTCATCAAAGTCTTGCTGTGACTCATGGCCCCTTCTTACAGAAAACAGCCTTTTCCTGTGAATGAAGACAACCAATCTTCAAACCCCATGGTGCCTGCTGGAGAGATGGATATAAAAAACCAGGCAGACCCTGAGCCCTGCAGCCAATCTCCAAAGAAAATGAATAGCACAGGGGGATGAATTGTCACAAACAAGTGGAAGGGAGGTTTTGGTTGAAGAGAAAAGCTTTTGACTGATCTGTAGATGTGAAAATCAGACAGGAGCAGAAGGTTTTCTTTTTTTTTTTTTCCTTTTCCATTTTCCAGTGTTTTTTGTTACACACTGATGTTGCTAACACAACTGTCTTCTCTCTGGAAAATGTCTGCAAATCCTTTTGATGACATGATGTATGTAGAAACACAGAAAGCAAATAGAATTATTATCGCTGTGTCCTTATTTCGCCCACAGTTTCTGAAGACTTTTAGAATCCTTCATACCTTTTATCCTACATTGTAAGCTGATATGGCACAATCTTCCTCAAAGCTGAGAGCATTGAAAAGTCAGAGCTTTTGGGTTGGCATGGATTTCAATGGGGGGAAAACAAAGTCAGATCCACTCTCTGCAGAAACCTTTTCTGCCTCTATCTCCCTGTACAGAGTTTCATTAATTTTGCATTTGCCTTCCAGACTGAGAAGTGGAGCAGAGATAACCCTCCCCAATTTCTATTCCAGTGTTCAGCTATGGATAGCTTTGGCTTTTGTGTTCACTACAAGTATAAAGCTGCCACTCACACTTATTCTTTTTTGCCAGTTGAAATGTTCATTACCAATGAAATGTTTTCCTGGTAGAACACAGCACTTCTTGCCTGAGGATCAGATTATAACAAGGTGGCTTGTGGCTGATATCACAGAAATGATATCACCCTGGGGCAAGGGGAGAGGAATTTTTACCACTTAGCCATTCTAAGACAAGGACATTGCTCTTTGAGGCTCTTCATGGCCAGGTTGGTTGGGGCTTTCAGCAACCTGGTCTAGTGGAAGGTGTCCCCATCCATGGAGGGGAGTTGGAATGGGATGATCTTTAAAGGCCCTTTCAACCCAAACCATTCTGTGATGCTATGATTCAGTCAGGAGGAGCTGATTTTAACGGTGTATCAATGGAGTGAGACTGGCAGCATGGATTATTCTCTGTCTCCCAAATACCAAGCAAACTTATTAGGATACCAAGAGAAATCTGCAGGGGCGTTTTGTGAATGCCAGTGAGCTCCATATGATGAACAGTACATTAAAAACACTGAGGCATGCTGAGAGAAACACTCTCCCCCATTGCCATTTTAATATATACAATAAGCAAGAGATATTGTCTTATATTCAATCAAAATCAGGACCAGAGTCTTTATTCCTTCCAGACACAAGCTATAAACTCCGATTTCTGTTTTAATCTGATCAGCACCTCTGGCATTTAAGACAGGAACTGTGAAGATAATGAACTGCTTCATTTTCCCCTGCTAAATGATATTTTTTTAAAAAAAAGCCTCAGAAAACAAAAACAAACAAAGCTAGATTTGGTCACTTACAAACAGAACCTGGGTTTCTTTGCAGATGCAAACTGATTTATACTAGTTGTGCAAGTGGGCCTTCACTGAGGCTCACAAATGGTCCACAAATATGTATTTTTTTCATTCCAAAAGCCTGTAGACTTGTGTTTACATGGTTTGCTAGATCAGCCTCCTCAGGAAGGGTGCTCACTTCTCTGGGTAATAGAATTAACCAGTCTGCCCCCCCCTGCTGTGGTGTCATTGCTGACCAGCTTTAAAATCCCTGTACCATTTGGTTTCCCCAGTCCAGCTCAAGCCCAGAGGGAGGAGAGGTGTAAGTCTCAAAGTTCTGAGTCAGAAAACACCAACAGCGACATAAGGTGTTTTTCTGGACGGGTCACAAAAAATGTAATTTCATGCTTGTGTTGATGGTAAAGAGAAATTAATCTTATTCCAATTGCCAGTCTGAAGGAAGACCCAAAAAAAATGATTTATTGCAGTAATGTGAAACTTTGTAAGAATTCATGCTCTGTGTGGGAGCTGTGCTAATAATGCTGTTGGCAGTCTGCTTTTCAGTTGGACAGGACGACCAGAACATTGAAAATGTCAGGTGTCACAGATTTCGTTACAGTTCTCCATGGCACTGCTAAGTTCATTCCCACCTAAAGGACTTTGTTGCTGTTTGGGTATTTTTTAAATTCAACACAAAATGCTTCACCTTCTCCTTCGACCTGTATGGAGCAGACACCAAGGATAACAGCACCGCCAGGAACACTTTGAAAGCTGCCAAGTGCTGTGACAAGGATGTTGCTGTTGCTGACAACCAGTGAGAAGCTGCTTTTTAATGGTTGAATGTTGGCATGTTTTGATGGTATGTGTCTTGGAACGAAGGCTTAATATAGCTCATGGACTACCTGCTCAGGGTGAATGAAGGGAAGGATGAAGCAGAGTTGACTGCTGGAAACACTGGGGTTTGAGTCTCTGGTCTGCAAGATTTCACTGCAGTCCTTGGGTGAATCCCTGAAGTTCTCAGGGTCTGAAACCTATGCCTAAAAAAGAGCACCCTCACAGTGACAAAGGTATGGAGTGTGCTGGGTTGTTAGCAGTGTGCTAATGCTACCAAATCTTGATAACAATTGCTACTACATCTGGGTTATGTTCGTGTAATGTTAGGGTACTGGCGAGATCTAAGTCTGCCCTCTCTCAGTTTGAAGCCATCCCCCCTTGTCCTGTCACTCCATATCCCTGTAAAAAGTCCCTCTCCAGCTCTCTTGGAATCCCTTTAGGCACTGAAAGGGGTTCTAAGGTCTCCCTGGAGCCTTCTCTTCTCCGGGCTGAACAACTCCAACTCTCTCAGCCTATCAAAGGATGGTTATAGAGTTTAGGACAGGTCAGCTGAACCCACCAGGAACTGCAGCTACTAAAGAGAAAGAAAACATAATTAGTAATTCTTGAAGGCAGACTTAGTGAAAGGAAAATAAGTGGGAAGAGTAAAAAAAATTAAATGAAACTTAAACATTTCAGAGATGAGCAAAACATCATCACAGGTGTGGATACAACACCCACACGTGCATACACTCACTAAAAATGTTTAGTCTTTCTCTTCCTCTTTCTTGAAAGTCCTGGCTGGCTTGGCTGGTTTGTATCACCAGTGACATGATGTTTAACTACACTTGGCTGCTTCTCTGTTTAGATTAGATGTTAGGAAGAAATTCTTCCCTGTGCAGGTGGTGAGGCCCTGGCACAGGTTGCCCAGAGAAGCTGTGGCTGCCCCATCCCTGGAAGTGTTCAAGGCCAGGTTAATCAGGGATTGGAAGGTGTCCCTGCCCATGTCCTTCCAACCCAAACTATTCTGTGATTCTATAACTCTACAGGCCTTTCCCATTGGCTTTTGGCTGAGTGAGCCCCAGACTGGACTGGTAGTGGATGGAAGCTGGGCTGGCTGCTCTGTGCTCCCTTGGCATGATTTTGCTCCCAGAAAACAACGCCAGCAACGTGGTTTGGCCACCCCCCAGCACTCAGGGCCATGTCTGTGTGCTTCTGGAATGGTTTTGCACTTGAGCGCCCAAAATCACTTTGTGTGATTTGTACTTTGTACTTGCCAGCCCACAGGAGACCTGGAATAACAACCGTGATGCGCTGCCTTATTGCTTAAATACCCTCATGAATATACTCCATCCTGATCTACAGTTCAAACAAATTCAATAAGGCAGAGCAGGATTTAAAGACATTTTAAATAAATTAACTTCTGGATGGATGTTTATTAAGTTTTATGAAGCCATTTACCAAAACGTAACATTTGTTTCGAAAGGTGCCTGAAATTTTCCCCTTGTGAACTATGGAAATTACTTCTATAATTGAAATGAGAAATAAGGCCCAAATGGAAAGCATTCCTCATTGCTGGAGACACAGTCTTTGTGCCTTTCACAAAGAAAAAAAAGAATTATTTGACTCTCCACGGCTTTTGTTTCCCTTTGCATTGGTGGGGCCTGATGTGGTGCAGTGATACCGGGTGGGAGGGTGGCTCGGGAGGAGTGAGGTTCTCTGCCCAAACTTCCCAGGAGTTTGGCTTTTTCAAGGAGTCAGCCCTGAGCTGGAGAAGCCATGAGCAGAGGGCAACATTGTTCACTCTGGCTTGAACATGGTCTGGATTTCTGCATAAGCCATGGAGGCTCCACTGGGAGTACCATGCCCAGCACAGAAACCTCCTGCAGCCAGAAAACGAGGATGCTGCCACGTGCTGGGGATTTTCACTGCTGAAGACATGAGCTGCAGCTCCTTAGGCAGCTAACTGAAAAACAAACCTTTTAGCATAGCAGACCACATGAAAGGATCCATAAAATAAATTATTTGCTTTTTTAGTACTTGATCATGTGGGGACAACGGAGGCTTCTGTTCTTCTCATCTGGATGCAGTACCAAAAAGCCTTCAGAGAGGCAGTGCATTTGAGCTAGGTTTTAGAAGATGAATTTTCCAGGCATGAACGATTCCAAATATTTAAATTTTATTTTGTTGCTGCTTTCCAAGCAAACTTTGCCTCTACCAGAAATCAAAAAAAGGGTTGAATGGCTAAAAACTCTGATGATTTTACAGCTCAGCTGAGCTACTTCTCAACAGAACATTAACCAGGACCTGCAGGGAGGATGGAGGTGACTGATTTTTCCTCATTTAGTGTGAGGACACTTTAATATCATGGGCAATAACCAAGTATTCTGTTCCGACAAAATTACCTCTGTGTCAGAAAAATAAGTGCCAGGGAGGAAGCAGATCATGCAAAAGATGGGAAGGTAGGAAGGGAAATCTTAACTGTTAAGACACATAAACCTATTTCTTGTTGCTGTGCCCATCAGCTGAACAGGACAGCACAGATCCTTTGTTTTATCCAGGTCTCAGGAAGGATTTTTTCAGGGCAAACATCACTGATGGAAGTCTCCTTCAAACCTAGCTAGTCTTTGCCTCCATTTGTTTGCCAGCCTGCAGACACGAGCAGCAGCTGATGTTTGGATGCTGTTTGTGCTGGATAGTCAGTGTGTGCAAGGATAGGAGCACTCAGGACCTTGCTGCAGTGGAGATGCAAAGTCCAGTTCAAGGCCACTGGGATTTCACCAGTTTAAACCCCAACCAGGGTGCCCATAGTGGCAAGCAGGATAAAGGCACACCTGCCACTTCAAGTACAAGCAGTCCAAGCCTTAAATTTGGATATTTATTTCATAGGATCAATGAATAACAAAATAAAATAAAATACCATACAGTACAAAGGCTATATCAGGAATTAACAATTTCATTACACTTTGATCAGTACATACAGTATCAATAATAGCATGTTACACTGAAAGAGTGTTTCCCATTGCTACACAAAAGGATTTCTCACACTCTTCCTTCCCTTTGTCACAGAAAATATTACAAAAGAGACACTGACACACTTTAACATTCTTTTTTCCCCATTGAGCAACAGGCCACAGAAAATAAAGCATATCAACATTTTGTATCTCAGAAGAAAAAAAAAAAGGTGCACTTTAAAAAATATTTGCCATAAATACAATATGTGCAGGACTATCAGGTGGCACAGCTGGGAAAGGACTCTGGATCACAAAGCCAGGACGCAGCATCATGAAATTTTGGATCAGCAATTTCTGTTTTCATACTAAACGAATCCAGACTGAGAACAGGAGAACTGGTTGAGCTGGAATGTGAAGAACCGGACAGAGCTCTAGCAGATACAGCTTTGGTTAAACAGTTACCAAGCAACACAGCCAGGAGGACACCAGACTGACACTCGTGGCATTGCCCAGGGAAGCACCAGTGCTCCCACGCCCCGTGGATGTCTGTGCTCCCCGAGGGCAGGAGTGATGCAGCTGCACAGATGATGGGTTCAAACCTGCCACACGAGCTGTCTGCAGCAGCAGCACACCTTGGGGCTTATTTCACTGAACGCTGGATACTGTGAATTCAAAGGTCCTGCTATTGTCATGTTTACAGCACGTGTCCTGCTAACCCTCCTCACCCATTTTCCGCTCAGTTTTCTCCTGAAACACTCGCTGAAGTGAGGTCTCATACACTTTACAAAAAAGACAAGCTCAGCAGAGCATTCCAACACTGATGTACTGGGCCTGTGGTGAGAAAGTCCTGTCTGGGGGAAATTTCTGAATAGAAAAATGACTTTATAAACCTGATTTCACACTCTGACAAATGGATGGCCCTGGCAAGAGTATTGTGAAAAGAAACAAAACCTCAAAATAACATTTGAAGAGGTCACTTGATAGACTCTCTTCAGAGGGGAATTTCTCAAGACCCATATGGCAGCACTTCACATCTGTGGGTTCAACAGATTTTATTCTTTTTTTCGTCAAAACAAACAGTTCAAAACCCCAATAGGAAATTTGCACAGATGAACAGTGTGCCACCCCAATGCTCTTCTCTCTGCCTTGGTGAAGAGTTCAGCTCAGACAAGAACACAGTGGATGGGAGTTTGTGTTCTGAATAATGGCAAAAGCCACTCACACCCCATTAGGTTTAAAGCTAAACCTTGTTGGGTTAGTAGTTCAATCACTTAAAAGGCATGTAAAGAACCATTTTTCTGGTACACATGGGGCAGTTTGTACCTCTTTCTTCTCTGAAGTACCATGCTTTCCTTTACAAAAAAATGGATGGGGCTCTGAGCAATCTGGTCTAGTGTTCCTGCCCAAGGCAGGGGGTTGGATCTGGATGGTCTTTAAGGTCCCTTCTAGCCCAAACCACTCTGTGATTCTGTGAAAACCATGGGGGTTTGCAGTGAGTTATCCTCACTTCTTTGAGATCAAGGGAACCACATCTCTAGGTCAGAGATACCAAAACTAGGTGAGGAGGGGAGAGAGAATGGAATCAGCTGTGACTTACACTGCTCAGCTCAAGGTGGTCAGATTTGGCCAGTGGAAGAGGTAGCTTTGAGCTGCAATCTCAGATTAAGGCCTTGGACCCAGCTCTGCTTTCCTGTTAAGCTGAGGGAACAGAGCTGTAGAAGTCAGCAAACCACTTGGATAAATCCCCTAAATTCCCCCAGATCTTCAACACTTGAATGGCCCAACAATAGTGAGAGTTTAAGAGCTTATGATAAGTACATTTTTAATCCAGCTTTTTCCCATTGTCATGTCAAACCAAAAATACACCTACCAGTTTCTCTGAGCTGTGATCAAATATTCTGTAAGCTGCCAGTGTATCTTGGTAATGAAAATCAAAGCCAAGCATCATATGTGAAACAACAACTTTTGTACAGTGTTTTCTAAGATAATCAAGCACATTTCAGCAGGTTGGTGTTGAATAAGTCTAGTAAGTGTTTAATATATCAAAAGCAACTGAGACATGCAGGGTGTTAAATTGTGATGAAAGTCAAAGCAACACACATTTCCAGCTTCTGTGGGAAATTTCAGAAACCACCTCCCAGATGTTGACTCTGTTTAGAGGTGAAGTTAAAAAATCTGGGTTCTGTCCAGAAACATTTGAAGTGTCTTGCATGGAAGGCCAACATTAAATGTGTGACACTGACTCCTCTTCCTCTCAAGGAAGACTCTTCCCCTCTCCTGTTCATCGTACCAGGACTTTCCCACAAGGCAGTATGAACAGGCCTAAAGATTCCTTTTCCAACCTGTCCAAACAGGTTGTGACAGCAGGGAAAGCCCTTCAACTTGTCCCAGAGCCCTGTGATTTCTGGTATTAAAGACTCTGGAGCAACATGCTGTATCACATAGTTAAAGGGCTGTTAGAGGTGGAACCATATGGGAGAAAAGCTCATGCCACCTGTCCTGAACTGAGAAATTTCTTGTTCCTCTGGCTTGTGAAAAAAGTTGTTTTAGAGTTAAGACTCCTCAGGTTAGACCTTCTTGTGTTCTCCATTTGCACTACCTGAAGATTTTGGGTACAGATCAGTGTGCCAACAGGTATGGCAGTAAAAAGAAACAAAAGAAAAGATAAAACAAGAAGCCCTGCTGCCTACAGCTGCTATAACCTATGAGACATCAGCTGTGTGGAAAAGGGGAGGAAACAGGTAAAACTGGAATAAGAATGGGAAAAATCTGAAGGTCTTACAGAATTGGAGCAGATTGCTCTTACCTCAGCAGCCTGGAGCACTCATGACCTTGAAGTTTTCTCACCTCTTAATGCAGGCCAGCAAACTGTTCTCCATAGTAAAAAATAGGATTTGACTGTATGGAAAGAATAAGATTTTCCATTTCCGTTCATTTTCAGCACTCCAGCTGGGCACAGCCTCTGAATTCTTGACTTTGCCAGAGACTCTGCTATTTATTGGTGTTGTGACACCAAAACCAGCAAGAGAGGGGATTTGCTGTGCCAGGCACTATGGATGCCCTAAAGCCAAAGATGCCCCCCATTCCCCCAGGCCACAGCCACCCCAGCCTAGGTAAGGCATCATCTGTTCTTATTTGATTTCAAGGAGCCAGAGTGGCTCTCTTGAGCACCTTGGTCATATTACTCAAAATGTAGATATATTTCTAAAGTAACCACCTGGCTCCCTGAGCTTTCACTCCTTGTCCATTGGACATCCCATAGATGAGCATGTCCATTCTCCAAAAACATCCCTCTCTGTTCAAAACTGCTTTCTCCTCATTGGGTTCTCTGCTCGGTGCCACCAAGAGATGTGATCTCAAACCCTTGGATGTGAACACGGCATCTCTGCACTGAGAAAAGGATGAAATGCAGTACGGTTTTGCCTAAGTTTAACATATTTTGGCTTCCCAGTTAACACCACATCTGGATTTATGCCAGACTGAAGTTACAATATGTGTAGACATTACTCACAAGAGGCAAGGCCAATGCTTTAAAATAACCTCAAAGTTACTGGCGGAACAAAGCCTATTTTTCCAACAAAAATGACTTTGCTAAACACATTTGTGTTACGTGAATTTGGAGACCATGCACGAGAGTCACAGAGGCCTCTCTCAAGTTTTGACTCCATGATGAATTGCATTTCCCTTCCTCCTTTGGCTTCAGTATGTGGTCTCCCTTGTGACCTGGCTGGAAAATGTGTGGTTGCTGGAGATACTGTTGGATTTCCTGGTGAAGGCCAGTCGTTTCTTCTTCTTCCTCCATGGCAGGCACACGAGTGTGAGTGTAGAGACAAAGATCTGACGGAAGTTTGCCGACACCAGGTTGTAGAGGATGGGGTTGATTGCTGAGCTGACGTAGAAGAGGACGTTTGTCAGCATGTAGAAGTAGTGGTAGAAGTTGTAAAGGAAACTGGAAGAACAGATGAAAGATAAATTCTGAGTGTGGAGAGCTGAAAAAATTCAAAGGCACAAGATAAAATGTGCACACGTGAGAAAAACAGGAGCTGCTTTTCAGCCAACCTTTCTAGGCTGGGCACATGAGTTTACCAGTGGTGTATAAGCCACCTAAAAGCATCTATATCCTGAACTGGAACTGGTCAAACATAGATCAAATGCCGCTTTGAAGATATTATCCCAATCACTACTAGTTAAAAACTTACTGCCCTGGGGGCAGAGATGATATTTTCCTCATGTGTTGATTTTGTCTTTGAAAATAGACGTTCTGGAAACTGAGAAGCCAGATGGAAATTTGTTTCTGTGTCATACATATACATTAGCCTGACTTTTTTGGCTGCAGTTCTGGTCTACAGAGCTTTTAGAAAAGCCAAACCCCCGTGACAGATGCAGCTCTGTCCTCCCCCCCCGACAGTGAAAGCAACATCAGCTCATTTGGTGGGTCCTTGGATTGGAATTTGTCTGTAATCTGGGATAGCAATCCCTGTTCTGGGGGCAAGCTGATGATAGCATGTTTTTGAAACACATCCTGACCACCATAATATAATGTTTTCAACTAGAACGGATTGAAAATGCTTAATTACCTTTTTTTACTTTTGAAAATATCTTTCCTTGGGACAACTGAGATCAACAGCCCTGAGCTGATTAAGCATTTACAAACAGTGTGGGTCTCATTTTCAGGAAGATGTTGCTCAGAATCATTTATCTTGATGGAAATTGCAGACCTTTGTGCTAGCCTGAGCAGTGTCTAACAAAAGATAAATAGACATGTGCTGGACTTCATCACCCACCCCTCCACACCCCATTGGCACTGCCAAGGGCTACATGGCCCATCCAGCTCTTACAGGCAGAGTTTCTCTATGTAGTTGTGAAGAATTAATATAGGAAAAATTTCTGTTCTTCAGGGGCAAGGCACATGCATTTATAAATGAATGTGTCAAACTGCTGCAAACTCTCAGTTAACCACCAGACTGATAGTTCACCGTTCATAACATGCCTACAAATTCAACATTTTCCTAAAATTGCCCTTGGCTTTTAAAAAGAGAAAAAAATAACATGGGAATGCAACCAGGATGCATAAATTCACACTAACTGCAGACAGACTTCTCTACCCCTCTTGCTCAAAGCAAATGCAGTCATTACATAATTGAACACTGCTTTAAGTGCTTTTCATATAGGAAAGCAAAGGAGAGACAACAGTTTGTCCCAGTATGGGCTTAGAGCTCTGTTTTCATCACTGAAGATAGGTTTGGGATTTTACTATGGATGGATGTACAGTTCCATTCAGTAGACTGCTATATCCTAAATAACTATTTTTTGGTTTGGGAATTTGTGAAATTTTGAAGTCTCATAGTTGCTTTGCTTTTTAGTATTGCAGATTATTTTTCCTTTCCCTGTTCATTGCAGGAAACAGACCTGGTCCCAGGGAGAACAGGGATGTAACACCGTGGCAGACACACGAGTGCATCCCATGGCATCTCAGGCTCCTGAGACAGCATTAGTGTTAAAGTGCATATTTAGAAAGAATAACCAGTTTGGTTGTTGCTTTGCTGAGAAACCTGGCCTGGTGCTGCAGAAAGGGAGCTCCTGGGGTGCCCTTGCACATCTGTGAACAGCACACGTGTGTTCAGCACAGGTGTGCAAACATCCCAGAATTCTCTGACAATCTGGGCATTTTCTAATCAGCAGCATCTGCTGGTATTCAATTCTGATCCACTCCCTGCAAAATGCAGTAAATAACCTGCCTCAGCCTCAGCAAGCAGCACAGTTATTCCTCCACCTGTGTGATCTCTCCTGGCACTGAGGAAATGTGGCCTCATGGAGCTAAATCATGTGTTGATGGGAGGTGATCCATCTTAGGGTGGGGATCGATATCTCCAGCACAGAGACAGAAATCCACTTGGGATGTATAAAACCCCCTGTCCAAATGTCATTTCATCAAGGGCTGTCAGAGGTGAACACCCCTGACTGTGTCCAACAGGGGTGAGCCTGTGGTTGCAGCCCACAGGAGAAGGAGGGGCTGATGATGCATTTTGGTTCAAACTAATGATTCCTTCACCCGTGTCTGGGGGATCGATGTGGTAAAACTAAGAGTCTTAATCTGGCTGGTAAACACTGAGAAATCCAAAAGAAAAAAACCAAAACAGCAATGAGGGGTTTGAGGCTTTAACCCCTGGCACGGAGAACACCTTTGCTCCCAGATCCCCTCCTCCACCTCCACATCCGTGGGTGCCCCAGCAGCTCCAGCTCCAGCCTGATCCTCCCAACCCCATCCTGGCATGGGGGGACCTTGTCCCCCACGCTGTGACTCACTCTGTCCAGTGGCTGGAGGGGACGTAGCAGAACATGAGGCGCCGTATGTGGTAAGGGAGCCAGCAGACCACGAAGGCGATCACCACAGCACCTGCAAGGTATGGAAAAAAAGCCCTTTGCTTTGTGAGAAATTTATCATCAGGGTGAAAAAGGGACCTGTCCGTGTGGGTTTTATTGCTGTAAACTGTTTTCCTAAAGCCCCAGTTGTTGTCCTGTTGCCGTTGTGCAAAGAATTTAATAACCCCGAGGGACAATCAGCCTGCAAAATCAAGCATAACAGGAGTAATAGAAAAGTAATAGAAAAGTAACAGCAAAAGCACTGGGGCAGCGACATGGTGAACGACAGAAGGTGCAGATGAAGGACTGGTTCAGATGCCTGGTTCAGACACCAGCTTAAATGAAACTCTATTCACGTCTGTCCCCCGTGTTTCATGCCCTTGTAGCACTGGCTATCTTGTCCAAAGTACTCATAGAGACAGTTAGTGTGTGTTTTTCATCCAGGTAGACAGAGAGCCAGGGACATGATAATCCCATTAGCTTGTTACATGGAGCCACTGGCTGCAGTCCCCACGGTGCTGAGGATCATTAAACAGCCTCAGGAGCTCTTTCTGGTGGCAGGGCTCGTCCTTTTGTTCTACGTTTGTGCAATACCTGAGATTACAACATGTTTTGGGTCTGGATTTTGCCATAATAAAAATGATTCATTAAAGGGTAAGCAGAGAAAGACACTATTTTTTTTTCCTTTCCAGATTCTAGCTGATGGATGTCAAAGAATGCAAACAAAATGCAACAAATCTGAAGGGTAAAAGTGCTGTTGATAGAGTACATTTGTCAGTCTGGATTAAAAAGGAGATATATCAGACAATCAAGAGAAAGATTTGTTTCCTTTTTTAATATACACTTCAACCACTGTATGGAACAACAGGATCCTGGCAGAATCCTAGCAGGAAATAAAGAAATTTCAGTCAAAACATAACACAATAAAAGGCAAGAAGAAAATATAATAATTAAGGTAATTTTTTATCCCAAATTTTCTCTACGGACAACAAGGGCTGCATAACTCTTGTCCTCTTTGTGACCTGTAATGGCCTGGGAAGCAGCAAAGCACTCCTGCAGAGTGAGGTGCCATGAGTGCAATGTGGATTTGGCAAGTGGAGCCAAAGGCTGCTTTTCCTTCTGCCTTGGGATTCAAAATATTTATGTGGATATGTCGGCAACCCAGACTCTGTCATCCCTCAGGGACTGTGCTGTAGCTCATGGAGAAGATGTGCAGAAGGTGTGCTTCCCTCAAAGAGTGCAGTCCAGGAGGAACAAGTCAGGCTGTGGTCACATCTCCCCATGAGCCAAGAGACAAAGGGGAGGCTTTAGTAGTGGAGTGGGGAGGGAAGAGTCTGTGCCCTATTTTTGTGGGTGTCATCATTAGTCGAGTCACTGCCTAATTTGTACAGAAATTAAATAATTCCTGGTGCCCAGCTCCATAATCACAGCCCTACTTCATGCACAATGTCATGTGCTCCCTCTCTTATTAAACACATAACTTACAAAGGAGAGGGTTCTATTCCTTTAGCACCAGCCTGCATGATGCATGACAGCATCTTCCAGGAATGCTGCAAAAGCCATTTATTCAATAAAGATTTAGGCAACTGAAGGGACATGTTTTGGAAAGAAGGGTCTGGTTTTATTCTCTTGTCCAAGTGAACGTGTTTTTTCAAACTGAGTATTTTTGGCTGCTCTATGGCCATAGTGATCACAGATGTAATTCATCATTAGACAGCCTGCAGCCCCTTAGATGGAGTCAAGTGAATGAATTTGACCTGTGTCTGATCCTTCCCTGAGGAGCTTTGATGGAACTGATTGGGAGAGGCCCTACATGATGTGTGACACAGGAGAGGTGAGAAGATCCACTGGGAAGCTCGATGGGACCGTGGATGCTTGCCTTGCTCTTTCACACTTCTGAGCACCTGCTTTTGACCACCTCCAGAAATTAATTTCTCTGTTGGACAGACCTTTGGTTTGCCCTGGATGGAGCAGTCCCTCCATGATTCTCCAGGAGGTCCCTCCAGGGGCCACAGGAGAAGCAACACCCTCCAGCCTCTCCTCCTCCACCATCAGCCTCGGGACAACAGGAATGAGCCAACATCACAGCTCCAGCCCATCTGGTTTCCCAGCGCCTGCACAGGATTAGCTACATTCTCAGGCTGTGAAAGCAGCTTCCCAAATGGCTCCAAACACAAGTTCATTCAGGCACATCATAATTTTTGCAAAAATCTCCATGCACTGGCACTCTCAGCTGCTCACCCCTGCGTGCAGCTCTTTAAGAACGGCAGGATCCGGATTCTTTCTACAGCCAGTTTTAAGAATCTCACACATCTGCCTCTTAAATTTACCAACACGTTAAATAAAAGTGGTTTTGTCCTGGTTAATGATCTCTGCTTCTGTTGCTCAGGCAATGCTGTGCCAAATAATATGAAGGCAGGGATCTATAGCAGCAAAAACACATATTGAGAGAAATATCTGCTTAACCTCAGCAATTAAGTAATCTGTGGTAATTCTGTAATATTGCATCCAATCACTCTGCAATTAAAATTCTATTAAACATGTAGCAAAGTGCACTGGAGGCACTTAAGGTCTGATTTGGAAGTTCCCAGCTGGGTAACACACTTGCAGTTTTGTGCTATGCAGATTAGGAGAACCTGACCTGTATTTGTCGCCCTTAATCCTTATGTTTCCATATTATCATACAAGGGATCAAGCAGAATTAGGGTGGCAATCCTGCCCTCTTGGGTTCCCTCCCCAGGGAGGAATGTGAAATGTGGGGATGTGTTAGCTTTAATCTAATACAGAATAAAAGTGTCCTTTTCTCCCACATATCTGGGGCCTTTTGCTGCTGTTTTGTTCCTCCCTGAGTACGTACCTATCAAAATGGAAGAGCTGTAAGACAAATTGGCTGCCAAAATTAATTTTTATTATTGTTATCAGTTCCTTCTATGTGTTCTCTGTCATTAAAAGCTTGACACAGGGGTTTTTTTATGGAGTAAAATGGGTCAGGTCAGCCTGCTGGAACTGAGCACTGCAGGGGAAGGATTCAACCCAGTGTGTGATGAGGTGACTGTCTCGGGTGGTGTTTGTGAGGTCAGAGATTCCTTGCCTTTATTTTTTGAACTAAAAAAAAACAAGACCCATCCCTCACTTCTAGTTAATTCAATGAGATTTTAATAGGAGCAGAGCTGCTCCATGAGCTTCTGATATTTCCCATATTTGAGCAAATGAGGTGCCAAACCTCAGGGCTGGGGAGCAGAGAGAGGGCCCCAGGAAGGTGACTCTATTGTGCTGTGGGTGCCAGGGAATGATCCTTCCACCAATATATTTTCATTTCCCTTCTAAATCAAACTACCAATTTAAATGTGTATTAAACCCTGGATTATTGCATCCTGTGTCTTTCTATTTTGCCTTATAATTCTCTGCCTATTTGAACTGCATCCCAAGGAAGAAGGGGAGAGGAAGGAGGAGCAGTAAGGGACAAGCTCTGGCTTGTTTATGCTGCAGGAAGTCCTGCAGAAGAAACCATCAATTATAAGTGACATCTTCTTCATTGAGCAAAAGAAAATTTAAACTGTGCCAGTTTTGATTTTCAGACTAAACTGGATGTGGAAGTAATCCTGGAAGTTAAATTGTATTAGTTCACACTGAGTATTTTATTTTACCCTGTGTGTATCCTGGGAGACAGCCCTTCTCCAAGACCAATGTCTCGAACACCCACGCTGGGTCAGCATGAGCAGGGGGCAATTTATCATGTGTAAGAAAACCACAGCAAGTGCTCGGTGGATGGTTTGACTGAGCACAGGAGTGATGCTCGGGAGGGGTTTCCATCCCCCCGTCCCTTCTCTGGGGCCATCTGAGGCTCGGAGTGACTCAGAGCACTGGGACACTGGTGGGTACAGTGCCACTGCTGCTGACTCACACGGGACCCCAGGGATCTGCTGCAGTACAAAAAAGCACTTGGCTGGTGTTTTCCTCCTCACTTCATCTCTTCTATCCCCTCTGGGGTTGTGCTGAGTCACAGTCCTGTGCCTCCGTGGTGGCCTTCGGTGAGGGTATCCCTCTGTCCACTTCTCCTGTCTCTCCAGGAGAGGCAGAAAACAGCTGCTGCTCCTTCTTACAACCAGCTCTGCTGTTCCTAAGGCCTCCAGAGAAGTTCAGATCCATCTTTCTTTGATGGTTTTGTTCAGACTATTTTGGCCAATTTACTTCTTTTTCTCTGCATTTCACAGGGAGCTGAGACACACAGAGATGGGGAACAGCATGGTGGAATTCCTGGACAAAGGCAGGAGCTGTTTTGGGATGTACTGACCCAACAGCTCTCAGCCTTTTCTGTCTTTCAGCTCATCAGGGCCATGTGTCTCCAACACTGCCCAAGGGACACACACACACCAGCTGGTACTAATAAGGTGTATGACAGGTTATGGAGGCTCATGTCAGGGTAATCCTGATTTTTGGAGAAGCAATCCTTGTATACTCCAAGCTCCCAGTTTTTTTATACTTATTTAGTCAATGCCATTACAAGAGAACCTCTCTCAAAGTGCTGTTTGATATGAGAGGTGGTTAAAACTGGGCCAAGTTTAGACACAGCTGGCACTGCCAAGTTAAACCTCAAGACACTGTTTATGTTAACATGATATTCTTCTACCTGACAGGCCATAGGCAATATTTATATCAGTGGGCCCCAAAGTGGGGACTGCAGAGGCTGCAAGGATAGGTATGAGCCCAGTAAAATTAAAACCAATTATGTTGGTATTTGGGTCATAAGGCTCTGGCATAAAGGATTTCCATAAAAGTTGATATTATTGGTGGAAATTGGGAATCACCAGAATGCACCATGAGTGCTCAGGAGAGCAAAGAAAAAGAATCTGGGAATAGCAATGAGCCTGGGGAACCCTCAACTCCTTTAGACACCACTGAAAACACACATCATTTGCTGGATACAATCCCCCAGTGCTCTTGAATGTATTATTGATAAGTGTAAACATTAGATTTGATTCCTTAATTTCCATTTCTAGCATATTTCCTGCCTTTTTTTCTTCTGTGGGAGGACTGTCTCTTTTTTGGATTGATGGGTAGACAATGCTATCTTGCTTCAAAGGAGCCATGTTCCCCTAAGTACTTCTTTACTAGTGAAAGTGAGACAGCACACTTAATGGAAAAAACTTTTGGCGTGTAAAATCAACATATTTTACTCAGACTATATTCTCCAGTCCTGATTTTCAATGGCTTCAGATGACAGATTTGAAAATAGATGTGAATTCCTGCCCCAGCTCATGCTGCTGGTTAAATCGTGCCCTGGCACCACTTTCATCCATCAGGAGCAAGGCAGAAAATACTGGTTAGAACTGCCCCAAGAACAGGATCCAGAAAGCAGCACATCTGCAGTCCCAGTGCAAACTGGGGTCTCTTCCCAAGTTTCCTTCTAAGACGATTACTTTTTTGGAAATTAAAGAAGTTTCTTGATTTAATTTAAACTTCATTCATGCCATTCCCCCTGGGGATGTCTGGATGTTTGGAGGAGAAGGAAGAAGGAAGGAAGAAAATTTCCCCTTTGGAAGATAGGTAAGGGCTCCTGTCTTCTCCTCACCACGTTCAAGGCTCTTTCTTTTTTGGTAAGATCAGGTATAACCCCAACTGGCTTCCTCTGCAGCCCCTTTCTTCTTTCCCCTCCAGTTTTAAGTTTCATATCTCCTTCATTCCTCCCAAAGGGACCCTGGAGCTGTATTCATTGCGTGCTTCTACACTGGTTAACGGTCCTGGCCAGACCTTATGTTTAAAAACACATTAGTTAACTTTTCAAACACTCACACTGTCAAGGTTTAACACCTGGAAAATCTGCTTGCAGGGCATGACTGGTCTTGGAAATGTCAGCCACAAGAGCCTGCATCCCAGCAGGAAAGCTGTGACAGCCCAAGCTGTGGTGCCAGCAAAGGGAGAGGGGAAAAAAAGAGCCTCCCTGCCCCAAGAGGTGCACCCCTTTTTTTGCTCCTGGATGGTGTTTATAGAGCTCTCCAATTCTTCTTCTTATGTCACTTGGCAGGCTGTAAAGTAAACCTAAAAACACAAACATCTCCAGGAAATATATACAACTGTTAAATAGGTAATTTATCCTCCCAAATTTCAGTGTGACGCTTCAGCTGTAAAACTCAGCTTCCACTTATGCTTAATGCCACGGGGGTTTTGCTGAACTCCACTTGGAGTTGCTCAGACCTTTTATTAGAGATACAAACTGCCATGAATTTTGTTCCTTTCTTGCAAAAGATACTATTCCTGAATAAATAAATCTGTTTCCCCTAGAATATAGGAATTCTGAAACACATCTGTTTAAGGATTTTTAGACTGGGGCTCTTCTGTGTATTGTGGCTGCAAAGTATGAGCTATTTACTATTCCTGTTTGTAGGATGCTTATACTAAATCTCATGGTAATATTCTCCTTCTGAAATGGATAACTCAGACTTGCAGCACCAGTGAGGAGAAAGGAATGAATTCTTCGAAGTATTTGGTCAGAAGGGGAATTATTAATGCACAAATTAATGAAATGCATGGATACATCATTAATTCTTGGCCTTTGTCTTGTATTACTTGAAGAGATGCAGAGACCCCAAAATCATCATTTAAAAATTCGTAGATGTTCAGTAAAAAAACATGGGCTGACTTCATCTGCTAAAAAGCATTTTACTGAGGCATCACCCAGCCAGCTGTGGGAGACTGAAGGATATTCTTTTAATTGGTTAAACCTCTAAGTGCTTTATAATTGCTTTCACTAAGCAGCTTCTGTAACAGAGCAAATGTTACCTGGAACTGATTACATTTTAATAGGCTTAGCCAGCGTCCATCCAGGGACATGTAAAGCCTCCCCTTGATGTCCATCAATTTGTCTCAACGTCGTTATCAGAGCTCAGCTGTGCCATTCAATAACTCCTTCCCTCCATCCATGTGGGAACTGATCTGACAGGCACCTGGGAGGTGCCGAGGGCTGCTCGGAGGAGAACGGGCTCCAGGCAGGTGTGTTGGTGGGGATATAAATCCATGTCATAAAATTGACCCCTTTCAAGAAGGTATTTTGGCTGAACAGTGCTTCCATCCTGAGCCAACCTCAAATACACCTTGATTTTTGAGCAGCTGTTTGGAATGTGGTGAGGTGGAGAAGGTTTATATGGCTCTCTATGTCTGCATACAGAATGCAGTGGCCTGAGAGAGTAAATGAGGTTTTAACCACTGAAGGCTGCTTGTTGGATGGAATTCCTCTCCTGTGAGGAACAGCTAAGAAAATTGGAGTTGTTCTGCCTGGAGAAGAGAAGGCTTCAGGAAAACCTTTTTGTAGCCTTCCAGTACCTAAAGGGGCTCTGAGAAGGCTGGACAGGAACTTTGGACAAGGGCATGGAGCGACAGGACAAGGGTGAATGGCTTCAAACTGGAAGAAGGAAGGGTTAGACCAGAAGAAATTCTTCCCTGTAAGGATGGGGAGGCCCTGGCACAGGTTGCCTGGAGAAGCTGTGGATGCCCCATCCCTGGAAGTGTTCAAAGCCAGGTTGGATGGGGCCCTGAGCAACCTGGTCTAATGGAAGGCATCCCTGCCCATGGCAGGATATTGCACTAAGATGGTCTTTAAGGTCCCTTCCAACCCAAACCATTCTCTGTTGGGGGGTGTGCATGTGAATGTTTAAGAATTATTTAGAATTTTATCAAATTATTGGCTTATCAGGCTGTGCAAACAGAGAATATTCAACTTTCTGTGAAGCATCACACAGCTCTGAGACACTCAGCATCCCAGGACTGTAATATAGCCAAGGAATAATAATACAAATTGGAGGTGGTTTATAGCTGGAGAATTGAAGGAATTGGACAGAGGAAGGAAAGTGTGAAATCTCTTGGTGTGAGGTATTTTTAACAGCAGAACTGGCTGCCTTATTATCTTCATAAAAGAGCTGGGAAGCTGCCAGTGCCTGCAACTCACTGAATTTGGATCCTCACACCTGGTGAAGATTGACAGCAGAGAGGGAATTACAATCAGGAATCACATACTTACTGAATTAATGAGGTGGCTTCCAGGCAACAGGGCTGACACATGACCACTCTCTTCCTCACCCTGATCCCGATCACCCTCATTATTTTATAGATGATTAAAGTCAGAAAGAGCCAAGAAAATACAGAAATGCTACCAAAGAGGATGTTGTGGATGTTTCGAATGAAGCTGTTAGCCTGATCACCTTCAGCTCCTGTTTCAGTGTAAACAAATACCCACTCTCAGTATATTTGGAGCAAGGAAGTTTTTTCTGCTCTGATCTCATCCAACAGCTCTGCACACCATGAGCTGCAAAAATTTCTTTTTTAAGCACTAGTTTTACAAGTTCGGAAACATTTCACCATTAATCCAAAATCAGCCTCTTTGTTCTTCAGGCCAAAGTTCACTTTTGGAAATGGAAAATACTTTGACCCCCGTGAAGCTCTGATTTCATGCCAACAGTTTTAATACTGGGGACAAGCGTCATTTTTCTTTTCCCATCCTCTTCCATAAATGAGCCTAGACCCTGTACATGACTTTGGCTGCCATGGATGACCAGATAAATCATGAGCATCCTTGTGCATTTTTTACTACTTTTCTGACAGCTCACAAGCCTGGGTTATTAAAAAAAAAAAGTCGTGAGGAACGGATGACAAAAGTAAATGTGAATCAAGCACCTCCAGTAATCAAGTGCATCTGAAAAATGAGATGCAGCAGGATTTCACTCACATTTGGATAAAAAAAGCCTTTCTGCAGAGTGGAATGAATCACAGACAAAACTGAGCAAGAGTTTTTTCATCTGCTGGATCTTCCTCAGCACAGAAAAGCAACAAGCAGCCACCCTCTCATTGCCTTCCTAGCAGGGAGGGGAGCTCAGTCCTCTGCCAGGCTGGCCCTGCAGAGATGCAAAGATGCATGGAATATCTGGGCATCACTGCCTGGGGGCCCCCATGGTGCACCCTTTTGCACCATTTCAGGCTTCTCACTTTTGCCACCTGTTCTCAGCTTTTGCAGTACACAACAAAAGCAAAAATTTGTCTGGAGAAGAAGAAGATGAAAAAGAAAATTACACTCATTGATCAGAAAGAGAAGAGCTGTTTTTCAGTGCCTTGGAGGAGACATGGACCTGTGGGCAAGGGGTGCACTGCCACCACTGCCAAGCAATGCCAGGTGTAAATTTAGGCTTCTCTCTTATTATTCATGAAGAGCTCTCTCTTCTTGATGATCAAAGAGTATTCAATGCTAAAAGGAGAGAGAGATGTGAGGTGTTGTAGCGAAGTGAGAAAAGGCAGCTTCTCACTTAATGGCAGCAGGCAGAAGTGTTAAGAAACAGAAAAGGATAGCATGGAGTTGAGTCCTTGCAGGATCTGAGCCAAAGCAAGGCTCTCTCCTCAACCCCCTGTGGATAACAGTTCGCTGGGGTGCAGAGACAGTAGATAAACACGGTCCAACAAGATAATTATGGGGAATTTAATGGCCTTTTTCTCAGTAGTTGTTTCCCAGTGCAGTGTTTGAAGCTGGGATGCATGTGGTGGCTCATTTATGGTATGGGTATAAAGCGCTGTATGGGCTGCATCCCTTATGAAAAACTACTGGAAAAATCTCATGAAGGTTCTTGTAGCCTTCTCTAGGGATTTCTCTCCTTGTTGGAAATATGACCCTGGGCAAAGCACTTTTGCTACCAAGATGCCTCACCCCTGGAAGTGTTCAAGGCCAGGTTAGATGGGGCTCTGAGCAATATGGTCTAGTGGAAGGTGTCCCTGCCCATGGCAGGTGGTTTGGAAATAAGTGATTTTTATGGTCCCTTCCAAACCAAACCATTCTAAACAGCAGCCAGAAAGCTTTCTGCTAACAAACTCTCACCATGTAATGTTTAAAACCAGTACAGACACACTTTGTTAGCTATTTTGGGTACTACTTTAGAACAGCTTTTGCTTTATCATCTGTAAGTTCAAGCTACCAGATTCTTTGGTCTTTTCCTCAGCTTATTTAATCAAGCTGTCTAGTATTTTGCAAAAGAGCTCAATTCCTGAGTGCAGAATCTTTTATTTAAGCTCTGCCTCAACCGAAGCTCTGCAGAAAAACAACAGGAGTGAAGTGATACATGCAAGGCTTAAGTTACTGTTGACCAGATCATTAAAATGCTGGTTTTGCTTTTTCAGAGAGTCTCTGCAAGCGAGCAGGTCTGTTCTTTACCTTTGCGTATCAACAAGCGAAGGCAAAAGAAAAGGACGTTTTGAGTGAAAGCATTCGCCGATTTCAGCTTGTTCCTGTCTGAATCACATTCACTCAGACACCCCTGGCCCAGCCCCTTGCCCAAAGGAGCCCGTACTTACGCAGGACCCTCACGCCGTGTTTCAAGGCCTGCACGCGGCTGGGCTCCATGGACATGCTGAGCATCGTCTGCTGCCCGCCGATGGTGCACACCTGGTTCTCCTGGGCCGCCTGCTTGAACATGACAATGAGCTGGTTGGCGATGATGGTGTTGAGCACGGAGATGACGACCATGGGGAACACGAAGGAGATGAAGGTGTTGACCTGCAGGGGAGAGACGCGGCACCGTCAGGGGATGAGAAGGATCAGCGGGACAGGAGGTAGCATCAGTTCCTGGCCTGGATCAGGAGTAGTGTGGCCAGCAGGACCAGGGAAGTGATTCTTCCCCTGTACTCAGTGCAGGTGAGGTCACACCTTGAGTGCCGTGTCCAGTTCTGGGGCCCTCAGTTCAGGAAGGACACTGAGGTGCTGGAGCAGATCCAGAGAAGAGCAACAAGGCTGGTGAACGGACTCGAGTACAAGTCCTATGAGGAGAGGCTGAGGGAGCTGGTGTTGTTTAGCCTGGAGAAGAGGAGGCTCTGGGGAGACCTCATCACTCTCTACAACTCCCTGACAGAGGGTGTAGCCAGGTGAGGGTTGGCCTCTTCTCCCAGGAACAAGCAGCTGAACAAGAGGACACGGTCTTAAGCTCTGCCAGGGCAAGTTTAGTTTGGATATCAGGAAGAAATTATTTACAGAGAGAGTAATCAGACAATGGAACAGGCTGCCCAGGGAGGTGGTGGATTCACCAACCCTGGTGGGTTTTAAGATGAGACTGGATGTGTCATCAGTGCCATGGTCTGGGAACCACAGCGAGGTTGGATCAAGGGTTGGACTTGATGATCTCGGAGGTCTTTTCCAACCCAGTTGATTCTGTGATTCTATGGTTCTAGTGTTTTAATTTCTCAAAGCAATGGAGGAACAGCCTGCAGCAGAAATCTTTCCCTTCCTCTTACTCAGCTGGTTTTAGCTTTTGAAGGTTTATTGCGCAGAGGGAAAACTCAAACATCACTGACGCATGTTCTTTCATGTGGGTCAACACTCAAAAAAAGGCAAATTCATTCACATCCAGTTACATTCTTTTCCCTTTTCAGAGCAACTCATTGCCTGAAATGTCTCAACTGAAACATGCCATTGATCTTCCCATCTCACAAACAGCAGGATGCTGCTTAGCTTTCATCATGCGTAGCATGACTTCTAAATAACAGTGTGTTATTGTCTTTTTTGCTGCATTATGAGCACTCCTTGTGATCTTCTTAACTTTCATTTTTTTGGTGTTCTGTCCTTTCCTTGCAGATTTAATGACAGCGTTTTGTTATCTCGTAACTAAGTTATCCAATAAACCTTGTTCCTTAGAGGATTAAAATTGATCAGAATAAACAAGTGGAAGTTGTAATGTTTTTAGTACAAATTATTTGATTACTACAGTTTTGATAAAATTAAATGGAGGATCAAATTAAACAGTGATTGAATCAAGTAGAAGTCACTGTTCATGTCAAATGCAGGAAAGCTTTGTGAGGGCCTTTTGGGCTGTCTAGAAACCTCAATGGAACTGAGCTTGACAAATGGCAGCCCAGGGAAATACAAGCACGTGTAGGATTTGCCTACACATCTGTGGCAAAGCTGCCATGGTGGGATGGTGAGCTGCTCTGCTGACCCCAGGGGCTCATCCTCTCTGCTGTACAGTTCAGAAGGAGACTTAACACATCACTCAGATGAGTGTGGGACAAATCAAAAGCCCTTTAAATATTTGAAATTTCAAAATATTGGCAAGAATAAAACTGTGCTGCAAATTGCTGTTGAAGCAATTGTATTAAAAGTGATAAAATGACAGAAAGATAAAACTACTAAACTCAAGAGGGAATTTGCCTGGTGGTAGGGCTCCAGAGCATTCTGGCTTCTTCCCCAAGCCACTTATCTTGCACCTCAGTGGTCTAAACCACAGAAGCAACCCTGCACTGCAAGCCAACACCGTGAACCCTCCTCAGAGTGCAAACCCTCATCTACAGACAAGAGCTCCATATGCTCGGATGGAGACAACCCCTCTCCACCCACCCACCCCTGCTGGCCCATCTCCAGAGTGGACAAGATTTGCTGTACGCCCAGTGTCTAGTGCAGATTTGTGCTCTCTTTGCTCTGGAGGGATTCAGAAATGCCAGAGGTGAACAGAAACTATCCACCCACACCCCCAAGATGCTACAGGGGATCTGTCAAAGAAAGAAGAAGCACATAAGCATATGGGAGCAGGTGCACTGGCAATCAGAAGCATTTCAGTTTCTCTATCCATAAATTTGAAGATGCCACTCCTCTTTAGGTGGAGACAGGTAGTGTTGTTGTTGCCAAAGTTTTCTTTAGATGCATGAAGTGTCCCTACAGCTTTGTGCTTCAGACCTCAATGTGTTAAGCAAAAGTACCAGCTGGGTTTTGTCTCTGACAACCCACATGGTGGGAACATCTTCTCTCCTCTAATAATAGAGCTCCTCTAGACTGAGTGAATTCCTAGATACACCCCACTATTACAAGCTGTTAATGACCTCTTGTTAAATATAAAGCAGATTTCTAAGCTTCCAAAAGACCTCACAGCCTCCTTCGTATAAAGAAGAGTTATCTTTTGGAGTCCTGTCTATAGGCTAAGACAGATCATTAAGCAGTAAGGACCAACTTCTCAGCTGGTACAAAATAAGAGAGTAATTTGTGTTTGTGAAGAACCTTCTTGGTTAACTTAACCTTCATGATGCAGCTGGGATGAGCTGGTGCTGGATGAGGGGTAAAATAACTTGCTCAGACTTACCAGGTCAGACTAAGAAATGAGCCCTGCAGCTCTCACTCTTATTTCTGTGGCTTCAGCTGCCAAATGCCTTTCTTTCTCACTGCTGAGCAATGTTTGCACATCAGCAAAATGCAGCACTTAACTCTGTAAATGTTTCGCTTTGTTACCCGAGATTCAGAGTTTATTGGTTTTCATTCAAAAAACTTTTCCCTAGCTATAAATTAGTCTTGCTTAATATAATTTTGCAGAACTCAGAAAGTCTTTCCTGAGCTTTCTTAAAAGCCTTGATTCATTCCATAATTGCACTGAGAAGTCTTTAAGGAGCTTGAGAAGTTGTCTAGAATAGCATTGACTTTCCCTCTTATGAATTGTTACAGTAAAAGTGTGAATATTGCATACTTTCTATCAAAGACTATATTTAAAGATTTTTACCCTGTCTTGATTTGTACCACAACTCTCATATAGTTTAAAAAAAAAAATCAATATTTTCCCCAGTAGCAGAATGCTTTAATTTGTTGAAAGAATTATTTACAAACACAAACTCCTGAGGGCCATAAAGACTAGAAAAGCCAATCCTGCTCCTGCAAACCCCTTGTATTTCATGTTTTTCTGCTGAGCTGCTTGCTGGGCTGCATGAGCCCAGACCCCAGCACACTGTGCACATCAATGCAGCAACACTTCATTTTAGGTGACTTTGCACACTGCTGGAGCTGGTGCCTCAAACAACTCTTCAAAGTCAGTGGAAAATTTCCCACTTGCTCAAGAGAAGCTGGTCTGGGATCTCAGGACTACATTTGCAAAAGCTCAGGAGCAGGAAGACTTGTGGAGGTGTTTAATGGGATTTTTTACAGTGTCTCCTAACATCAGTGGATTAAGCTGGCCACAGCTGTCAGTGAACACCCATGGGAGCCTTTGGGTCCTTATGTATGTTTACAGATCACTCTGGCCCCAGGAAGGAGGATTTAGGCAGTGTGCAGGCTCATGTTTGACCTGAAAGTCTCAGGCTTTAGGTTGGCTCACCATGGAAAGGACAGTCTGTGTGATGCTGGATCTACACTAATTCTGTGTTTAGGGTTGTTTGGATGCACAGGCAGAGGGGTCTGGCCTCGTCTGTGCCCTATCCAAGTACAGTTCAATCTGATTCTGCTCCCCCTCAAAACTGATGTGTTTGCATCAGTGTGAACCCACCAGTCCCATGGTCTCTGCCTAGCAGAATGAGCTCAGTGCAGAAGCCCAAAGCTGTGCATGTGAAGGCTTAGCACTGGCTGCTCTCTAGCCTAAAAAAAAAATCCAACCCCATAACCCCCATGACTGAGTGCTAAATCCTCATTAAAAAAAAAAAAATAAAAGAAGAAAATCCAATACTACAATGTTTGTCACTGGCAGGACAGAATGAAACACTAACCCACTTCCATGCTGCTGTCACTCCTGTAATCAGTGCAATCCTAAATGCTGTTCAAGCCCCAGTCTGGCAGCATCTGTGGGATGGGATTAGTCCTCAGGACCAAACTGTGTTTTGTCTTGTACACAACAGCAACCTTCCCTTCCAGCACTGCCTGAGCAGTGACAGCCAGAGACCTGAATCATTTTTCTCCAGCTGCCCCATCTTAGTGGCCGTGAGGGTCCTGCCCTACCCAGGCACGGAGCCTTCCTGGCTATCTAATGATGCACTATTAGTGCCAGCTTTCTCTTAGCCCTCTATTGCCAAAGGTGATTTTAAAATGAAATATGAATCATTAAAATTATGCAGGGTTTTGCAGGACACAGGAGACAGAGCAGAGCTGGGCATAGGGCTTCATAAGCTCATGGGAAATGGAAATTTATGGAAATTAAGTCAAACTCCTGGAAGGGAAAAAAATGCAGCTATCAGCCTCATAGTCAACAAAAATCAGACATTGCATGAGACTAGAGAATTCAGCACGATGTGAGTTTTCATCTTCCATTCAAATGGGAACGTGGGAGAGACAGAGGGGAAGGGACCAGAAAAACCAAGGGACACAAAAACAGAACTCGGTTCTCAGGTTTGCGACTCTCCCTAAATCTTATGTACAGAAAACTGCTCCCCTGGCTCTGCCAAGCTTCATGCTGACGTAATTCACTTTAGTCAAATTGTCCCTCAAATTATTTGACTGTGTGGTTTCCCTGGGTTACCACTGAAAGCAGCCATCAGCTCACTTGTAACCGTGATGGAGAAGGTGAGCACAGAACTTCTCACAGGGACTCCCCAGAGGGCTTAAACAAGTCCAGTAAATCAGAAGTTTAGTGGAGATTTATTTTTTGTGCTCCAAGCTGACTTTTGGAGAAACACAGACTTGAAGACCGCTTTGGAAGAAGAGGTTTTTCCATCCCTCCTACAAGCCCAGACTTCTGTCTTAGATGTATCTGAAGAGGAGGAGGGGAAAATTTACAAATATTACACCTGTTACAGGCATTTACAGACAATCTTTGCTCCCAGCAAAACTCCATCACCTGAGCCACCTCTGACTGTTCCCATGGTCCATCAGCACATGGTTTTGGAGAGGCTGATGAGTGAGGCCTTGAAGCGCTTAAGTGGTTAAAAGCAAAAAGTTAGGCTAAAGGGTCTTCTGGAGATACAGGAGCAAATTCAACACTGGAAGTATTTATGATAAAAACAGCCAAGAAAGAGAACTACTCACAATAATTTAATTGAAAAGTTTTGATGAGAAAATGTTCCATTATCGAGATTCATAAAAGATTTTTGAACACATGTCTTGTGTTTTCCCTCGTGCCTTTTTTCTAAATAAGTAAATTAAATCCCCCAGAGCCAGTCACAGCAGCAGCACAGTTCTCATGGAGCAGCAGCCTGGATGCCCTCCCAGCAGGAGCAAGGCCTCTGGAGTGGACTTCAGGGGCAGCTAAGATTTAGGGATAATTTTAACCCTGGGTTTTGTGGCGGAGATCAGAGTTGTTCCCTTTTTGCCTGATAAATGAGGTGACAGCAGAGCCAAATCCTTGGTCTCTGTCACTGCAACCTCTCTGGAGACAAGGCCCCTTCTAGTAGTGAGCTGGGATGCTCAGAGGAACTTTTTTTCCCCTTCCTCTTCAGGCTTGTGGGAAGGACAATTAAAATGGAGAGAAGTGTGGATGATGGAGAGCTGGTAAAACCTCACCTGGTCCGACTAAGCTTCTCTCATACTTCATTTCCCTGTGACACACCTGGGGAATGTTGTGAGATGGTTGCAGCCTTTCCATGTTCTGCTGGGGAGGATTCTCAGTGCAGATGCTCTTGGAGAAATGCCTGGGGAAGTGGCTGAGAAAACCCAAAGGAGCAGAAAACTATCTCAGTTGGTTTCCTGGAAGTGATGACGGAGATGACCGAGGGTGCAGCGCAATGTTTGATTCGTGGTTTTGAGCGAATCTATTAAACCACAGAACTGCATTTTAACAATCGACCACATTCTGTTTCACCTCATTTCCAATGGAAATGGAAAGTAAATTATCCCCCCCCCCCAACTGGGGAGGCAGTATTGTTAGCATATGTCAATCAGGAAAGCACATTCTGCTACAACAACATTTGGCTGCCAAAAAATCTTATTTGACTAAATGTACTTTACAAAATTACTGGTTATCGCACTCAGTAGCCAGAATTAGCATTTTTTTAACCACCCAGTGGATAATTTCAATTGTTAATAAGCACAGTACTGCATTCCAGGATACGGCAATCTGCAGAAGACAAAGGGGAAGGTGCATAGTGTTGGGATGCCAAAGGGGGCATTTGGCAAAGGCACTAGCATTTGATGTCCACAGGGTGTGTATGATGAAAAATCCAAAGGCTTCCCCCCCACACACATAAATTACCATCTAATTAAACCCCAATTTTGCATAGCTCTCCAGATTTCCATGCCAAGTATCTCGTGGTTATCAGGTAAATACCATTCCTTAGATCCAATGGGGCAGGAGAGGTTTGTGTTTGTGAGTGATGGAAGAAAATAACCATTGATTTTGGAGCCAGTAACTGTTACAGGGAAAAATGTGGAAGTTGGAAAACTGCAGCCTACAAGGGAATTCAGCTCTTCTGGAATTTTTTGAGGGGACCTGTACTGCAGGGTATCGGTGCCAATCCTTAGCTTGATTAAGTGCATCCTGGTATGGGAGCACAGATCCTGTATAAATAGGAACAGGGCCAAGTGCCAAAGCCTGTGTGTGGATCTGGAGCTCTAACAGTGTGTTTGAACAGGAGCTTGACCTTTCCTCGTTGCCAGTTTTAACTCAGGCAGGTTTGCCTGTCACATTTTATTTCTGGTGGCTGCAATCTCCAACAGCCCTGACAGTGTGATACGGTGTGACACAGCTGTCACCCTTGGAGAGAGGCTGGTGACGTGGATGGGTGGCACTAGATGCCCTCACTTGGCAGTTGCATGAGGTGTGGTTGAATCCTGCATCCCTCTGCAGGATGCCCTCACAGCACCAGTGTGACACAAACCCCACTGCCCTGACATACAGAAGGACTGTCATCAGCTGGGTGAAATGACCTTCCCATTGCCTCGTAATCAGGGGCAGTATGCAAATATCTGTGTAGATCCAGGTGATAGGATATTATATCCCATTATTAGCTCAATGGATAATCAAAGACAGGATATCAAAACCCAATTAACATTTTCCTCTTTAAAGCACCCTGAGAAATGGCTGCAAAACCCCCTGGTTGTTATCTCATGGTACACCCTGTACCTCTTCTATCCAGCTAGAGGTGAGTACACATTCCATACATCTTATCCAAGGGAACAGAATGTGGTCATGTGAATTGCTCTAATCTCATCCCAAAGACCTCCCCTGTTCAACTCGAGGAGCTGTGGGTGTTCAGAGAGACTGAGGAGCACCTTCCCTCTGCCTCAGGGAGACCTTTTCAAAAGCGTTGAATATCAAACCCAGACATTTCAAAGAAAGGTTACGATGATGTGAGATGTTGTTGTCAGTCACAGAGGTCACACAGTCGAAGTGTGTGATCAGCTATGAATCACAGAGGCAACGCTTGAAGCCAGGGCATGGCTGTGTGGGGGTAGGGGGATGGATGGCAGTCACAAGCGGCTCAATCTCAGGGAGCTGGGGCAGTGATGTGTGTCTGAGCCTGATCTAAACACCAGCATGAGCAGGACACCAAATGGGTGCCATTGGGGGGGGGGGGGGGGGGGGGGGGGGGAACCAAAGAAAAGCCTGGAATACAGGTGCATCCTGCCCAACTGATCAAATAATTCAGTAGGTTTTCCTGACCTCAGCCACAGGAGCTGGAATCAGTCAAATCTCTGTATTTCAGACCTCTGCAGGAGTCCCATTTTTATTCTGGGTTTGGATGGGTCTGGGAATTGGGGACTGGAGGTACCGTTGCTTAGGTGAAGAAAGAGAGCAGACAAGCGTGAAGATAAATTATCAGGTGGAGCTGATGGATGATCCCAAGTCACTGGACTAGTTCTTGTCCCCATGATGCTGCTGCCCTGCAGCCATTAATGTCAATGAGACTGGAGCTCAATTAATTGCATGGCAAGGACATGTGAGCATCTGTTACTGACACATCCATTTGCTGGCCTTACTCACTGTGGGAAAACCCCTTAAAAGACAACTCGGAGGATAATGCTAAAGACTTGTACTTGAGTTCTGGCTGCTTGATGCTCTGAAGGTGTTTTGGGTTTTGTATTGGTAGATATTTATATCAGAAGAAAATGCATGTTACTACAAGGCTCAGGGTGACAGCATGCACTGTTCACAGTCTGTGCTGTACTTGGAGGCCTACAAGGTGCAAGTACCTGCAACCTGGTGGAAAGCAGGACTCGCTCAGTACAAGGTGGCAATGGGCAGTGCAGTGGCCCTCTCCTCTCTCTGTGCTGACTGGCTGCCTCTGGATCTGTCTCCAGCTGGAAACACCAGCCATGAACTCTTCCAAAGGGCTTAATTTAGCTCTAGCATTGAGATCAGAACGGGGATCTGCTTAAACTCTGTTTTCATTAGCATTTTGTGCCTGCTGCATTCCTGGCTTCTCTCTTTAGATCCATGGTCACCACACAGAGAATAACCAGGCAGTGTGGATTAGGGTATTAAGAGTAACCAACGTGTAACATTTTCAAGCCTGTGTGTGGTCCCATGCTGATGAGCTATAATGGAAATGCAGAGCAGCTAATGATCTCGAGAAGTTGGTTAATCACATACTCCACAGGAGTTAGTCAGATACAGAACAGATGGAAATAAATTGCACACAGACAAAAAAAATCCATCATATCTATGGCAAAAAAACATTCCACCAGCTTTCCCATTCATAAACTTCCCTCTTTGGAGAAAACATTTGTACATAAAAAACAACATCTGATGCAGAACAACTTAAATGGGTGTCTTGCTCATGATGGGTTGGCAAAGATGTCAGAGCACTGAATAATGGTGTCATTCCTGAGTTTGACTGGATACCTGAAGGACCATTTAAGATCATTTCTATGCATAGTTACAATCCTGTGGCCTAAAGCATTTTCAGATTTGTCACAAGTAATAGCAAAAGGTATGATTCATCCATAAGTCATTTATATAAAGCTTATTGTCCCCAATTTTACACAAGGGTAATACCTAAGCATCGAAATCCCCAGGGACCTCAGACCTCCTCATTACCTCTCTAAATGCCAGAGAAACTACTTCATTGTAACTATTCTTAAGAGGAAAATTCCTGCTTTCCTGATATTTGGCCAGTAATCTCAAACCTGAATGGTTCTGCTGATTCCAGACCCCAAAGAGAAAGAAAAGCTGTGAAGTTCAGGAATTCTGGAAAAAAATAGGCTGGAGAATGGGCAAATGAGAAGGTTTTAAGATTTACCTCTGTACACTGGAAATGCCATGTATATCATGGATATTCAGCTGTTTCACTTGATAAAACTGAAGGATAAATGTTTATTTAGAAAAATGGAAGAGTAAACCAGTAACCGAAAGAGCCCAACCCCAAACAAAAAACCCCAAAACAATGCAAATTCTGTCTAGGATTATGTTTGATGAAGATGATGATTTTGGGTCTCTTCAGTTGATCTAGGGCCTCCTGCCACTGATTTAAGAAGGGTAAGTGGAATATGCAATGGAAGGATTTTGGCACAGATTGGTTCCCACCTTCCTGTACCTGGTGAAGGAGGATGGAAGAAGTGACAGAGCAACAGTGATGACCCTCCATCTTGTCATCATTAATCTGAAAGCTGCAAATCTTCCCCCTTTCCTCCTTCAGGAAATCTTCCTTCTTCATTTCCTGTGATTGGTACATCGAGCTACAAGGTAAATTAATTCAATTTACCCAATTTTGTTTGCAAAAAAGAATAAAGTCAATTTGTATGCTGTCAGCTTGCTGGCCTCTGCCTTGCTCCTCAGATCTAGTTATCCATTGCGCTATTTAGGGCAATATTTTTGGTTGAACAAAAACTCAGTGAATAATGTTCTTGATTTTCCCTTTGAACATGCAGATCTTTGTCACTATTTCCCTCTCACCCTCCCCAGCAGCTATATTCTACTGGAGGGGAAATAATACTTCAGCTTCAAATGACAGGTTGGAAATAAGCTTTACATAATTTACCAGTGCAGTTGGACTTCAGTTCTCACTATCTGCTGGTATTTTGGTTCCTACTTGTTTTCGCCAAGGGGGTATTGCCCATCTCCTATCACAATATATTTGGGGTTCTCCAGTTCTGCTGCTTGTCAGCCCTCTAAATAATTTAATAAATGTTCATACAGTGCCTAATGGTCCTGACATCTGAGTAATCCTAATCCAGATTTTGCAGTTATTTTCTGTCTGTCCTCTTCTGTTTCTCCTTTCCCACCAAGAGCTGCACAAGCCATGGGAGCTCACGTGGTGGACATTCATTCAAAGAAAATGTCTCCATGGCTCAAGGGCTTCCCATGGTGCAGGCTGATGCCTTCTGTTGAGTGTAGCTAATGATGTCCTTGTCCACCCAGAAAATCATACTCTTTGCTGTGCTGTTGGGCACAACTGCAAGTGCTCAGCACATGTGACACTCCTGTTCCTGCTGTGTGGGTTTTGCAGCCTGGGGTGGGTGTAGGAGGGGCAGCCCCCACAGCCTTAAGGAGAGCACAGACTGCACATGTGTCTGAGGGCTGTATCACCACGTAAACAAATCACAGCAGCTGATTTTGTGAGCTAATACCCAGATCCTTGGTTCTCTAACATGTCCTTTTTGATCCAGAATTCTTTGGTTCCTGCTGGGGATAGTTGTTGTCATGAATGAGCCTTTTATATATGGATTCACTCACAGACAACATTAAAAAAAAAAAAAAATCAAACCATGGTGACTGTCAGTTATCCCCCAGCTTTTCTTGTTCTGGCAATACTGAGTCATTTCACCCCTGGTAATCAAAATGGAAGGCTTTTGCCTACATAGATATGAAATCATTTACTTTCAGAGGCCTAATTAAAACAGTCTGTTTCATGAGTAAAATAAAGCCAAAGACACAAGCATGGGAGTAAAATAAGCAAAGATTTATGACTGTGAAAGCAGTAAACAGTTAAATCAAGCGGTGCTTGCGTTCTTCCTTCCCACACTCTCTTGGTAGGTGGATCATGACAGAGGAAAATATGGGTCTGTTTGGCTCACGTGGTGCCTGTCAGACTCTGGTTTTCCACTTGGACTGTGGCAACACAGTGTCTGAGCACCAGCATGGAGGAGTTGGGTTCTGAGCTCCCCTTTTGCTGCTGGTGTCTGAGCCAGGTCCCATCCTGGGGCCAGAGGGTGGGTGGGCAAAGCTGCAGTGCCCCCACCTCTGGCTTTTTGTGGGAAAAAAACGAGGATGCAACCAGCAGCTGGGTGACAGGCGAGCACGCACTACTCAGAGCAAGAGTGCAGGGTAATTAATAAACCAGCTCCATCTCCAGGATGATACTGAAGATTTAAGACACAGACTTTGTTATAAACCAGCCAGCAACTGCAGCCTTCAGCCTGATGCATGAGGCACACACTGCACAAGGATTCAAAGGAGAGTTAATTTAAAAAAAAATCCCCAAACAAATGGAAAGAACAAATAATTCTCCTATTGAAAAACACACTGGCCCCAGTTCAGGTTTTGCATTTCTGCCAGGTGAGGTGGAGGTAGAAGAGGGTAATAGGTGTCTGAAAGACAAGTAACATCATGACAAAAAAAAAAAAAAATCTCTTGAAATACATCTCAGGATCAAATTTTCTGAAGCTTTTTGTAATATTTCGCATATGCTGAAAAGTATCATTAATACAGCTGGTAAAATAACAGCTTGTCTACTTAAAGTAATTAGTAGTTGACAATTGGGTTGAATTTTAAATCCATGAGGAGCTTTGGTTAGCACTAATAAATGTTGATTAAGGTAGCAATTAAAATCTAACAATCTCTCTGGGGGTCTGAACTTTAAAGCTGAAGTGTGGAACATTCCTCAGTTTACAGAGAAAATGCTACAGTTCCTCCCCAAGTTGCTTTATTAAGCTGTTGCAGTGTGGATTTTCTGTCTTTTTCCTTTCTTTTGGGTTGTTGTTTTTATTTTTTTTTTCTTTCCAGTTTATACAAATTAATTGCAGTCTAAAATAGTGCCCCACAGCCAAGGCAGCAAACAGCACCTCTCCTACTCTCACAGCCAAGTGACACAAAGGCTTTGGCACAGTGGTGACATTTAGCAGCGTGAGGTTTCAGCTTTCTCTCGAGTAAGTTAATGCTGTAGGACCCTCTTGACATGCCTGTTTCCGTAGCAGTCTGTCCCAGGAGGCAGTACCTGTCCCTCTCCTCATCAAGCTTTGAAGTGGGCTGGAGAGATCTGCATCTCTCCTTCAAGATGTTCTGCTTTGGAAATGTAGCTGACCTCTCGAACACAGGCGATGTCAAGTAGCGCCGAGTGTGGGCTCATCTCTCCTGATTCTCTCTCCTACTGCTCTGAGAGACCCAACTATGCACCTCTTAATCAGGATGATTGGATGAGCTCCCAAGAAAACATGTAGGTAGTGCCTTGAGAAAGGACTAAAATTATCTCCCTTTGTTGCACTCGAGCAGCATGACCAAGGCAAATCAAGAAGCACATTTTGTTTATAGACTTCTTTTACTGATTTAGGGACTATTCATGATTTAGGGACTTTACTGATTAAGGGACTATTCATGAAGGTCTCAGGTTCTTCATGATCTTACTAAACTTGAGAAATCTCACTCACTTCCCTGCATTTTTCTATCTTTGAATTCAGAAAGCGCATTTGTATTTCAGGGAGCACCTCCTTTATGCTGGCCGAATCCTCTTGTGTTTTTTCCCACTCTTGCATTGGGCAAGACGTAAATTGAACACAAAAGCAGATTTGTCTTTATCACACACTAGCTGTGTGTCACCCACTAATTACATTTCAACCCCCAGATTTTAAACTGAGTGCCAGTGGGAAAAAAATAGAAATACAATGTGAAATGAGAGCAACTTGGTCCTCTCGTGCTCCCAATTGAATGCGAATGTGTTGGTACTTTTGCTTTTTTCATGCCACTTAAATCACCAGAGATGTAATTTTGTTTTTTTTCAGGTCTGTTCCTGCTGACTTTGGGAGCAGCTGAAATGAGGTCCTTTACTTGCAGGGTACTTGTCATGGCTGTTATTGAAAAAACAGAGCAGCAGAAAATTTGTGCACATTGCAGTCACTCAAATCCAGAGACTGTTCCTTGGGGGGAGGCAGGGAGGTCAGAAGGAAACAGTGTCCTCTTGATGTCCCAGGGCTCCTACTTAAGGTGGTGGCTGCTGCTTGGTCCTGCTTCTGGCTCCAGCATCCCCAGCATCCTCAGCAGCTCTTGGCTGTGAAACAGCCTCCATCCTGAACAGTTTATCATTCTAGGAAGGACCTTTAATAATCTGCATCATTTTTAGATGCTTTTTCAGCCCAGCCAATGTGATCTGAGTGTGGCTGTTGGTTTATCCATGGCTCTGCGTGTTCCTCAGCACATTTTCTAAGTCCATCCGTTGTAAAGGATATTTTCAGCAAAAGAGAGATGGAGAACTGAGGATGTGAAGAGCTGGAGGAAGAAAGTAAAGATTATCGATCCAGAGGGTGGAAAAAAAAAATCCCATTCACTCTCAGTCGATGTGTCTGTCACTTTTTTTCCCCTTTTTTTTTTTTCCTGTGTTGTAAGAAAAAAATACAAATGGCTCAAATGGATGTGGAAAGGGATGCAAATGAAAGCTTGATAGCCAGAGATGCCCAGAGATGCTCAGAGTCATTTTTTTCAAAGGAGGCTTAAGAACTGGATGAAACTGTGCATTTATATTTGAGGGAGCAATTTCCCTGCCTGAAGCTTTGGGACAGCTCATTCTCTGTTCAAGATGGACACAAGAGATGAATCAGCCAGGAACTGGAGCCACAGTGGGACGTGAGCGTGGACATTGGTCTGGAGAGTTTGGCACTACAATTGGGCTTCCAGGGAAAACAGCAGCTGCTGTGAAAGATTCCCAGGAAGACACAAGTCACCTGGACATCTCCATCCACAGCCAATACCACCTTCCACATGGATCTACCTGTGCTCTCAGGGCTACCATGGGCACTCAAGGCTGCTGTGGAGACATCACCTGGGGTCTTGAAAAATTACTGTATGAAAAGCCATGAACTCCTGAGGAGAAACTGGGAGGATTATTCATGCACAGGCTTTCAGACTACTTAAGAGGGCCTATTTAATATTTTTACAGTAATACTGTGCACTCTGCTGCTCTTACTGTAGAATTACAGGTGTCATCCTGGGGGGGGGGGAACATATTTTTGGAGAAAAGCCATTTTGCCAGGGAGATGAGACAGAGAGATCTGACATCTCCAAGGAGCTCAGGGGATCTACTGGTTTCAGGCTGCTGACCTGCCACCTCACAGAGACAGGAAGGTAAATCAGCAGGTAAATTCACATGTAGTGGAGACATTATGGAAGTACATGTTGGCTCAACTGACCAGCAGAGAGAGAAATCCTAAATCTAGCATAGACAGAGAGGAAAGCAGATATGAGACATCCATCCCTGGTGACAGTGTCTCTGTGTGCTGATTAAAACCCACTGCATTGAACAGGTCAGGTCCTAATAAGGTGCAGATCCAAAGCCTAACTGGACAGCTGGAAGACACGATAACCCCAAATCCACATGGTTTCTCAGAACATGAACTCAAGGCAGAACAGATAGAGAAGGTCGTGGCCCTCTACTGTAAACCATGGCATGGACAACTCCTCAATGTTTTCCCATTTCTCAAAATTGATTTTCTTTTTTTCAAATTAAAGTGCAAAATGAACATGTGAGACCAAATGCTATCGGATCAGACTGCAAATGAGGCTAATAGGCCAAATGTCAGATTTGTTTCTGCTGAGGAGTCATTACTGAATGCAGACTTTATGTAACCTGCTTTGCTCTAAGGCATAACCCAGCCAGCAGATGACTGGCATGAGGAAGATGTTTTGCCTGTGGAATGGCTTCTTTCCTGTTATAAATTTCTTTGGACCTTACCCCAAAGGGTAGGGGTGCACATCTGTCTGTAGGCAGCATTTGAGATTGGCTAAAACTGTGATGGATAAGGGAAGTTTGAGGATTAAGTGACTCCTTGGATTCTGTATGGAGCTGTAGCTGCCCGCAGAGATATGAATTGCTATTCCTGAAATCAAAATTCTGATTACAGGTTTAGAAGAACCTCTGACTATTTCCCCATGGCAGTTCAAATTCCTGGAGTGCAATTCGCAGGCTCTTAACAGTAGGATTGGTTTTCAGATTTGCAGTTCTCAAAACCACGAAGATCCATGGAGGGATGGCTGAGAATGTTGACCTGGAGCAGGTATCCAGTGTCCTGACTTCTGCAATGCAGGGGATCAGGAGCTAAATCTCTGCAGGCATCTCATGGTCCTGTTGAAGGATTTGAGCCTGGCTGCTGGTAACATCACCCTCTGCTCACAGAGAAGTTGCAGCTGCTGTTGCTGGCACTTACTTACACTGGCCTTTGCCATGCATTAACTGAAATAATTTCCTTTTTGAAGCACAAGAATTTCAGTGAAAAAAATGCTGTTTTTATCCCCAGGGCAGGCTGCCCAGACACGAGACTGTCTCAGGTTAAAACCATTCCTTTCCAAATAGTTATGAAGGCAGATTCCTTGCAGAAGAGGAAGTGATTAAGCAAGATGAAGTAATCGCAGTGTCATGAATGCAACCAGGATTCCCCTGTTAATTACCTCACCGTTAATTAAGGGGATATTTTTTTTAATTAAAATTAATTCTCATCTTTTTAAAATATATGACTTGAAAAGGGGATGTACAGAAGTGTTTATCACTGATACCCTAAGATGCTAATTTCCCAATGTTATGGCTTGTAATCAAGTTTAATTTTCCGACTTATCCTCCAAAGGAAAGACTTTACACCAGTTTTGACATTTAAATTACCTTTGATTTGCAAGTCCAATATTGCCATAAATATTCATAGCCAAAAATTGAGTATTAAGCCTTTAATTTTTTTAAATTTTTAATTCATTACTAAAAACTGGTTTCGGAACAAGCTGAAGGAGTGAAACCAAGCACCTTTCATTCGAAGCACTAGGAACATCTGGCTTTGCTACATAACAGTGAACCGACACATCACGCTTCTGTTTGACGCTGCTGAACAAAATTTGACAGCGAAATCATCCTTTGATCCTTTTCCCTACATCTGTTCGCAAAAAGCTACTTTACTGTGGAAGTTGTCGTGCAGCACTGCCGTTGTTTTGGCATGTGCCACGTCCATCTCCGCAGGAAACCAGGGCAGGGCACTCCAAGCCACAGAGGCAGCTCCGCGGGCGGCCGGCAGCTGCCGGCACAATCCGCTGCCACGTGCTGTAAAGTTGGCATTGCTGTGCCTGGTCTCTCTTCTCGGGCAGGCAGAGCATTTAGGCTTTCACAGTTACAAAAACAGAACATGCTTGGCTTGCCCTGAAAGCTGTCCCTTGTGGGCACAAACCCCAGCTTGGCACGGGCGAGATGCCTGCTGAAAGGATGCCCAGGGACTGGGGGAAAAGAGCCTTTTTGGTGCTTCCTGGCTTTCGCCCTGTGAGCTCACTGACCCTTCCCTGACAGCATGTCAGGCTAAGCATGTTGCTCACAACTACCCCAGTTAAAGCCAGGAGGCTCCAGGCTCCAGAAGGATCCTTTTCCCCTCTGGCAGTGATGGCAAAGTGTCCCCTTGCTGCTCTTCTCCAGTTCCGCCATTCATTCAGTCTCTGACACAATTTCCCTGACCAAGGAACAAGCTGAGTTCCTTCACCAGGACTCTGGCAGCCTTCCAGGGGTGATGTGTCAAACCTCCTTCACCTTCCCTGTGCAGAGGGTCACCTGCTGGCAGGAATCCAGGTGAGAAGCAGAAGAGGTGAGATGCTCCAGCCCCTGCCATTCCTGATGTGAGTCTCTCTGGTGGCTGATTTCTGCCTCAAAATGTTTTAAAGATACTCCATTTTTCTCCAAGATACTGTGAGAATGTGGGTCAGTGTGGGATGGGAAGAGGGACAGAATCAGTCCATATGTCAAGCAGAGGGCTCAGATCCTCACAGCCAAAGACTGAGCAATAAGCAGGCAAGCACCTGCACACATCAGTCTCAATAAAGGGCATATTGGCTTCAAAATGAAATATTCTCCTCATTTCAGTGACTGATGACTTCTTCATTTTTTTTTATATATCTGATATCTTTCAAATGTAATTAATATCTCCAGTCTTTCTTCTCCCTTCAACAATAAGGCAGGGATGGAGAACCAGCACTATCACTATTCCTGTCTCAAAATCATTTCTACTTGCAAAAGGCTAATAAAAAAATCAAGACAGACAGTGACCCTTGCTACCCTTAAACCAAGGAATGAATTTTAAGCATAGGCACCTACTTCTGTAAAAACTGGGAGTCTTCTAAATGACATCTTCTCATAAATAATTCCATCTAATGGAAGATAGTTTGATAATTGTGGGATTTTAATTTCAGCCCTTTAAGTGCAGACAATTCTCATTAGCCCTCAGCATTCAGGTACAGCAATGAATTTTCATGGAGAGAGAATAGGATACACAGCGCTGAAATGGTGGAAGTATGATGCATTTATCCATCATTTTATGGACAAAGACATTAAGTGATTCATTAAGCAAAACTGTCCATTCCCTTTTGGGTCCAAGAAAGTTTTTATTATTCCTGTTTTTCAGGTAAATAAATGGAGGCAGCAAATGACTAGATCTAGTGTAAACCTCTTCATACAAAGCATTTTCACAGTGACTTTCTCTGTTTTCTAGCAAGGTTTATTTTTAAATTAAGCCTTCAAGTGACCCTGGGGAGTCTGACTTTCCATACCTCAATCTAACTCCTGTGTAATATTGCCTTGACTAGAGGCAATAAAAACATCCACAGGGGACCTGAAAAGCCAAGTTGGCAGACTGAGTGCATGAATATTATAAATGAATAAAGCAACATTTAGATTTCAGGACAAAACCTGCCTTTTCACTGATGCAGAGATAATTTAGCCTGGTCATGGTTATTTAAAGGAATTTGCGGTACCTTGGAGAAGTGATTCCTCTATTTGCTGTGTGTTGCCAACTCAGAAACTGAGTCATGGAAATTAAAACATCCATGTTCTCAATTATTCCACTGGTATTGAAAGTGCTGAAGAAGGAAGAGGGATATTAAAGAAGAGTGTGCAAGAGCAGAAGTGCTTATTTTACCCTGAACTCTGAGCTCTCTTGTGTAGCAATGGGTCATAGTGTCTCAGGCAAGCCAGGCTCAGCAGAGGTGGCAGTGTGGGCAAAGCAAGAAGAGTGGTGGCACAATTTCCTTCTGATTGTCTTTTCAGTGGTTTCAAAAATAGGTGTACACAAGGATGCAAGTGCTGCTTCCTTTGTGTCTACTGCAGTTAAATGGAGGTGGTAAAGGTAAAGCACTGCAGGTAAAGCTGGTGGGAATCACAGAATCACAGATTGGTTTGGGCTGGATGGGACCTTCAACAGTGTCTCATTTCAAACCCCCTGCCATAGCCAGGGACACCTTCCCCTGTCCCAGGTTGCTCCAAGCCCTGCCCAACCTGATCTTAAACACATCCAGGGATGGGGCATCCACAGCTTCTCTGGGCAACCTGTACCAGGGCCTCACAAAGTGAGTAATTCCCTCCATTTAGATTGTATTGAATTACCAGCTCAGAGGCATCACTTGATCTTATTTAAGGTAGAAATTAAATGTTGCCAAAACTCAACTCCCTGCTGAGCTGTTGTTTACAATCAATATGTGAGTGATAGGATAGAGGACCATGGCCAAAGCCAGGTGTCAGCCAGCCCAGAGGATTGCTGAGCATCCCTTTATCACTACTGTGGATGTTTTCCTTTGGGGATGGTTTAAACACACTGATTCTCCTTGCTGACACAGACAAGGCACCATGGCTCCCTTGCCCAGATCCAGACATCACACCAAGGTGCCTTTCTCCTGCCTTCTCTCATCATCTTCCTTGACCATCTGAACCTTTCAGGTTTTAAGTTGGTTACCTTCATTACTCTCTCTTCAGATCCGGCTCTATTTGATATTCTGTTTCTAATTTGCTCATACAGCAACTTTCCATCCCCGGCTCCAATCACGCTGCAATCCCCCTCTGAGGGTACCCAGCTGGTTTTTGAAAATACCTCTCTTCTCCATTACTTACAACTCTTATTCATTTTACCTTCTATTTCCTGGTACTTCATAGCTACAATGATGGGTTGATGCCAACTTTGACCACAACAGATTCATAGCTTATGAAAGGGACCTGAGAAGTGCAGGTCACTCCTCACTCACCCCAAACCCATCGACATCCAGGGACATCCAGGTCTCTGCAGCTGCAGTTGTTACAAGCAGCTGATGCTTTTGGCTCTGCAAAAGCCCCTTCAGTGGAATTGTAAAGCCATTTTGCATGAAGAATGGCTGTTTGTATAAATACATGCATGTGATAGCAGGACCAGCTTTAATTCCAAAGGTAGAGTTCAAACCTAATTCAAGTGTGCCAAAAGGTTTTAAAGGTGAAGACCTGCCTGTTGTTGCAAAGGCATTCAGAAGTTCTGCTTTGTGGCACAACTCTTGGTAAAGCGGGGGTCATATAGATAAAAAAAGGAATTTGTCTGATCTTTAATGATACAGCCAGTCTCACAACTTGAGAACCAAAATAAAGAGCCTGAACCAAACAGAAAGAGGGAGAGGCACCAGCCATTTGAGTGCTATTTGGATTAATTTATTTAGAGCCAGTTAAAGATCTTATTAAACACTCCTCCTCCAGGATCTCCCTGGAACACACCTGGCACAGACAAGGAAAAACATTCGATCTTTAGCAGTGAAGAAGCAAGAACAAAATAAAAAATCCCAAAAGACACACTGGAAGACAGACACTTTACACAAAATGAATCACGAGAGATGCCTAGAACATTGTACCTAACTTCTAGGGGACAATTTGTGTATCAGTTCCCTTATTTATTATGCATTAATTAAAATGTTTAAAAGAAATGGAACCTGGCTCAGGGTGTGATGAAGCCAAATCAGATTTGCTTTGACTCATCACAGTGAGACAGTGAAAGCTCCACAAAAATATCACCAACAAGATCTGTTTGGAGAATTTAAAAGCTTTGTGCATTCTAGGGATATATTCCACACTATTGTAAGGGAATGAAAACAACAGGAAAATGTCTTTGTCCTGTAAGGAGTTTCTAATGGTTGAAGCAGTTCTATTTGCCATGAAACAATGAAAGAGCAGATGTTGTGCTCCTTGAAGCCTCTTGTACCTGTGTTGTGACCCATGAGTAGCTGCTATACACACCCTCACAGCAAAAGCTGTGTCTTTTCGGACTCCTTCTGCAGAATGAAGCCTCTAAAGTGAGTGATAACATGCTGAGCTGGTACTTTTGGAGGTCCCTGGTTCAAGCTTCAGCAGCCCACACAAGGTGAAGGCTGATGCAGAAGGATGGGTGGTACAGGACAGACACACATATATATATCTATATATACACATTGCTTAGGTATGCAGCAGTTATAGACAAATAATCTTCTTATGAGAATGGTGAATTTCATGAAAAATGAATTTTTGGAAGGAACCCAAAAGCTGCTTGTCATAATTCAATATACAGTATTGACAAAAAAGAGGGAAATGTTGAACTATTTCAGTGTTTTCAAATAAACACTCGTTTTCTCCCTGGAAACACTAACACATTTCATTTCAAAATATTAAATAAGGAAATATGCTGAACTTCTGCTTTGTTTCAGAATTATCCTAAGCTAAAAAATACAGGAGAAAATGATGTGTTATAAGCCCAAAATGAAGCAAAGTGACCCACGTCTACTGGAACTAGAAGTTTTATTTGCACACAAAGTGCTTTAGGTCAACCCCAAATTAATTGCTTTGTTTATCTCATTCTTCTTGGTTTGACCCAAACATTTTTTTTTTCTTTTGAAAATGAATTATTTCACCGTGAAACCACAAACCCCATCATTCTCCCAAGTGCAGAAGGAACATCTCCAGTGGAAAGCGAGGGTGAAGGAGAAATAGTGGCTCCAGCCCATGAGCACTGGAAGCAGGAAAGCAGCTCTTGCTTGGGCAAGAATTTGCATCTTGCATCTCCACAGTCTTGGATCCCACTTTTCCTGTGACAAGCACTCATGAATGAACAAGTACAATAGGGAGGACCAAATTCTCCTGCTGCTGCAGCCTGGAGACCACACCAGCATCTGGAGAAAGCCAGGGCAGAGATTATCACCCTTCTCTGAGCCCCAGGGCTCTCTGTATTCTGTAGCTCTGCTGGGCAATTTCATTAGAATTAGGCAGAAAAATCTCCAGTATCACATCTATGCAAATGACAGAGGACTTCTCAGTAGTGACAGCTTTAGAGACACTCATGATAGGCAATGAGTTAATAACAACTGGAATTTTTCATGAAAATAATTATGTTGATGATGCACAGGGACATTTTAGCTTAGAGTCTTTGGCTTTTCAGCCAAACCCATCTTAATGGTTGACAGTCCTAACTACTGGACCCTGAATGACCAGCTCTGGACCATCCACACTCATGGCAAGCATTGTTTGATGCACCATCAAAGTCTTGTCAATGAAATCAAGCCAGAATCCCTATAAACACAAATACAGGCAGAAAACCCACCATCAGATTTCAAAAATTCCTTGGATATTGCAGATGAATGTCACAGGTCTTCCTGCCCCTGTACATTCACTCCTCTCCAGGTTTTTGTGCCTCCTTTCTGTGCAACATGCTCTGATCTCATGTGGAGCCTGCTTATCCAACATCTCTCCAGGCTCCTAACATCACACAGAAGGTCAAGATTTCTCCCAAAGCACCAGTGCTTTAGTGAGGCTCAGCATTTGGGGGCAGAAGTTATGACAAGAAGACAACCTTGTTTTCAAGTGTAAGTCAACAGTGCCTTCAGAATATTTTTTCCTCCCTCCTCAACAAAAAAAAAAAAACAAAACAACAAAAACCAAAAATAACAAAGCAAACCAACCCAAACAAAACAAATAGAAATCTAGTATTGGAAGAAAGGAAGTTCATCTGGACTGAAATAAATGAGGAGGAAACAGTCTGTCTTGTCATTTTGATGGATCTTTGCAGGGAGCATTGAATATCTTTGTTTTCCAGGTGTTGTTTGGTCTTAGATTAGTCATTCTTGACACGGGCATTTTCCAGCTAACAGATTCAGCTTCTCCTACTGGGTGCAAAGTATTTGGATGTTGTCTTGCAAAATAAACAATTTCCTCCCCCACCTTTTGGTCAGAGCAGTGATTACTGTTTGCTGGTTTAGACAGTGAAAGAATGGGTTCTTTTGGAAAGAACAAAAAAATAAAATAAAATCTGGGAACATTTCCATTTCCCTCAAATCTTCCTTAACTTGTTTTAAGGTTTTATTAAGGGCACAGAGTGGTTGGCAATAAAATTATTTCTCTGTGCTGGGAGAGGTAAAGCAGATTGTTACACACAGGGAGAAGGGAGCTGACTGCTCTCATAAATAAGTCAATGTGTTACTCCTGCAAGACTGGAAGCGGAATGACAGCTCTTCCAGATGCTGATGCTCTACTTCTCTGTGACCCTCAGTAAACTGAAGTTTGCTAAAAATACCCTACAAAAGCACACGTGCTCCAGGGCTGCAGAAACACTTGGAGCAGGGGAGATTTTAAATGCTCAGATTCCAGCTCCCCACCCCAAACCCCAGCTGTGCTGGGTATCACAACTCTGCTCCCACCTCATGTGCCCAAATCTCCGTCGAGCATCTCCGCCGTGGCTGATGGGCTTTGTGTCCGGGGAGTGGGAAAGGCTGGTGGAGCCTGAGCTGCTGAGCCTCCCAAGGGTGGTGAGGATGGTGCCTGCTGCCTGCTGGCTGCTTCAGGAGCAAATCTAGGCTCTGAGGGGCTGCTGAGCTGCGCCACATCATTTATGGTGAAGATTATTTCAAGTTATGTTTCTAATAGGGAGGTTTGTGTACATGCCCAGTCTTGCTCTCCTCCCTGCCCTCCCTTGAGACAGTGAAGAGGAAGGTGATAAAACAAAACAAAAATTAAAGGCAAAAATTAAAGGAGGTGGAAGCCCATTAAATTTCGAAGCAGGCAGTGGGCAAGGGCATGGCCCTCCCTGAGACCCAACAGAGGAAGCCAATCAGGTGTCATCAAGACCCCTTTTATCTGCAATTTGATATCTGAGATGCATAAGGAAAAGGAAAGCACAAGTATAACAGGGTGATTAATGCTTACCTTTACCCACGCAGAGAATAAGTTACCAATCAGCCACTCTGTCCCTATCTCCTTATTCAAAATGCAAACTAACATGAATGAAACAATAATATTTTAATTAGATGGAAACAGAAAAGCTACAGGAGAATGATATTGTTGCAGCAGTGTGAGGTTCCTGAGCCATGTGTAACTACTTTGATAGATAACACACCAAAGGGAGAGTTAAACAGCACAGTTTCCACAACACTTTTTGCACCATTCTGTCTCTTCTCACTTACAGTGACAGAAGCCAGGGACAGCTAGAGTGGGAAATGATATTCCTTCCAGTGCAGCAAGGACAGCCTTCTGGGGAGCAGACTCAGCCCACACTCCATCCCTGCCTGCCAAGTTACCTGTCTTGCTTCAAAAAAGAAGCAAAAAAGCCCCACAACTCCAAACCAAAGGATGCCCAGAAAGCATTAAAAATGGGGGACAACATGTAAACCATCATGGAAATCTACATGTGCAGGAACACAGATTCATAGAATTGTTTAGGTTGGAAAAGACCTCTGAGATCATCAAGTCGTGGTCTGACATGGAGCCACGGTGATGAAAAGAGGAGCTGGGTCATGCTGGGAGGTGGTCACACTCATCACTGTCCAGGGCTAAGGAATGGAGTTACTGTGTGTACGAGGCAGGGGTTAAAAAAAAGAATAAATTAAAAAATAGAAGAAAAGAAAGGAAAAACTGGTAATAACATGACCCATGAAACTTTTCACAAGAATGACTCTAACAAGTAAGACTGCCACAGACAACTCTGATGCCAACTTGCACTCTGGTGTCAGGGATAAACTTGGTTCCCCCAGAGTCACTGGAACTAAAAGCTCAAAGTTTGGAGAGGCACAGCCAGACCACGTGGTGTATTGAGGCTTTTGAGATGAGGCCTGTTGCCAACACAAAATGTGTCACTGTGAATCATCTGCACACCAGTTTCAGAGTACAAAACTCTTCCCTGAATCGTGGTGAGAAGCACAAATGTTCTGCTCCGAAACAGAAAACTCACTGACTCCTTCTTGAACCAAAAATAGGGAAAAAGGTTATGTAATCCATTTACTTTGAAAAATAAGCATTTCAAAGTTATCTAAACAGCACTAATAACAGGGAAATTTCTGTTTATTTAATCAGTCCGGCTTCGCTGGGATTGATGCTTGTGCTCCAGGCAAGTTTGAATCGTTCACCTTAAAACAATTTAAACATAAAACTTCATCCAGCAGCTGAGAGAGGCTGGCAGGGCAGCAGCTCTATTTCACATCTATATTACCACCATAACCACGTGCTCCTAAAAAATATCCTATTTTTTTGTTGCACGCCACATTGTGAGCAGAAGGAGAAGCTGGAAGCGTTTTTTGAGTAAGTCTTGGCACAGCTGTTTTCTTAGGGGTGACCAGTGCACATTTCATCACTGATTTGCCCCATTTCCAGCCCAATCAGCTTGGGTGGAGACATGTTTCTGACATGTTGCAGCTAGAATTAAAAATGAAAAAAACATGATTATTTTCAGCTGAATTTCTTGTCTCCTTGGATAACTATTCTACTTCCTGCAGCGGTCTTTGCAATTCATTCTTTGTGACCAGACACAAAAGCTCTGTTTTCTACGAGATCGCTTTTCTCCAGCAAAGCTTCAATGTAATATTGAATGAAGGCATCACAATTCTGTCAAAACAATCGCTGTCACAGCCTGGAAAGTAATTTTTCAAGTCTTCTTTCTTGATATTTGCTGGTAATAATTTTCATGAAGTTCATTGCCAGAAAGAGTTGGGAGATTTTTTCCCCATCAGCCTCTTGGGACACTGGGCACAGCCAGTGTTCAAGGCCAGGTTGGCCTGGACCTGGAGCAACCTGGTCTAGTGGAAGGTGTCCCTACCCATGGAAGGGTGTGGAATTAGATGGTCTTTAAGGTCCCTTCCAACCCCAACCATTCTGTGATTCTATGATTCCCCACTCGAGAAGAGGTCTTTGATTGCCAAACACATTCCTGGTTGATTCCTGAGAATATCCCTATCAGTTCACCATGTGGCCATGATTTATGAAAATCTTGGTGTAACACAGGTGCACACTAAAAGCAGCTTGACAAGGTGATACAGGGTTGATGGTGGAAGCACTGGGATCACCCAGCTCTGAGGAAGGAGACCAACCTCACCCCGCTGCAACACCAACCCTGTGTTTGGGGCCTGTGTGTGTTTGTGAGTGGAGGCAGCCAGGCAGAAACCCTCTTTCTCCACCTGAGTGCTTTCCCACTGCTGAGATGCTGACCTGAAAGGACCCAGTCACGGGCTAGGTCTTGGCAGGAGAGCAGCACTGCTCCTAAAGGGATGCTGGGTCTGAAGAGGAGGATCCAGCCAGTCCATGCAATGGCTCCGTGCAGCACGAGCAGGTTTTGCAAGTGTGCTCATGTGAAAATGGTAGGACAGAAATAGAGAGAAATCTGCTATCTATTAAGGTTTTCACAGAATCATCAATGTTTGGCCACTGTTTTGGTGCAGAAATTCTTCCTGATATCCAACTTGAACTTCCCCTGGTGCAATTTGAGGCCGTTTCCCCTTGACCTATCACTAGTTGCCTGGGGGAACAGTCAGACCCCCAAAAGCATAAGGAATAGGGGTGCAGACCAGCCTCACAAAGAGGAGAGAAGCCCATTGCTGAAAAGGAATTAATGCCCAGAAGATTTTCAGCTGCATTTCAATCTTGTATCAACTGTACCCACAGATCACAAGTCAAAATAATCTCTACAGCTGGATCGATACACGTGGCCTTTTAACCAAGCTTCTCTCTTCTGTCAGGAGGCTGGCTCAGTAAAGGTGTTAGTGCAAATCCACATGGGAAATCAGGGATTGCATCCTGACAGACACAGCCCCAGCAAAAGCCACCTGGCAGAGCCACACTGGTGCAGCTCTGCAAAACGGGAAAATAGGAAAAGTCTTGCAAATCAGCTGAACCAACTCCTTCTCCTGAACAAAATCACCTGGAATGTTTGTTTGTTTGTTTGTTTGTTTTGCTGGGTTAGAAGGTACAGCTCTGATTTACAGCACCAAGGGAAAGCATTCCCTGTCTTTTCTGAATTCAGCTGGGAGGCAGGGGCACAGGGTGAGCAGATGTGAGGAAATCAGTCTGTTCACAGGCGGGCTCCTTCTGTGCAGGGCTCCAGCTGTAGTTGTGGAGCTCCAGTCAATAGTTGCTTTACAAAAAAACAGTTTTGTTTTGCAGGCACAAAGACTTCTTCTATCCCTACCCAGCAGGAGGTTTATAAAACTGTCATTTCTTGTCCTGTTTCTGCCCTTGTCTCTTTGCTTCTACTTCTTACAGACTGTCAGTAGGTTTTTTATTGCCTTTAGGTTTTTGTTTTAATTGAAACTGAGTAAATTGCATTTTCCCCTAAACAGCTGATGGGTTTAACAAAGTTTTCCATTATTTCACGAGTAGGAAAACAGCAACCTTCAGAACAGAAAATAGAAACATTATTTAAACTTGGTTAATTCAAGAGCACAGAGACATAACCTTGCAATGAGGGGGGCACCTCCTGAGGGCCCTTAAAAGCAGCTTTTGCTTGGGCAATATTTAAGGGATAGTGTTTAGCGCAGGATATGAGAAAACCTCTGGAGTACGCCCAGCAATTTTCCCTTTCCCAAACACATTTGTTTCAAAGGAATGAAAACACCCGCCAGCTTCATTTCTGGCTGTAACATCTTTCATGAAATATCTCCATTGATAATGGGGGAAAGAGGGGAAAAAAAAAACATTCATGAAAGTAGAAAACCTTCTGTCTCATCTCCCTCTGACAAAGCCATTCTCTGCAGATCACATCTTTAGCCCTTTTTAGAGGTACTCGGGCTAGGCAGGGAGTGACAGGAGTGAGTGGGATACTCATTTGGTGGAAGAGACAAGAGCTGGAAAGCAATAATGCACCTGGCATCTCATTCTCAAGAGAAATAGCTCCTGCCATGCTTCATCTTCTTTCTTTTTTTCCTAGAGGATCCCTAACATTAATATCATTAGTGAACAAGATGCTGGTCTTTCTTGTAAAGGAGCAGAGCAGCTGCCTTGGGCACAGCTCAGCTACTCTACCCTAAAGCTCCATATCCATGTTTGTAACCTGAAACACTCCTCTTGCTTCCAAGCTCTCATACAGCTCCCAGCCTGCCCCTAATGCAGTGGGAGCCACCCTAGAGAGGGGGACTTTAAAGAGCAGGTTGACAAGGGATTGCACCAAGCTGAAACCTTGTTGAAACAGGATGAGACTGTGGGAAGCACCAACGGGAACTGATGGGATCTGGGAGGAGCAGGGAGGATTTGAGGCTGGGAGCTGAACGTGGGCAGATGGACGCTGGGTGCCACAGTCTCTTTGTGTTTTGCTGTTATTACCCCCTCTGTACCCTGACCCCTTTTAGAAGTCCATTTCTGTGGTGATGGTGGGTTTGTTTTCACTGGCAGCACTGCCCTGAGAGTCGCTGTCAGTGGAACCCTCATGCTCTGGCTTGGACAAACCGAGGGAAAATGCATCCATAATGGAGCTCAGTTGGAAACTCTCTGAGCTTTTTGCTGCTCCCGAGCAGAGTGTATTCAGCACTGAGACAGAAGGTCTAATAGGCTTCTGCCATTTCCTTTGACTCAGAAAAATAGCTATTGTAGCTGCTAGTGCTCTACCTTCACATGAAACCCCTTTCTTACTAGATACTAAAGAATAAATCATATTTGCTTGGCTCCAGGATGCCCTTGGAAAAGAACCAGCAGATCAGGCAGTGCTTCTAGCCATGCTGCCATTGCATTGACCCATGTCTAGTTAAAGCTGGGCTGGTTATTCCCTTCTGATACCCCAATGCTTCCCTCAAGCAATAGCTCCCTTGGGAGTATCATCATTACCTGACTCCCTCCTGGAGAAACAGGGGGAGAGGTTTCCCTTCTCCATTGCCACAAGAGACAAGCTCTTAGCAAGCAACAAGTACACCAGGAACAGAGACAGTACCTGTACAATGACACAGGGAATGAGTGGCATTGCTCTGTGAGCTCTTTGGCACACAGAATCAAAGAATCATTTAGGTTGGAAAAGACCTTTAGAGATCATCAAGTCCCACTGTTCCCCCAGCACTGTTAATCCCACCACAAAGCGTGTCCCCAAGTGCCACATCTTCACATCTTTTAAATACCTCCTTGCACCACTGCTGTTTGCGCAAGATCAAGTGTACAGGGACCAGGGCAACTAATGACTTTGGCTACATTCCACAGTGTGATGTTGGTTACATTTCTCCTCCATGAAAGGTGAACAGTGACCTGAGCAGGGTGTTTTGTTCTCTGTAGAGTGGGAGAGATGGAGAAGAACCAAAACAGACAGAAACCTACACAAACCTACTAATAAATTCCACAATGAGGTGCTGAGCCCCTGGCATTACATCTCACAAATCTGCCACACGAAGATACCAAGGAATTAAACAGCTCCAGATAATTGCAGGGCATAAATATATTCAGTATGATCTTAAATTTGGCGAGATTAATTTTCCTGACAGCTTGTTTAAAGGAAAAGTGGGTTATATAATTAAAAGAAATAGACCCCTCTCAGATGGCCCATTGCGTGACCAGCAGATACTGCCTTTTGAGATTCTCACCTACCTGGATGTCAGCATTTCCCAGAGGTTTTTATGCCTCCAGCCCTTTCATTTGGCTGTGGAGTCACAAGCAGTCTCTCAGGCACTGATTTTTGCAAAACAGCAAGCTTGGATATAGATTTCTGGATTCAAATGTTGTTAACACTTGCCTATAAAGCACAGGGCACAAATCAACACTGTGTAAAGAAGAGTAATAGAAAATCCAGGCCGTTAATCTTCATAATGTGCCTCTCAGTAGGGATTTCATTTGAATGTTATTTGTATTAGACATGATACTGAGTGCAGTATATGCAGTTATACATAAATTAAAGGCCGTATTTAAGTCAAACACCATCCCCCTGTTGAGTGCAGACCCAAGCATGAGAGTCCTGACAGTGGACTGCACAGGTCTGTTCATCTGCCTGACTTGCTGGTAGTGGCATGTTCCACCATTGGTGCCCTGAGAAACTCATTTTGGGGGAAAATTAACGTCTTTTTAATGAGGTTTGTGGTGCCAGCCCAAGGTCTAGGAGTGCTGGTTGTTTTATGGACACTTTTTCTTTCCTCTCCCCCTCGTCATGTTCTGCTTATGGATTTTCCCCACAAAAACAGTGCAGGCAGGAGGCTGTGGCTGAGCCTCCTCTTGTGTGTTGAGGATGGGAGCAAAGAAAATTCAATTAGACTTTCAAAGGAAAAAGAAAAGGCTTAACCCAAAGGGGCAGTGAACTTCTTGGTTACTTTATTGATGCTTTTCCTCAGGGTTTTTCTCTGCTGCAGCTCCTCTTGGCGTCATGGAGTCTCAGGTATAACAGGTTTTTTTTCCCCAGCATGACTTGTTCTCCAGGCAAGCCTCAAACTGCCAGGCTGGCCATGTGCCCTGCTCCTCTGAACTACTGCACTCTGATATGCTTTCTGACCAAAGTCCTGCTGGGTTTTTTTGCCCTTTCAAGGGATTTTCCATTTCACAGCTCTCCTGTGCTGGCCAGGAAACACCTGTGAGCTGCCAAAAGGCTGGGGTAGAGTTTGCTCCTGGAGTCTATTAAGTATTTGGAACATACACAACTCCCCATCATTGTATCTTGAGGTCAAATATCTATTTATTAGTCTGAACCTATATTTCTCTTTCTGCCTGTGCTCTATGAAACTTGACACACTTGAATCTCAGGAACAAGTATGACAGTGTCACAAGCCCATGACTGACAGTGATATAAAAATGAAACATGGACTTTGGCGAGGGAACTCAATCCTTTGAGTTTCTTTTTTGAATGAAATGTATAAATTATCCCTGTGAGGATAAAATGTCAAGTCTTTACAGGAGTAATCAATAGTGATGTGAGCAATGAACTAAATGTTCCCAGCAGCTGAGTTGCATTTTTATAAGATGGTTTTGCAAAAATCATAGAATAGGTGGGAAAAGTGGGTTTATTTCTTTTTGAACATACTTATTAAACAAATTCTCCAAGGGAACAAGGTGGTACGACAGTCCTACCACATATTAATACCACATTTACTCAATTCAGCACTGAAGACCTGCTTTGTTCTTGATTAAGTTAAAATTAATAGGATGTGGCATTGCAAGGACTATATTAATTAGCTCCTTGGAGTCCTGATCAAAAATAGGGGTCTGCTGAGCCAAATGCCACCCTGAATCAAAGTGTTCTCAGCTGATCTGCTCTGCAGGTCTGGGTGAAGCTGGTAGGTTGGTAGACCACTTTTTTCAAGGTTAAAAGAGGAAGAAAAAGAAATGATTAATGGATGAGATTGCTCCTTCATCTACTAGACACCTCACAAAGCCAGGGCAGTGGTGAGCATCTGTCAGGCTGAGCCTGCAGGGGCAGGAGAGGACCCATCAGCAGGGCTGAGCTGCCTGGCATGAGAAGACAACAGGTACATCCATTGCAGGCAGAAACCTGAGTACAGGACAGTGAGGAGCTGCTCCACTGGGGCTGACAACACAGCCACAAGCAACATCACTCAACCCAGGGCACATCCTCCAGCTTAGCTGCCCCTCCAATGCCTCCCTGATTTATTGATACTGAATATGCTTTTAGCTCTGTGCATGGCTTTCCAGTTCAGAGGTATTCCCAGCTTTTTCACTGGCATTTTGCATAAGAGATGCTTTTTCTTCCCTTTCAGATGCTAAAGACTTTGTGAAAGTTTACATTTTTTCCTTGCTATTTTTTTCCATTTCTACTAGGAGAATCTCTTCTCTTTGATTTCTGTCTGTAACTGTCACTTGTCTTTAGTTCCTGAGAACTCAAAAGCTTCAAAGAAACATTACTGAACTTTTTCTCAAAAGAAAAAGTTCAGCAAAAAAGACCTTGTTCATTCTATTGTTTTTTTCCTGGGACAGGAAAAGCCCCCATGGAACTGTGCCCAGCAATGCAATCTGCTTTGAGAATTATTGAAGTGAAAAAGCCAGGAGATAAGGAGCAAATCTCACATGCTGAAAACCATCTGCAGTTGACCAGCTCCTTCAGCCCTCCAGGTTGATCTTCTCTAAAGGTCAAAGATGAGAGTTTCATTCTCTGTCGAGGTACAGCCCTGTCCCACAGCATCCTCTATCCTGGCAGGAGCAGAGGTGGTGACAGGCTTCTGGTACCCCAGGGAGGGGTGAGGAGGATAGACCTCCACACACAGACGTATCAGGACGGCCCTTGTGTATAGGGATACAAATTTGTCTCACTAGTATTTCCCTCCCAACCATGCAAAACTTAAAAACTGGTACTCTGAATGCAGGAAAATACTGGGAAAGAGCCATCAGCTCAGAAATTTGCTACCCTGTTAGGGTTACTACTTATTTCCTCAATAACTCATCAGCTCGACTGATTTATCATGAACTTTTTTTTTTTAATCCCACACCTAAGAGACTTCAAAATTGGATAGAAGAGGTTGTATCCATGGGAAGCAAGACACAGGGGTGATGTTATTGGAGCACAATGAGTTAGCTGGGCATTGGAAGCGTCTCCAGCTTCACATGGCGCGAGTGGCTTCTACTGGAGGGCAAGAGCAACCAGACAGATTGGGAATGCAATAACCCAACTTCATCTGCTTAATGAGAGGGAAAGGAGGGATGTCGGCACTGGGGCTGATGGGTTTGGCATCTAAGCTCTCTGCTTTAGGGGTAGATGGTCACAATGCTCAGACTTCCCCCCCTCACCAACCCAGGACCCCCTCATGCTCCTCAGCCCCTCCAGACACCTTTGCTCACCCACCATCCTGTGCCACTCAGGACAAGGCAATTCCACAGCAGGGAAAAGGCAATGGGGACTCCACAGAAGCCCAAATTCCCCTCTGTCCCCCACCCAGGCACCCCCATGTCCCACAGAGGGATGCTGCTCATTGTCCACACCTCGGGCAGGACACAGAAGCGTTTCTAAACGTCAGGAAGAGAAAGTGCCATCTGTGAGTCTTGAGCAGATGCTGCACAGAGACGAAAGCCTAGTGAAAGCCTGTAAGGGAAAGGAGGGGGGAAGTAGGGAGATGACAATTAAATAGCTATTTTAAATGATCTGGAAGAAGATTAAAGGCAGCTGCAGGTTTGGGCTTTTTCTTTTTTTCTGGGAAAAGCAACTACGAGATTACCTTCACCTCTTCTGCCTTTGCAAACTGCTGTTAAGAGGAAAACCTAAGAGCTAAATTGATCAGCTGCATTTCCCCAGTTCTTTTATTATCCCTCCAGCTGACAACTCGGGAAGGGGGAGGGAAAAGGAAATCAAGTGAATTAAAATCAATTGGGGGAAAAAAAGAGAAGAAATTATGTAAGAACTGGCAAAACACAGCAGGCCAAGTGGTTATGTAAAGCAATGAACACAAGAGCTTATTTAAATTAGATCTAGCTGCGAGACAGACCAGAGTGTAAACGGGCTGGGATTAGGCAGGCTGGGCTGTCGTGCATATGCTGAGTTAAAGCCCTGAGTTCCCTGAATAGTCCATGAAAAAAGGCAGCTTTTTAGGGATTCTCCTGCCACCATAGATGGGCATTGATGCTGAGGCAAGGGTTGGTCTCTCACCATCACTGTGGGGATGGATCCAGACACATTTACACACCAGTATTTTCATTTTCTCGTCTGCCTGAGGGTGTGACAGCACCACGACCTGATGGGGTGCAGTCCTGCCACAAAGGTGCTGGTTTGTGGTGCTGTCAGAGGGATGAGTGAGTGATTTAGAACAGCACTGTTATTAAAAGCCATAGTAGGAATTTGGCTGTGACTTAAGGAAAAGAAATCAACTTCAATTCCTCTAGTCAATACCAGTATAAACACAGGATTCCTGAACAGAAGCCACTGACTAATCCTGGATAGGATTTGCCAGCAAACCTGGAGAGAATTCATCCATTTGGTTTTATGGGTTGCTATTTTTGTGTACTATGGAGAGATGTTTGTCATATTTATTTACCTGGCACCACAGATCTGACGGTGGGCAGAGCCCTGCCATCCACAGCACCAGAACAGTGAGCACATCACACCACCCCACCAAGATGCTCCTCACCAGAGGAAGGTGTAAGGGAGTGTCTACAGTAACATGAACGGAATTAATAATTTTGTAAGCCTCCCAGACTAATGGGAATTCAATAGAAGACCTTGGAAAAGCGTGTAGAGAGAATGGTGATGGATGCCAAGAGGACAGGCTGCACCTTGTGTCTCCCAGCTCCAACACCTGGTTCTTCTTTCCCATTCCCTTCAGACCTGAGGCTCTTTTGCATCTTCTTTTGAAGGCATTGCAAGAAGAAATGTAGGCAGGAATAAAGCAGAGGAGCCCCTTGGGCAAGCGGTTGTTTCATGTGCAGAGTTATTTATTGTACAAATCATCCAAACTATGAGCAGGCTTCATAAAACATAATAAACAAGGGAACTGGAGGGATGGATGAGCTGCAGCCACGCAGGGTGGGATGATGCAGAGCAGGACCTCAGTGGAACAGCAGCCTTTCCAAATGGCTGAGGAGGTCCAGAGCAGTTCCCCATGTGCTGCCCTAGCAAATGAGCAACGTGGAGCTGCTGGAGCTGTGGCAGTTTCTGGAGGCTCAGGGCCTGCTGCCATGTGTTTTAATAAATGGGTTCACACCAGCTGTCCGTGCAAATAAAACATTAGCATGTGTCAGACGCTCTACCCAGGCACTTGCTGTAACTTAGGGGACATTTTTCAGCAGAGCCACTCAAGTGCAGGCTGTGCCATGACAGTGGGAAAACACCTCCCTCTTTCCCCTGTGAATTATGGTGTGCCAGAGAGCTGCCCACACCCAGGCTCCCCTCACGTGTGTGCCCAGTCCTGGCTCAGATAAAATTCCGGGCTTTTAGGTTGAGGGGCTGCCGACTCCGTGTGTTGGGACTGATGGTGCACTAAGACTGTCAGTATTTCTTTCAGCTTTCCCTCTTTCCCCAGGTCCACTACTTTTTCTGCAGAAAACAGGCATGAAGGTAAGAAAGGAAGAAGTGAAAAAGGAAAATCAAATTGCACAGCATCTGGCCATTAAAATTCAGACCTTGATGAAAATTAGGGCTGAGAGTGTACAGTGTTAGTGGCACACAGGGCTGCACATGGTGGGACAGGACACTGAGTGGGCTCCTGTTTCAAGGGAGCTGGTCCCAGAACCAAACCCACAGGTACTGACCCACGAGTGAACAGGGGAAGCACCTCATCCTTCCTCAGAACTCTCTTATCTGTTGCTACCACAATGAGGAGCTTTTAAAACCTCTCCAGCTGAAATGGAGGAGGTTTTAAGTGCAACCGTGAAAGCATGAATTTACTCGTATGGCTTTAAGAGGTGTTTAATCTATGTGGAAAAAGAACCTAAAATTGGCTGCAGTGTGTTTCAGAGGATGTCTGCCAGCTAAAGCATTGACTAGACCGGAATAATGTGGCTATAATGGACTTACTGCTGTTACCAGATCTCATGTGGATGCCAATATCCAAACCAGACATCCCTGACTGACAGAAGCAACAGGCAAGCTTGGCAATGAAGAATATATAATAAACCAGATTCACAGGCTGATTTAAGCAGCAGCAGAAACGGTGACAAACAAAACTGGGCAATAGTACTGTTCTAAAGAATTCTGTGTTAGGGGCCGCACAGAGAGTCTTGATGGCATGAGGAGAGATGTGCTCAGAGTACAGAGCATGGTGACACACACTGTCACCCTGCAGATCATCTCACTTACTGCTTTTCCTGATTAGCAGTGTGTGCTGCCCTGAACAATTTGTAATTGGTAGAGGAATATCAGTAATTACTTCTTACAGTTGTTATGGAGCTTAAGTGGTGCAAGTTAATATGTGCAAGAATCAAATATGCTGAGTGTTGTTTGAATAATAATTTTTTTTCTTATTACAAGGAAACCTGGTTGTTCACTCAGTCTAGTTTCACTCAGGAATGCCCATTAAAACTTAAATACTCAAAGCAAATACAGAGGAACTTTTTGAAAATCAGAAATGTTAAATTGCTACAAAAAAACCAGGCCCTTCCAACTCAGAATATTCTGTGATTCAGTGAAATACTCATTCTGGGAAGCTTGTTCCAGTCCAGGGAGAAGCATTCTCCTGCAATGATCCCAGCAGAACCAAAGCTCACAGTGGGCTCTGAGGATATAAATGGTTACAGTGGCCCTATTCTGGGACTGACTTTCAATCAGTCAACAAATAAAACCACTTGGAGAACTAATGACTTCCAAAAAAAAAAAATTCCCAATTTACTTTAGACAGTTTGCCAAACAGGAAGAGGAGTGAAAACTGTCGAGTGATTTATTACAAGTGATTTGCCAGCTCAAGCAAGTGCATCATTCGGAAAACGAATGCAAAGAGATGCTGTAAAGCAGCATGAACCCACCACGAAAGACCAGGGCTCCAGACTGCCAACCAGCAAGACATCTGCACGTCACTCTCCACATCACCACTGCCCTTTCAGTCACAGATCTTCCATCATTTGTCTTTTTTTATACCTCTGCACAGCTTACGACGTGAGAATGCCGGCTCACACGCTGTGCGATGGTTTCCATTAACGCACTTCCAACCTGACTTGCAGCTGCTTTGCTGGAGCCTTCCCCAGTCCAGGGCCCTGCATCACATTGTGTGCTGCTTCCCTGTGCTTGGGGGAATGGAGTGAAACCATTAAACAACCTTCCTATCTTGGCAAATCTACTTTTGCAGCCAGATCCCCCAAGGAAGAACAGATTTGCACGGTTCGAGGTTTTGCTCCTTCTCGCTCCCCAGCAGCTATCTCTTTACTTTTAAATTAATTCACTAGTTAAATATATATATATATGAGGAAAAGCCCACAGGTGAACTTCACATACTGTGCATTCACCTCTGCCTACTCCTTACTTGGCTAATGGGATAAGGTATAGCCTGAATTGCAAGACTGTAAAATACATTGAGAATTGTTTAAACTGTAATCTCCAAAGATATGGATAGGAAGTAATCCGCTGGTTTTAGCCCTACCATGGTAACAATGAGCATCAGTTTAATCCTAAGAGGAAGATGAGTGGAAATAATGCATTTCAGTCCCATTGTTCTCAAATCAGATGGCTCATGTCTCCTCAGAGAGTGGAGAATTTGGGTTAAGTACATTGGGCTGCTGCTGACAAAACCTTCAAAGCATTTACAGGAGAAATGCAGCCCCACCACCTCAGAAGAAATTTAGGGACCACGACAAAATGCAGAAGGAATCCAGGGCTTCTGTGGGGGATAGATTTTGGTTTCCTGGAATAGTACAGAGGGAAACTGGGAGAGACATGTCTAAACATTCACTGGCTCTGGGCTTAAATCTAAATGCATGTACCTTCGACTGCTTTTAGTAGGAGAAAACGTTCTGATTCCTTTCCCTTTAAGTTCCCTCTGACTCTGGGAACATCTCAGCCACTCCAGGACACATGCAGCTTTAAATTCCAGCTGCCCGCTGATTAACCCCACCTGAAATTCATGTTCCAAATAAAAGATTGAGCAGCTATCACATGCAAGCCTGGCAGCAAAGGGACTATGGAGATTGGTGTCTTGCTCTCTCTGTCCCTCCTTCCGTGTCTCTTACATTTTTCAAGCCCAATGCTTCAGTAAACAAATGCCTCAACCTGTCAAAGCACTGGAGCACAGCAAGTGTTGATGCTAAAACCCATTCCACGCATGGGCATGTTGGATTTAGCAGTGTGTGGAGACCAGCAAAGCCTTGCTGAAGGGGCTGCTAGTTAAACCAGCTATGGATTTCCCCAAAACAGCAAAAATAGCAGCCTCGGGCTTTGACGATGCAGTTCCTTTTCAGATGCCTGTGCTACACCCTGTGTCCAAAACTTTCTGAAATTAGGAGCTGTCACTACACTGAGGAAACGGGCTCTGGATCAACACAAGGAACTGGGGGAGAGGGAGAGATGGGTTTATTCCCCTGATCTTTCTGGGCGCTTTTCAGCAGAAGAGAAGGAGACGCAGAAGATACAGAGAAAGGACGGAGATTTGGGTTTTTCTGGCGATGAACTGCCACCTTTGGGTGAACGTCCCCGGGGCGGCACGGCGGAGCGGAGCCGGACGCCCCGGGCTCAGGGGGGCACGGGAGGGTTGCACCGGCCCCGGGCAGGATTAATCGCGGAGCAGGACTTACGCCGGCGCAAGGTCTCAACCCGGCGCCGTGGGGCAGGAGGGGGTGCGAGATGTGGCGCAACAGGAGGAGCCCAGACGCCCCCAAATCCCTCCTGCCCGCACCCTGGGCCGGTCCGTCCCGTCAGGGCTGCCCGGAACATCCCCATTACTGAGCCAGTCCCCCGCTCCAGCCTCCCCCTCCTGCCCCGCCCGTCTCCTCAAAGTTTGGCCAACCCGGGAAGGAGGAGGCGGCTGCCCGGACCCTCCCGACCCCTCACCTGGATGACCGTCTTCAGCGTGGAGGTGTCCACGATGGTGGTGCAGATGAGGGAGTCGGGATCCTGGTCCTTGGCGTAGATCTGCCCCATGGTGAAGATCATGGGGATGGCGAGGAGGAAGGAGGCGATCCAGATGCAGCTAATGAACTTCTTGGTGCGGCTGCGGGACATGATGCTCTTGGCTTTGAAGGGGTGGCAGATGGCCATGTAGCGCTCCATGCTGAGGCTGGCGATGTTGAGCGCCGTGGCATAGGTGCAGGCGTCCCGGAGGAAGTAGTAGCCCTTGCAAACGGCCCCCCCGAAAGCCCAGGGATGATGGACCCAGATGAAGTTGTAGAGCTCGATGGGCATGCAGAGGAGGAAGATGAGGAGGTCGGAGAAGGCGAGGCTGGCCAGGTGGTAGTGCACGGTGCTCTGCAGGTTCTGCAGCGACTTCTTGCGCACCAGCGTGTAAGCCGTGATGGAGTTGCCCACGGTGCCCACCAAGAAAAGAGCCAAGTAGATGACGGTCACCATCACTTTGGAGTAGATGTCGGTGTTGACGTCCAGATCCTCCTCGTCGGGCACTTTGGGGAGCAGGTCGGAGCGGTTGGAGGCGTTGGCATAGCCGCTGGGGTGCGGGTGCAGGGGCCCGGCGGGCACGGCCGGGGCCGTGGCGTTCGGGTGCATCCCCGGGGCCGGGCAGCACCGCCCGGACCGGCCGCACCGCCCGGACCCGCCGCTGCCCCCGGCGGGGAACTTGGCTCGTTTTAATGCGGCGGGAGGAGCCGCCGGTCCCGGGGCTGCCGCGCGTGTGCGTGTGCGAGACGCGTCCCCCGCCCTGCGAGCCGCCCGCAGCCCCGGCTCCCTCCTCCCCGCCGCTCCCACGGCGCCCAGATGTGCCCTGGCAGCGCGGGAGCCGCCCCGCACACACGCACGCCAGCACAGACCCGCACACACACACACACACAAACACAAACCCGCACACACACACACCCGCACACAAACACAAACCCGCACACACACACACCCGCACACACGCCCGCCCGCCCCGCACAGCCGCGCCGGCAGCCGCCGCCCCGCCGGTGACCGCGCACCCCCTGCCCGCCCCGCCGCTGCCTCCCCCGGACCCGGGGGCTTTGTAACCCCAGCTGTGTCCCCAAAATGTGGCCCGTGGAGGGAGGGAGGGAGAGAAGGAGCGAGGGAGCAGGTCCCGGGCTGGGCTGCAGAGCTCCTCACCACTGGGACTCCCCCTCCTATCCATCCCTCACAAAGGCAGTCACAGAGGCACGGCTGAAAGCTGAGGGCTGGTAAGGGGCTGGTAGTGGGTCCAACTTGCCTGTTCCTCTCCCACAGGGAGAGGAGAGGCACCAGGGGTGCTCCAACACACTTGTACATCCGTGTGTCCCACTGGTCCTCAAATACCCACTCACCTGCTGCTGCTGCTAGGAGAAATGCTTTTAAAAGAAGGGAAAGCCCACCTAAAAATACCTACCTGTGCCCTGACCTGCCCGGGGCACCCTCAGTGCCATGGCACAGCAGTGACAGCTTTGCTTTGGTCCCTGTCCGTGACTTTTCACTTTGTCCCATATCCTCAGATCTGGGGATGTGGAGTCCTCTCTGAGCTGCCTTGTTGCAGGGGCAGAGGCTGTGGGGGTGTCAAGGTGATGCTGAAGGTGACAGGGGGATCCACCACAGGGAAGGACCCCCCAAGGCTGAATAGTCTGTGCTGGGGTTACCCTTTCAGCCACTCTGTAAAACTCCAGTGAGCTGTTTGTCCACTCAGTTGTCTTTATGACAAAATTTTCACAAATGCAGGGTATCAAGGAAAATCTCATTCAAGACATCACTGGTTTATCCAAAGACAGCCATGATGTGTCCCATTCATCACTCAGTTTCCAACAGCCAGTGGGCTCTGTGTTCACCCAGACTCCTTACCTAGCTGATGCAAGAAGATGCCTAATCCTTCAGTCAATCAAATCATCTCTTTTATAGGAATACCAAACTTTCCACAGCCATCCACCAAGAGCCAATATTACCCCCAGCTTTGCTCCTCTTACATTCATCCAGTAGGATCACCATGGAAGAATAACCAAAATCAGATTTATTTAGTCATCTTATTCATACAAATTTGGAGAGAAATATTTTCCAGCTCTCATCCCACACTAGTTTAGAAAATGACTAATAAGCTCTTAACACCAATGTTCCTTTCATTTGAGCTTTTCTGTTATGAAATTTCTATTAGTCGAGAGGAGTTTGTCAGAGTTGGTTTTCCCAGCTCCTCTCACCCGTTGTTCCTGGCCCTTGGACAAGTTCTTGAGATGGATCAAGAATACTTATCCTGAAGAAGGAAAGCGGAACATGACGTAAGTTGGTGGGGTGTACTGATGTATGAAGGGGAGCTGCAGCTGGGATACAAGCCTTCTCCTGGCTGCCCACTGCCCCTTTCCCTCAACTCCCAGTTTGGGGGGAGCTTATAGCCCCATGATCCAAGCACAAACCCACACTTCTGGACTAAGCACCTCTCTCACAGACACAGCGAGTGAGTTCCTTTGGGATCTTTGTCTGTAACGAGGATATATTGTCCCTTCTGGTGCTGTAACTTCATTTTGGCCTTGTGAAAAGCAATTGCTATCCCCACAAACAAGATACCCATCTGCTGGTCTAATTTTGCAGTGTGGATGTGCACGTTTATATCAATAACTGTCTGCAGAATGCTCTGGTTTGGATTTTGTTGCCTCATGTTTCTGCACACAGGCGATGTGCAGACACGGCTGCTAACAAGGAGAGTGAGTATTGCCTCTCTGTTCTGCCCCAGCAGCTGTTCCTGAGTGCTCCATGTGCTGCCTCCTCCACTTTCCCTCCACGCCAAGTACTGGCAGGGAATATCAAGAGACATAGTTTAAAAATAATTCTAATTACACACTGAAATAGCAGGTACCCGGAAATAATGTGGTGTTGATTTACAATCAACATTTCAACAGGCTGGTGCAGTTTGTACCAACCAAATCTCTCTTTTCCTAAAAGTGCATTGGTAGGGTACTACCCTAAAAATGGTCGGGTACCACCCCAAAAATTGGGTGGGACTACCTCAAAAAAGGGAAGGTCTCAGCAGCATATTTCTCTGAGCTAATTAATAAATTTAATAAATTCCATTAATTCCTTGGCAAATCTGTCTCAGCCACATGTGAAGCATTTACACTCTCACAGGCAGACAGCTCTGTTCTGTTTCTCACAGACAGAGTGTTGAGCAAAGACCTCTTCTCCTGGGATTCAGCCTTGCATTCCCCATGCAGGGATCAACCTCTCCACCTTTTCAGAAAGTTTTTTTCCCGGCAGGTTCTACCTTCTGTCCTCACATCACTTTTACAGAGCTGGACACCTACAGCTGGCCCATGCCTGAGCCCCTGCCAACCCTGGTCTCCAAGGAGGCAGAGGCTTATCCTGCCAAAGGAAGGCACCCTAGACATCCACCCCCTTCCCACCTCTCCCTGTAGCACCTCTTTTCCCTCCCCACTGCTGGTACTTGGCCTGGGGGATCTGTGAAGTCTCTTTCCACATGTGGGATAACAAAAAGAACGGCAAAAGTATCTCTTCTCATCTTCACTTCTGCTCCCTGCAGGTTTTAATCCATATTCCCCTTCCAGCCAAAGCAGAGCTGGAGTTGAACCACTCTCCTCTTGTGCCCCAAAGCCTCCACCATAAATCCCTGCTGTTTGTTTCGGAACTAGCCGACCTTTAACTAATCTGGGCTCGTTTTAATATATTTTGTGTGTGTGTGCCTGTGGCTTAAAAGGGAAAAGAATCATGGAAACTGAGAGATGCCTGATCTCAAATGTTACAGCAAGGCATTTACTTAAAATCTTGCAGGAAAATGTCACCCAAAGACCTCATCTATTAAAACTGCTTGGACTTTGAGCTGAGGGTCCCACAGTGCCTGAGATGCAAGGCCCACAGGATGCCTCACTCCCTTTTATGTTGACCTAAGTGTTTCTCATCTTTGCTTTTTCCAGGTGCAATTGGGAGTCACTAGGAATTTTTCATGTTAATCTTTTTCCTGTCTGATTTCATTGGGTGGGATTTTTCTGAAGGGCAAGGAAAGCAGCAGAGAGAAAGCTCTGCAAGAGGTTGCTGCTAAGAGACAGCACCAACCTTTTTCCCATCGAGCACCCTGCCCCAAATACCTGTTAGAGCAGGTTCCTGGGTCAGGTAATGCTGGATCGATTCAAGCCTTTAAAATCAGCTCCCAGTGCACTCACTGCAGTCAGGATCTCCCTAAAAGTCAGGAGTGTCTAAGGTGGGTTAGGAAGGTAAAATCCTGGGGTGTGCAGGGCTTTTCTGAATCATGCTGTGCTTGAACAGCAAGGAAGTAAGGGAGAAAGGGGTGACAGAAAAAGGGGCATCGATCAGCCTTTTGATGACAATATTGACTGCATCATCACTTACAGGCATGGGAATGCATCCCCTCCTACCCTCAACTTATTGCAAAATAAGGTGTTGTTAATTTGGCTGAGCAATAAAAGATAGTTACTGCCTTTGGCTGAACTGATTTCAGGAGAGTATTTTAAATCAAAACTGTTGATACATGGGATATTTATTACCTCTCATTTTCATAGCAAAGGCACCTGCTGAGACTCTGCAGTGTGAGCAGATTGGTGTGTGGGACAGTCATACCCCAAGCAAGGCAATGATCACACACCCCAGCATGTGTCCCTGGGCAACTTAAAAAAAACCCCCCACAACCCAGAAACCAGAACACACCAGGATATGTGTGGTGCTATTGGTAAGAGAATTACCCTGAAGTCTCTGGGAAGGGACAACTGGGAAATGAGATGTCCAGACACCTTCTACAGGTCATATCTTCTGTGTGCTGCAGGGACAAATTCAGTCCTTTGACAAAACTCCTTAAAAGATAATAGATGTACTGGCTGACATACCCTGTAATATTTGTCTCAGACATCAAAGACTGATGCATTAACTGGACACACACAGGAGATATCAACAGCTTTAGCTTAGAGATAAAGGAGTTTTGGGTCCCTCGAGTTGTTGCTGCAACAAGCCCAAATTTGATTCCTCATGGCAATAGATGCATTTTATCTTCATATATGCAGTATAAGTGCTCAACACACTGACATTCATGCTCACACACTGCAGGCAGGATTTTCTTTTGGAAATCCTCTGTTTTATTCCAGGAGCAAATATAAAGAGAAGGGACAGAGGAGTCCAAAGGGAGAGTTTGTGCTTGCTGTGGCTGGGACCTTCCCTCCTAGCCCCAAGCACAGCACATGCAGATGGGCTATTACTCTATTCCTAAGGGATTTAATCTGCTTTTGCAGCCCTGGCAGCAGCTCTGTCAGCTGTGCTTCCAACAGCTCCGCGCAGCGGTGCCGGCTCAGAGCACAGCCCTCGCTGCCAGGAATACTCCAGCTCCAGCTCAGCTCAGCTCCATCCCTTCTCCTCATACACCACACCAACATTTTTCAGGAAATCTCAGGAGTCACACATTAACTTCATTTTCTCACCCCTCCTCCCGGTAATTTACACCACTTTCCAAATTTTCAATGTGCCTGGAAATTGTAAAATGCAAATGGAAAAGCAGCATAGCAAAAATCCCTGGCAGCCAAATGCTCTTTACTGTCTTTTACCAGTAACCTTCCCATAGGTTTGAAATGCTCCCAAATCCTTATTAAATGCCTTGGATTTCAGGAAACAGACAAAGAACTGGGCATGCTTTGTTCTCTTTCCTGGTGTGAGTCTTTTTATTAAATGCTGGAAATGCCATGGGCTGGTAGGGCTTTCTCCTTGGCTGTGTCACCGAAAACACGACGTTTGTTCAGACACCCTTTTCCCTTGGTCCCTTACACCCAGAAAGTCCCTTTCCTTTTCCAGGGAGACCAGACCTGCAGGATGCAGCAAGGGCAGCACCAGAAATGTTCCCAGAGGAAATTTTCCTGGGACACCCTACACTGGCTTCAAGTCATTCTGTGCCACTTCAACATACTCAAAAACTTGGCACTTCACGTCTTCCAAAGCACACTGTGACCTGCTGCATATTATTTGTACTCTGCAATCTGGCTCGTTCCTCCTGTTCTTCCCTTTAAGAGCCCATATCCTCCCATTTTTAGCAGCACTGACACCCTGGATTTGCTTGAGCCTGGACTGTTCCCGAGTCCATGCTGGAATCCCTCTCCCCATGCAAGGCTAATGCTGTTCTGCAGCTTCTGAGAATGATGAGAAGGTCCCTCCTGATTATCACCAGGAGGAAGAGCAAAAGGCTGCTGAGGGTCCTGAGCTCCATCCCTGCCTTGCAGCCACCTGGCTACAGCCTAACCTCAGCGCAGAGAAGTCCAGTTTCTGTCCTGCTGCTTCCTCACTAATGCTGCTGCAGGACCTGCTGTAGTGAATGTGAGACTCAGAGGAAGGGTTTATTTGCGCTCCTGTGACCAGGAAACTTTCGAGATCACTTGCCCGTGGGCTCACCTGGAGGCACTTGCTGAGCTGTCCCACTGACCCCAGCAGATCTGCAGAGGCACTAACTCACAGCCCTGTGCCCACCCTAACATTCCCCAACCAAATCTCACACCTCAGGCTTTGCTGATTTCCTTCCTCATCTTGGCCAGACTTACCTGGATGGTTTCTCAGTTAGAGCATCTTGGCCTAGAGATGACAAAAATAGCTTGAACCCTCTTAGAGTGGGCAGAGAGTCCCTGGAGAGGGATTTTTCTTTCCTTCTTCACTTTCTTTTCCTTCCATAATGACTTAGGGCTCAGTGGTTGTTGCAGCCAACCTAAGGGGAAGCGCTCCCATGCTCAGGTAAGAGCCCAACCCCAGGGGCTCTATGATGTAGAGCAGCCCTGGGACTGCTCAAACTTATACTGTAAGAAAACAAAGAAAGGAAACAGGAGATAAAGAAAAAAGCTACAAAAAAATGGCCAGGGAGTTTCATTAATTTCAACCTACATTAGAGAAAGAGCTCATTCAGTGCCTGTCAGTGTGATACTGAGGCTTGATTGTAGCTGCATTCAGTGCCCAAGAATTTTTTTTGGAAGTCTTATCAGAGCTGTTTGGGTAATGGCAGGTACTGAAGAAATGTGAGGGGAAAAAAAGCTCAGTTTGTGTGAAATAAATCTTTGGTTGATTTAGTGGAAAGATTTTCATAAATCACAAACTGTTCTGACTCCAAAGACAAATATTTCCAACTGTTTTGTTATTAAAAAATAAGTGATTTTTTTGCATCTTGCAGAAAACAATGTCTGCTCTTGCAGCATCCTCTCCTTTTTGCTTCTAGAGACTTCTCCTTTTTGCTTCTAGAGACTTCCCCTCTGCTTCTTGTCCTGTCTAAACTGTGAATATCTTTCCAAAGCCTAATGCCAAAGCAAGGGGGTGATCCTATGGTATCTTTGCTAGAATTGATAATTTGCTGCTCTAGCTGTGAGATGAGGGAAGGTTTCCCTTGGGACAGGCTGTTCTGGGGGGGGGGGGGGGCAAAGAAAAATGGCACAAGCTTTTTTTCAGCTTCTTCTAGAATACCTGCTAAAGAAGACAGTCCAACTCTCGCCTTGAAATAAAGAGTCTTTCAGTGGCGCAAAGACCATTTAAACTACCAGCTGGCTTCCAGCTCAGACTTTGCAGTATTTAAAAAGTTTTCACGAGGAGTCTTCTCCAACCTGTGGTCTTGCACAGTCTAATACCACTGAAAAGCCAAGGGGAGGGATTTGGCTCAATGCAGTGCACAGGCTTTCTTGGGAGGAAGGGGAATACATGAATGTATTTCATCCTAAAATATACTCTGTTAACAGTAATTCATTACTGTGTTTATACACATGGAAATATGGAGATTTCACACACGCTGGGAGAGATTTTAAAGGGCAGCATGGCAGGTAGGGTTATAACTGAGTGAATGTTGAGTGGGTGTTACAATGAGACACACAACAGATGTGTACACAAGGTATATCCCAGCTCATGTACCTATGCAAGAATCATAGAATGTGTTGAGCTGGAAGGGATCTTAGAGATCATCTGGTACCAGTCCCCTGCCATGGGCAGGGACACCTTCCACTACCCCAGGTTGCTCAGAGCTCCATCCCACCTGACCTTGAACACTTCCAGGGATGGGACATTCACAGCTTCTCTGGGCAACCTGTGCCAGCACCTCACCACCCTCACAGTAAAGAATTTTTTCCTAATATTTCACCTAAACCTACCCTCTTTCACTTTGAAGCCATTCCCCCTTGTCCTGTCACTACATACTCTTATAAAAAGTCTCCCTCCTTTTTTCTTGTCGTCTCCCTTCAAGTATTGGAAAGACACAATTAGGTCACCCCAAAGCCTTCTCTTTTCCAGGCTCAGGCTGCAGTTTTCCCTCTTTTGTTTACAAAGCCCATGTACATACGTTGAAACCAAAATAAGTTCACTTTCAGTGCAGTACATGATTTTACAGCAAAACAGAAAAAGCTGCCCACCCAGCCTTGAATCCACGTCTGAATGCTGGAGGAAAAACTGTCTAGAGAATGATTTGGTTAGAAGGGTGCATTCATACAAGAAATTGCTAAACATCAGCAAAGCCACACTGGTGACAAGGATGTGAAATAGGTTAGAAAAATTAGATAGAGTCCTTCTTCCTCAGTAACAATCATGCCATCAAGAAAATCATACTTCACCACGTGGCAAGCAGAGGTAATAATGACAGTAACTGCCACAAAAGTAGCTGTGAGACAAGCTGGCAGACAGCTGAACAGAGGTCAGTTAGCAAAAGATTTCTTTAAGTGACTTGATTCTCCAGAGTTTGCTCTGATCTTTCAGCAAGTTTTTCAGCCACAGGTCAGCTTGGCACAGATGTTGTGTAAGGTGGAGGTGCAGAGAGAGGCTTAAAGCCTTTTCCTTTCCTGGAGCTACTCTGACAAGATGAGCAGGTTGACCTCAGTGCAAGGATAAATGTTCCTCTGCCAGGGAGGCACAAGGAGAAACAGACCTATGGAATTCAAGAATTAAAAGCCAAAAGTCAAGCTGAAGTCAGGGTGGCAGAATCTGCCCCCATTTTTTTTTTTTTTTTTGCATAAGTAGTACTTGTAGAGGGCAGAAGTCTAACGTTTTCTGTCACCTCTACAGTTTAATTTGCACAGCAAGGCAAACACTTGGAACTGTTTTTCTAGTAGTTGGGGCATACAATAAGATGTGGCATATCCCAAAATGAGGGGGGTTGACCTCAAATATCAATATTTATTTTTAAATATTTTTAGGAGTTCTTCATCTTTTGTACCCAAATAGCTTGTCTTGAGGGGTGTCCCAGCTGGGTGTCTCACTAGAGGAACAGAGGAACTTGAGATACCTCAGTGGTGGATCATAGCTGGGAGAATAACAAACTAACAGCATTGATGAGCCTCTGAAACCACTGGCAAATGAGATGAGCAAGTTCTAAATTTATCTTTGTGAGGATGCATTAGGAAGATTTGTAGTTCCCACTTGCTTGTATCTGTATCTTAATGGAGATCTTCACTTTCCAAAAGCCCCTCCAAGGAGCTTAGAAATATGCCCCTGCCCCCTACTAGAGTCTCTGCTTTCCTTGATAAGAATGCAAACACGTTTTATTACCAGTCTGATACACCAGATAGAAAAACAAATCAATAGTTTTCTCTATAAAGAGGTCTGCTTGGAAAAGGGCAGACTTGTGAGAAATAAAATATATCTCCTGTTACAATATGAGGAGATCACATTATCTGTTCATCTTTTATTGGAATAAAAGGGCATGTGTAGGTATTGAGTTAGCTGCGTGACATGTCACAAGGCTGAGCTCTGAGTAGTATAAAAAGAAACATTTTGATCAAATGCAAGCTTACTTAGAGATGTAAAAGGAATTGTGCTAAGGAGTAATTTTGTAAATTCAAGCAAAATTGGTTTAGAACAGATTTTGGCAGCAGACAGAGACAGCAAATATGCAAATCCCACCCTCACCAACCAACCAACCCAATCCAACCACAGGGTCTTGTCACAGCTGGCCCCTTCCCTCCTGCAGCCCAGGATGAGAACTGACCCAGGGCATTCAGCTCATAACTCTGCTTCAGCAATGGCAGCTCACAGCTCTAGCTCAGCTGGCTCCAGCTCCAAAAAATGGAAGAAGAAGAGATCTGACGACAGGGAATCCAAGTGGGTACTTTTGCTCAAGGGATGAATCCTAATCCCGTTTGGTTTCTGAATTTAATCACAAAGGATCTGAGAGAAAGTGATGCTCCTAATCCAGGAGAGGTGCAATAGTCTCATGTTCATTTCCTTTCTTATAGTGCCAAAAGTTAGCAAGAGAAGTTGAAGGAATATTTCTCTATAGATTCTTAGTTTGCCTAATTGCAGACTTCCTCACAAGAGCGGTGCCCACAGAGGACTCAGAAGACATGAAGCTATTTTTACTCTTCATTTAATTCTTCTCAGCCATTAGCAACTGAGAAGTTGTGATTAGTGCTGCAAGTTCTCCCGTAAAACAGTTATCCAGTGAATCACTCTTCACTGACAGGGCTCTGCCCACCTTCCCACCTGCCTCACCATGTGATAGCCTACTATTATAACTCCTCCAGGAACCATTTATTTCATGGAGACAATTATTTTCTTCCTCTCCTACCTGGTAGGGAGCTGCTCTGCTCAGCTTCATGGCAAACAGCAGCTGCTGCTGGAGATGACCCTTCCAGACAGGGTATCCCCACATGTGGGGCTTCAACTGCTCACACCCCAGAGAGCCATAGGAGCTGATAAAGCTGTGTACAAATAAATGTACTCACAAATTCCTGGGAATCAACTGCCCAGGACATGCAGGGGGATCTGAAGTGGTGGTTCTGGGTTATGAATTTTTCCCCACGACAGAAGTGCCCTTGTCTTAATCATCTCCAGCTGGATCAGGGGGGCATTCCCCCGAAAATGAGGACTTCCCACCAGTGTCTGGTGAATAAAGCACTCCTGTCTTCTGTCCTCTGCCAAAATCAATGCACAAGAATGCAAAATCAAAGCACAGCAACCTGCAATGTCTCACCCATGTTGTGTCTCATCAGCAGGAGGAAGCTGGAGCAGATCCAGACCTGCTGCAACACCTTGTCCTGCTGTCCCAGGGGATGAGCTGACCTGAGCTCAGCAGGAGCATTGTTGTACAGAAACACTGGTATTGATCATGGTCAGATTGTGCTCGAGAGGAGCTTCAAATTACAACAAAAATCATCATCATTCTTGTTGCTTTATTTGATCACACAGATAGAGCCCAAGATGTGCTGATAATAACAGGAACCCCCTGTAGGAATCTTTGATTTTCTCTTCATGAAATCACAAGTTTTGCTGTTGTTTCTGAAAAACATTACATGGAACTCATTACAAGGCAAATTACATTTGAATGTTGCCAGAGAAAGGATGGAGACACAGTCTCACTGAGCTCCTTGTCTTCCCTGTATCTGGGATCAGTGGCAGGGCTCCACATTTGAGTCCCATCCTGCCTTCCTGACTGCCCAGATCCGCTCCAGAAATCAGGAATTTCTGATTTTTGCCACATCCCAGCTGCCTGGGAGCTAACTAACAGGCTGGGTTTAGATATCACCACCAATGTGTTTTAATCTTTCCATTAAGATTGGACTTGATGATCTTGGAGGCCTTTTCCAACCTTAATGATTCTGTGCCACCACCTAAATCAAAATAAGTGGAGAAATAGCAGGGCAAAAATCCATCCCCTTCCTCTAAGTCAGTGTACTTGTGTCTTACCATCCTAAGCTAATTATTACAGCTTGTGTTTATGTGGGACTTTTTGCCAACCTATAAAATAGCAGCCAATCCTCATGCTTCGTTTTGATGTTGAGCAAACACCTCAAACAAACCTCCCTTGAAATTGTCTGTTTCCTGCAGCCCAGGGCATCGTGGCAGTGAGATTTGTTCCTGTATGGTTTAAACGACACCACTGATTTTATGATGGCTTTTCCATGGCTCCAACAGCAACTCCCATTTTAGAGTGTAATTTCTACCCTGGCACAGATGAGTGAAATTAAATTTGTGTGATGATACGCAGAGAAATGCTCTTGCTTTGGAACAAAGCAAGGAAAGATCTAGTGGCAGAGGTTGCAATAAACCTGCAGGAAACCTGGTATTACTGCTCAGAGTGTCAGGCTCAGCACTGGCACTGCAATAAGGCATAACATGATGGATGGGATTCATAATATATGTAGATACTATACATAACATGGTTTGGCCAGCTTATGTGAATTTGGCTCCATGAGCACAGCAGCAGACTTTACTTTCCTCCCCTTCCCCATTTCTGCCCGCTGAAGATTTTCTTTCACAGAAAGAAGACATAAATCCCTACGTTTATAATAAATTCTAAGCGTGGGGTGAGAGGATGTTAAATGTTTAAATTAAACACGGCAACTTCTGCTATTCAGACAGAAACCCACTCCCTTGAGATGCTTTTTCGTGGGTGTTTTTGATGGGACCAGCTCTGTAGCAGCCAAAATCAACGCTGAGGCTGCTATGACATGACCACGGGGATGAAGCTGGAGCGTGTTGGCTCATGGGTTTTGTTGTGGGGTCCCAGTTTAGCCTGTGGTGAGGTGACTTGTATCAATACCCAGAAACTCCAGGGCAGCTTCTTAGTTAGGGATTAAAATTTTCTGAAGTACTCTGCTATAATTACCTGCTTCTTTTTAAATTAAATGCTCGAATAATTTTAGAAGCTGACTTGAACAAGAAAGTGCTTCAGCTTTAACTATAATTTGCTAGGAAACAAGTTAAAAAAAAGGAAGAGCTCAAGCAAGAACAACTAGTGTAACTATAAAGAGGTTTGAGAAAGAGGAATTAAGTGTGAATATGTGTCACCAATAACTTACAGTTATGTTACTGTGGCAGAAAGGAGAACCCTGAAAATAAATCCACCAACAAATTGGGATAAATATTAAACTAGCATTTATGTTCACTTTCACTTCAACAGTGCAAATGCTTAAATACATTAAAAAAGATTTAGATTTTCAGGTACTCAAAGGTTTTGTAGGCACTGCCAAATTTGGTTGAAGTGGGTGAAGTCTGAATACTATGTATACATATACAGCTTAGTAAACCTTGTGTCCAGCCTAAAAGGCAAGATATTTTTAAGCAGCAGACTAGAAATGGGATCCATACAGTCTTCTCATGATTGTTCTGAAAATAGGGACAAAAAAGAGAAGCTGCATGGGAATGTGCCGGGAGGTATGACCTGTGCTGAAGCAGCAGTGGGAGAACACAACCTTCCTCAGCAGATAAGACATGTTTTCTTTGCAAGAGGGTGGAGAACAGGAGCTGAGGACCAGCCGGGCCCAACCAAAGCCCTCACTCCAATCTGACACATTTCTGTGTTGGTTCCTGTGAGAATTCAAGTATGACCTGGGGTTGAAGGGACAGCAGCTGTTAAAAGGCTTATGATGTTGTGACAATGCAGCTGGAGGGTGTTGAAAGCTGCCCATGGGGGTCTCCTGAGCTGTGGACTCCATCCCTCAGGAGCTGCTCAGCTTTGTCCCTGCCCTTCCCAAGGCTGGAAGGAGATGAAACCTCAAGGGGAGATATCCAAGGAGCAGGAGCAGGTATCATCCCCACCCAGGGGCACATGTGCATAAGGAACCCAGGAAAGCAAAGGTTCAACACTCTCAGGCACATGGTGGATTCTTGGGGCTGTCCTGTGCAAGGCCAGGAGTTGGACCTGATGACCCCTATGGATATTCTGTGATTCCATGGTTTATGTTTTGATTTCAGTGGCTCAGGTCTGCCCTGGGCTGTGGTGGCAGTGCTGTCACCCAGCCTGGGGACCTGGTCTTTCCTAAACACTTGTCCTGTGCAGAGAATGTGCAGATCAGCTAAACCCAGTGCAGGGCAGCAACGACTGCTTGGACCCCATGGGCTGCTTCTCATTTAAAAATTAGATGAATTTAACCCATACAGGATTTTGCAGCATAAAAGGGGTCCTGGGGTGGCTGTGAGGTGCTGGGTGCTTGGGAAGACTCAGCACAGGGACATTCTCTAATGTCCACTGAGGGTTTGTCCACTGATTCTAGAGATGGGAAGATGTGACAACATCAGAATTGAACGGGATGTTGGTTGACCATGGTTGGTGATATTATTTAATTTTCTTGCAAAAGTGGTTACAAACTTGAAACTTCGTTTGACTCATGACTAAAAGGAACATATGATTACTACAACATTTGGAGCAAAGTATCAGTAAAAAAGAAAAGCAGCATATGAGACAACATATGGTAAATATGTATTTAGAAGCACAGAAAGTAGACAAACTCATCTGGGTCAAGATTTAATCAGATAATGTTTGGTTTAGACTCAGCACTAATGCTGCTTTGGAAGCATATTACATTTGGAATCAGTATTTAAAACTCTGTTAAAGGCAAATGAAAATAAAAACTAAGGAAAAAAGAGAAAGAGTGGCAACAAAATTATAACTTGGCATGGCAAATTTATATTTCTCTGGCAACCAGAAGATCAAGCTTAATTAATCTGTACCCACCCGATTTCTCCATATGTCTAGCAAAAGGGGCTAGCCTGGGTATGTAATGCAATTAATAACTCATTTCTTTTTGATTTCTTTGCCTTTATTTATTAGTTTCTAAATTCTAGGTTGGTCTTCAAACATAATCTTAGACTTTGAAGAAGCTCCTGAAAAGGAGAGAAAGGAAAGCTGGAGTCCCTTCATGTTTTAATGAAAGTCCTTGTGGTTCAAGAGGTCCTGCAGGTTTTTAGGTATAACATTTTCTCCCAAAGCCAATGAATCACAAAGCACAGATATGCAAAACACAGTGCCCACATTCAGATGTCTCTTACTCATGTGAAGACAATAGAGTAACACCATTGTCTGCAGGGTGTTACTGCCAAATATCTGGAGCTTCAAGACATGAATAACACAAGATGTGTGGGAAGACACATGAGCACACATGAGACTCATGGTGCCTAGAACTGCTTCTGCATCCTGATGGATGGAGTGGTCCAGCTTTTCTCCACCACTTCTTTCCCCCCAGACTGTTGCATCACGGATGGCCCGTCATGGAATCCTTTGTACCAACCCAAGTTCAGCCACCAGCAGAGCCTCTAACACCTGCTTTTCATCACCTTGAAACAGTGTATGTTTCGTGACTTTTTGTTATTTTTCCATTTGAATATTCACAAAATATATCCCTAAATATTCACAAAATCTCTCCTCCGTTTGGTGTAGGGTTCCTTACCCAGTTTGCACTAACAGGTATGAATTAATTCATTTGGTGAGAACTCAAGTCAGAACACAGTAAAGATCAGGGGAGAGGGCAGGGACTGCATAATAGTTAAGGTCCAGGACAAGTGATTTCTGAGCAGACATGTTTTTCTTTGAGGGTCAGCTTTAAGTTAGGACAGGGCATCTGATGTGGCCTGTGATTTTCCTACATATTTGTGACTCTACACATGAGAAAAGTTGTCAGTTTGTACCCTTAGAAATGAAATGAGAACAGTTTGACGTTTACTCCCCTTTTAACAAAGGCACCAGGTGGCTGGCAGAGACGCTGTATTACTTCATTAGCAGCAAGCAGAGCAGAAGGCTGGCTGTGAACAAGCAGCGGAGCTCTCGCTGAAGGAAGCCAAGCAGATGAAGCTGCGGGATGGAGCCCCTCCAAGTGCTGATAGGAGAAAGGAAGATGGGCCAAGCCGGTGAGAAAACCCTGGCACCACTTCCAGGCACTCACAGAGCCCTTAGACACTCCTTACTTACATCTGTGAAACCATCTCCTGTCAGGACACATGCTTTGCCTCAGCCTCGGTGTTATCCTTCCGAACAAGGGCTGCTGTCCACAGGACAGTGACTGCAGAAATCCCCCCCGGGAACCATAAGCCATCAAAACATATGGCTCTGCTCCTCCACATCTGCTCTGACACGGCAGCATCAGTTCTCACACAAGATGCTCAGCAAAGATGGAGATGTGCTGTAGCAGTTCACAGGCACCTCTGGCTTTGGAGGGAATAATTCCACTCTCCTGGTTTTTGGATCATCTCTCCTAATTCCATCAGATTATGGCGTTAGTGAGGGTAGGAGAGGCAATAAGCTGATGCATCAGTCTTTCAGGCTCAGGAGGTTTTACTACCCTCCTTTTCCTTGTTTCACAGAGATGCAACATGATATGGATATTGAGAACCAACCCTGAGATTGTGCAAGTAGCTTTTCCTGAGTCCTGGAATTAATCACTATGTCTCTCCATCTAAAAAAAATACTTGAAAATAACAGAATCCTGGGGGACTTGGAAATTCTGTTATCAAGATTACCAACAGGTATTAAAAAGTATATGGCTTTGCTGTCAGCCCAGAACATCAGGCAAATGATAAAAGGAATGTCTCCAACTTTAGCTGAAGAGGACTTGGATAAAGGATCACAAAGTGCTCTGACAGGGCATGCTGCCTCTCAGCGTGCTGGGAATAGCCACAAGCCAGTGATGGCAATTACTAGAACCTTTTCCTTCCTTTCTTGGTGGGGATTCAGGTGAGTCCTGGCAGCACTGGTGACATCTTCCATTGGCATTAATAGCACGGGAAGTTTGAACACTGTTCTCAGGGCCTCACTTTTGCTGAACACAAGACAAGCTTTTCCCAAGCAATTGCAACCCCTGTGAGCTCCAGGGGAAATCCAGAAGCTGAGTTTATTCCATGATTTCTCCTAGATTTCCTTGAGCAAGGATTGCAGTAGGAAAGGTCTGGCTGCAAAGCCCCTTTTTGGGCAGGGTGGGTTGTTTCCCTCCCTGCAGACCCCTCAGTGTTCTCTGCCCCCAGCTTAGCAGAGAGCTTCTACTTATCCCCCTGCCCTTTCATCTGCTGTGCTCACCCCTCAGAGCTGGCATTGCAGACAGGGTAATCCTCTTTGGTGCCTTTAACTTTAATTAAAAGGTCGCCTTCCAAAAGCAACTGAGAGGAGCCCAGTGGTCCTTCCTGCTGTTCTCACAAACCAAATTAGTCATCAAGTCACAACTTGGAAATTCAGCACCTCTCAGTCACAGTGGTAATTAATCACCATTTCACTTTAAAGGACTCTGTTCACCCATGACAGCCAAAGAGGGGAAAAAAGGAAAAACCTAAAGAGCTGCGGATGGTGATCTTAATGCAAAGCTATTGTCAAGTCAGTGAAGCCTTGAGAACAGGCTAACAGACTTGAGACACAGAAGAAGATGGAAAAAGAGGAAAGATACATCTTCTTCATGGCAGTCATGTTCTGCTGCCAGTTTGAGCTGGCATAACAAAAAGAAAGAAGGACTGTGAATATTCTTGCATTATAATTCATTCTTGCGTTATAACTCATGTAATGGTGGTTTTGAGCAGGTTACTTTGCAAGTCACTCTCTTTTTAAGTGTTCAAGGACCAGGTGAGCTGGCTTTGAATGTGAACTCAGTGTAGTCCATACATCCTTCATCAAAAAGGTCTCCATCACTCTTCTCCTGCCCATGAGCCACCAACCACAAGGTCTCACCCACCAGCTCCTGTCCAGAGGCACAGCAGGTCAGCAAGGACCCTTTCTGGCTGCAGTGGGGGAATGATGGAGAGGAGCAATGCCTAAGGTCTCTCCTTAGCAGGAATAAAACAGGAAGAGCAGGAGTGCTAACACATATGGCAAAATGAGTAGCTAAAGCCACAGGAACCATTTCCTAATGCCTCTGCAAATGTGAGCTGCTCACTAGTTTTCCCTCACTGTTATTTCACAATGCTGGTTGATTAAATTTTGCTGCCTGGTATTGAGTCTAAGTAATAATGAATAACTTATGAGGTGCTCTTCTAATGAAGCACACTCGGTTCCTGAGTTTCACTCAGTGCAAAGCAGTGGAATTATTACTCACCAGACCCAGGGGAGTCAGCCAGGTCTGCCTATTTTCAATAAATCTGGATACCAGTCAGTGAGTGTCTGTGGCTGCCACTCCAGTGCCATCCACAGCTGGCTCGGGCTGTGGGTTGGGACCCCAACCTTTGCTCCCACATCTCTGGGTTTCATGACCAGCTCAGGAGTTCAAGTGACCAGTGAAATACCCAGAGAGAATACAAAACCAAAATCCCACTGGTCAGCCTGGAGACATTCAGCCTGTCCCACCAGCTATTTCTTCTTATCTGGCTCCTGTTAGGTTTTTGTTTTCTGCTGAAGGCAAGTCTCCACTAGAATGAAGAGCTGGACAAAAACAGTTGGAAATATTTTGAGTCCTACAGGGGGTTTTAGCTTTCACAGCCCCCATGGCAGCAACTCTGCCTCAAAATGGTTCAAAAATGTCCACTGGCAAATGGACAAAATGTCCTTTGTTGGGGCAGCAGGAACTCCAACAACCCTTCCTCTGCTCACACCCCAGGCAGGGGTGATGTTTAAACCAATTTTCTTCAATACAAACCAAGTAGCCGGTTCACAAAGACAGCTCCGAATTCCTCAGACTGAAATGCACTTAAGCAGCTTTTGTGCAGCTTCAGCTCTGATGCTCTACGATCAGACAGGTAATGCAAAGTGCCTGTCTCTCCTCCAGACTGGGAGGCAGTGATTTCTCAGCTGAAGTGCTGTGTGTGCATCTGATATGCATGAAGGGCTGTTTAAGTACCAGTTGCCAGAGCCTGCCAAACAAGAAATAGATTTGCCTTCTACACTCAAGTGAATTTTTATTTTTGTCAATGTTGCCTCTCTTCTAACATGTCCCCCTGTGAAATGTGATGCACTGAGATAACCAGGCATAATGCATCCGCAGGGATTTGCAGTGGCAGGAAAACAATCTTGATATTAACAATGAAAAAGGTTTAGTAGTTTTATGCCACTTATAGCACCAAATGATGATGATTTTTATCTTCTGTCTGTGGAGAGTAAGCTTTGGAAAAAGCCAGACTATGCAAATTTATGTACGTGTGTGTTTATTTACTGCAACCACTGATCAGATCAGGAAAGCAATGAGGAATCACAAAGAAGCCTCCTTGTTTTCCCTACACACCCCAGGACTTCTTTTCTTTCCATGGTTTTTTCTTCCCCTCCTAATTACAGTGATGCTATTATCGAAATTAGCAGCTGAGAACACAGCTCACAGGGAAACACATGGAAATCATTTCAGGATCAGGTGTGATGGCAGTGAGACAAGTGACACTCAGGCCTGGGAAGGTGCTGTCTCAGCCAGGAGGAGAAAACACACAGGGTTTGGGGAATTCCCTTTGTTCCCTGAAGCTACAAGGTTCCTCAGATAGGCTTTTCTTTGTTTATTTAGTCTTTGTGGATCACAATCTAATTGCAGTTTAGAATTCAGAGCACCTGTGTGGGGAAGGCAGTGGAAGGAAGATTTACCCACCAAAGGGGATTAATTAGGAGAAAAGCAGCTGATGGACATCGGATCAATATGAACCTAAGAGTATAAATGAGTAAGAATGAGATAAGAGCACTTCTGTCAGCTACTGGTTTAATCATGGTTTTTTTGGGTATCTTCAGCAGGGATAGTGCTTAAAAAAACAAAGTTAGTGAAATGAAACCTGTTTTCCAAATGTATGCTGTTGGCTGGGAGACATGATTTGTTTTAACTCTCTCTCATGAGAATTTTTAAAAAGTCAAGTAAAACTTCTTAGTTTCCCAGAGACTGCAGCTTAGGAGGGGGTCAGAGGTAGAGCTGAGGACCAAGACCAAGATCCCACAGGGATGGAACTCAGCTGAGCAATGAGATGTAAGATCTACCCCTCCTTGGGTTTTGATTCAGACCTAAAGCTCCTAAAATTAAGTATTTGTACCAATGTTTGCATTATCTTATCTGAATTGAAAACTGAACCTGCTTGGCACTGTTTGGGTCTGGTACAGACTTTTAAGTTAATCTACATGGTCTTTGCATTATATTGAGTCAAAATTTAGCTTTTTAAATCTTTTTCAAGGTACTTTCCAGTCTGGGCCCATTTAATGTCATTACCCAGGTATGTAAAACCTAATTAGCCAGCAGGACAGCAAGAGGATGCAGTTTTGGGCTCTGTATGTTGTCAGTGGCTCTGCTGACAGGAGGCTGCACAGGATGAATTTCCCCACAGACACCCACGGGTGCACGGCCTCACTCCATGCCTGTGTGTGTGCAAAGGGAAAAGGCTTCAGGCAGTGAGATGGGAAATGCTGCAGAGCAGAAACAAGGAAGCCCCAGCATTACAGTTGTCAGAGAAAAGGTTAAGGTGAATGATCCCTCTCTGGTGCCCTATTACCCACCCCCTTCCAACGACAACCTTCAATTTGCTGCAGGTAGAAAAGGATGTATTTCCACTATTTCTACAGCTGTTTAGGAGTTTTAATTACACCTGGCACATCGAGAGAAGCCTAAATCAAAACACTTGGCATGTGGGAGGTTAAATGTTGCTCTTTTCAAACTACTTATTGTTCTTGGATTTATCTCTAAAAACAGGATATTACGGAAGCAAATGTGGCAATGCTCAGTGAGCACTTCCTCCTTAATCCACCTCAGCATTTGCCTGCTCTCAGTTTCTACAGTAAACACATTTCCTTTATCTTTAATTCATAACTTGGTCTTTTGTTTAAAGTGTTTCTTTCTTCCTCTGCCCCTGTGTGTGTGCATATTCCTGTTCATGGCTCTTGCAATACACAATATAAAACAAAAACCTAATGCCAGAAGGAAAGTGAGGGGAATTTTTGCAGTGTGAAATTTCCAAAGGAGGCTGGCATTTGAGGAAGGATTCAGGTGCTTGAACATACAGCCTGTGCTGCTTTGGAACCCCCTATGGCTTCCCCAGAAGGGCTGGAAGATGTGACAGCAAACCTTTGGGACACCATGTCCTCATGGGAACCGTGCTCCCCAAGGTTGACTTAATAGAGCACAGAGAAAATCAGTGTCACAGCAATTACTCCTGATGTTGAGGAAACCCTGGGGAATGATGAAAACCTCCTGTTTGACTTAATTCTTTCAGGGGTTTCAGGAAGGTGAGGGTGAGAGCTATCCGCCTCCTTTGCAGTGTGAGAGGGGCAGATGCCTGGGGAGGGTCATCTTCCATCTTGGGCTAATAAGAGGAACCAGGGGCACTGGCCCTGCAGCCCTGGGGGGGGTATAAGATGCTCAGACCTGCTTTTAATCAACCAACAGGATTTGTATAAGAATTCCGTGAAAGCTGGTAACTAAAGCTCTCAAGAGGTAGAGGATTTGCTGTGATCCTGGGTGGGATAAGCTAAGATGGTATTTCTTTAAAAATCTAATGTGTCATAGAAGCAGGCAGGAGCCCCCAGGTCCATAGAAGCTCTATTACAGGCTGAAAACACGCAAAAAAAGATGTGTTTTAAAAGACCTAGAACTCCAGATACAGGACAAGTACTTTTTCCCAAGTTGCTGAGACAGAAAAGGAATTTGCTTATTTTAATAAATTTGGGAAAGCTCCCTGGCAGGCTGAGCCTTGTGGCTATGGAGAGGTAGCAGGAGGGAACATGGATGGGACAGACCCCCAGGGCAGCTGTTCAGAGGAGGAGGGTTGATAAAGCACCTCCCGAAGCTGCTGCACTAACAGCACTCCTTATCCAGGCAGGAAAACTGTTTTCCCAGCTCTGGGTTCACTGCAGCGAGCTCTGTCACTTTGGAAGTGAGAAGCCAGAAAAATACAAGAATAAACTTTAATAACCTGCAGCTGCCTCCTGACAGAGGGCAGCGTTTCTGATGGGGTGTTTCCTTAACCTGTAGAGCTTTCAGATGCTTTGCCCTGCTGAAATGGGAGGTGTGGGCAATGCTGGGTGGGTGTTGGAGAGGAAATGAGCGAAATGAAAGAAAAAACAAACAAAAGCCAAACTAAAATAGCAGCAGTCTGGAAAGTGGATCCATTGAGCAGTTTATCTGTGAGTCAGATCACAACGTGCACAGCTCTGATGCCTTTCCCACTGCTTCCTCCAAGAGCCTGTGAGCACAAAAATAATTCTGTAAATACAATTATTTGCCAATGCTTCTTGGAAGTGCTTTTTTTCCCCTCTGAAATAAACAGAAAAAAAAAAAAATTCCACGACGATTCTATAGGAAGTGAGCATGAAACTCGATTGCATTAATCTGCTTTCAAAATTTTTTAATGTACATTCCTGAAGAATAAATGCATTTTTCCCAACTGGAGAGGGGCAGGCTACGAGCAGAAGCTGCAGCACACACAGTCTGTGCTGCTCCTTTGTCACTGTCCTGATGTGACCCAGATTCACATGGGATTTGTCATCACTCTGGGGAATGAGACCAAACACAACGAGGGGAAGCAATGGCTGATCCATGTTTATTGAGGTTTTGTATCACTGGCCTTGCTCTGGGCTTTTATTATTTGCCCTGACAGGGCTCAGATGGACCATGTGTAACTTGCAGACTGTTTTCTGCTGCTGGGGGAAATTGGGCCGGGTAAATACAGCTCAGAAAAACAGCTGGGAAACAGTTTTCCCCCTGGGAAACAGGGCAAAGTGGTCCTAAAAAACAGCCTCTCACACTGCCCACCTGCAAGTTCAGCCCCATCCTGTATTAAACTTATTTATAGGTAAGTTCACTAAAAAAGTCTTGAGCTCTTAATACTTTTATAACATCTTTTATCCTTCTGGTAGGACAAGGAAAAGGGAAAATAAGACAGGAATTTGCATTTTGTTGCTTGCAAAAGGAATAATTTGATGATATAAAGTTTGGTCTATTCCTACACCAAGAGCCTGGGAAATCACTCTGGTCAGTTTGAGTCTGGCCCTTGGAGGGGCATCTGGGCTGAGGAAATGGTTTTATGGGATAACACAGCCCTGGAACAAGCTGGCAGAGCACTGAGGAAACTTGCTGCAAATTCTCGTTGATTGTGCACTTGGCATCGATGAAAATGATGGTGTAAAAGACATCAAGGAAGAAAAACTGTTGTTATTAGCAGATAGCAAGGGCATCAGTCTGATTAATCTGCTATTAACAGCCTGCCTGTCCAGAGGGGCTCAGCTGTGCCTGAGGACAAGGAGATGGGCAAACAGGGGTGGACGTGGCTGCTGCTTCTGCTGTCTGCCGGCACTTGGGATGGGATGGGTCAGGATGGGATAGAATAACATCACTGCTCTCCATTCCAAGGTAGAAAAGTCATCTGTGAAATGGCTGGGGTTATTTCACATAAATGATCACACATTTGCCCTTTTAAGAACTGTGAATTCCTGATATAAGCAAAAAAAAAAAAAATTTTCATTTAAATATTTATAAGACCAAAGGAAAAAAAAAAGAAAGGAATGCAAAATGAAAATTTAGACATTTAATTCATTTGGATGAAAATGAGTTGTGCAGTTCCAATTTTTCAGCTGACTGGGGCCCCAATTAATATTTTTTTCCTATGCAGAATGTAAAATCTTGTTGTTATGTTATGGGATATGAAAAAAAAAAAGAATGTTATTGTTATGAGGTTGGAAAAAAAATATCTTTCTGCCTTTTACTGTTAATGAGGCACAAAAAATAACAAACCTTCGCTGTGCAAGACCCTTTGCTATTCTGCACTTGGTACTTTTCCCCTATCTCCTGCCTTTCTCCTCATCACTAATAGTCCTGTAAATATGCAAAGTATTGCACAAAGAGAGAAAGGAGATGTGCCTTCGAGATAACACAACATATTTGCAACTTCGGGCGAAGAGGCATTCGGGTTCTGAACCTCTGCTAATGAGAACAACCTTGTGCTTAGCGGGAATGTTAATCAATCAGACACACAGAGTATTAATGATGTTCTTTTGCCTAATTAGATTAGCAAAACACGAGTACAGCCACTTCGTTTTTTCCCTTCCAGCTCTCGGATTTGTGCTCCCAAGGAGCACCACCCATCTGGCTCCGGGATGCTCTGCAGGGAAGTGTTTCCCCAGGCACCGCAGGAGAAGGGAGCAGCTGGGTCCTGCCTACGCCCACAGCTCCCCGTGCCCACCCCGGGGACGGGCAGGAGAGCATCGTGGGAATGATGTGGGAAGATTTCTAATTCTCCCTACAGCTTTAATATTTTTTGAAGCTGAAGGCAGAGGTTTAGAAGCTCGTCCGTCTGCTCTGGGCTGCAGCAGGGAACCCCCAAGTCCCCGAGCCCCAGAACACACAGAGCTGGAGCACGTTGTTCAGTGGAACTCAGGGAGGACCAGATGCTCTCCTGTGTTCTCAGGACTCACAGAGAATCTAAAACCCAACTGGGCATTCCCGTGAGCCCTCCCACGTGGAGCTACTGGGATCTCCATGATAACAAAATAAGAGAACTATGGAAAAATGAGATGAGCCTTATCTCTGAGAGAAGAGCATCATAAGATTTAGAGCAAGACAAGAAGCAGATAAGATGACAGAAACACTCACAGGTCCCCTGACCTGCAAAGTGTGAGATCCCTGAAAAACACTGATAAACTGTCCTGAGTGTTCATCAATTTTCCTCCTGGTTATCTGATTTATGCAAATGCAGGTAACACACTATTCAGCTCCCAGCACAGAGAAAATGAAAGACAGGCACTGAAATGTATTAATGAGGGAATATTCTTAGAGCAGATCCAAATGAAGTGTTAAAAGGATTGTGTGAAACTAAATGATCTTCCCATCTTGCTGGTGGGGAATTGGAGATTATCATGTGGAAAAAAAAAAGGGAGGAAAATAAAGTTTTAACCTATTGTTAAAGGAAGATGAACCATACCTCAGAAGGCCCCAGACTGAGCTTCTTTAGCAGCTTGGGCTGTTTCTCAGAGGAAGCACAGGGAGCAGAAAGTGTTTAAGAAGTAAGTTAGATGGACAACCCCCAATTGATCCTGTCCGATGTTAAAAAGCACAAATCCATCTTTTTTTTTGGTGTATCAAGCTACACCCTATTGCATTTTAATTTTTTTTCTCCCAGAATAAAACAAAAAGCAATGTCTGCATGTCCCAACAAAAAAATCCACTGCCAACTCATCCTTAGGAATGAAGGCATGCAAAGATGACAGGTACTTTACTTTTTATATTAATAATGTTTTTCCATAGCTACTGCTTAGGTGATAACTAAGCAGTTGGGACTGGCACAGGTTGCCCAGAGAAGCTGTGGTTGCCCCATCCCTGGAAGTGTTCAAGGCCAGATTTGACAAGGCTTGGAGCAACCTGGGATAGTGGAAGGTGTCCCTGCCCATGGAAGGGGGATTGGAACTGGGTGATCTGTAAGGTTCCTTCAAACACAAACCATTCCATGGTTCCATTCTATGAACTACTGGGCAGATTTTACCTGTAATGCCACAGAGGCTCGGATAGCTCATAATTTTTAATGTTTACCCCTGCTGAGGTGGAAGGCTTTATCTGTGATTTCATCAACTTTCAGAGCATTGCTCCACTTGGAAAAGATTTTATATTTTTGAACCAGATAGCTAGAATAGTAAGAGATCACATTTTTCTTATTAGTTTGAACCAGGACACATTAGTATGTTGAACACTCATGTCTAGAGCTACAGTTTCTATAGTTACTAATGCATCAGTGTTTCACTGAACTACTGCAATATTCATTTTATAGCAGCTCTGCTTTCCCCTTACTAGAAAGGGAGGTTTGTAAAGGGAATTTTTGGTGAGTTCATCCCGTTGTATGTACTTCTAAGAGCTTTCTCAGGACTCTCTTAACTGACACAGTGTTACCAGGTAATGAAACGGGGGAGATGTAATACAACTGAAAATTTTAATTCAGTGTGAGATTTGTTCTTCTGTGTGTCTCTAGGAAATTGGACAGCAGGTCCCTGGCTGGAGAAGACATGCAGAACCTCATTAGAAGGGGCAGAATGGTCTCATTTTCATCTTCTAAAATTGCTGCTTGCAGGTCAATATGAACACTTGAGGGAAGACAAGAAAATTTTAGCATTTATTCTGTTCCAGAGGAAATTATTTTGGCCACAGAAAATACCATCACATTCTGCTCCCTCAAATCCCCTGGAACTGTTTGATAGAAACCCAGTTCTTCTCCTGCAGCAGAGCCACAGCCACTCCACACACATCTCCTGATCACCCCCAAGTTCACTGGGTTGAGGCTGCTCAGGTTGGTAAAACACACACCTTTCCCTTAACCTGCCACTCTTCCATTTTTGCTGTTTGATTTTAAAGCAAGCCAGAAAAGTTATTAATTATGAGCCTGACTCAGAGCCCACTGGGCTCAGTATAAGGTTTTCTACTCAGTTCAGCTGGGCCAGAGCACCTGGGGTTATTCCTGTGCCCCAAACCGAGCATCCTTCATAACTTAAGGAGAACACAGGTAGGCTTTTCTCAGACTGAGGTGAAAGGATCAGGCTAATAGCAACCCAAATTATCACATTTGGGTAAGAAAAACTGCCTTTTGTGTGACAGCTCAGAGTCCTCCACCCCTGCTTGGGAAGGGAATGCATCAAATTATCAGCTTTCATAGAAATAATGCAGCTGCTCTGTTTAACCCTCACCTGTTGCATAGCTTTGTGATTACAAATGGTGCCTACTTTCCCTAGAAAAATGATACTAAAAGTTTATTTTGGACCTTATTTGGATCTTATAAAACGTATTTTTGGCTTTGCTGTCGGAAACCTGGAATCCAGTGCAGTGATTTGATTTTTTTGTCCTTTCTATAAAGCACCAAAGGACTTGCTCTCACCAGCACTCTGAGGTTCTGGACATGCCATCGTGCTGCTGTCTCCATTGCCATCTAGTGGCACCATCCCCAGTCCCACCTGGCCCTGCACGAAGCCCTGACCCACAGCCATGGGCTGAGGTCAGGAACAGGGTCTGGGCCCCTGGAAAAAAGGTTCTTTCTTTCGAACCATGGCAATCAGGTTTTGTTTGGGGTTTTTTTGTTTCTTTTTGCTTCTTGTATTATATTAAACTAACTATAAAAAGTGAATTATCAGTATTTGCTCCCATTCCTGTCTGCAGGGCTGGGGGCAAGGGAGGCTGAAGGGTGCAGCTGCTGGGACAGGGGGGCATCGAGGTTCCTCTGCACACCTGGGCATAGGAGAGACCACGGCAGCAGGAGAAGGGTAGGAAGCTCTGCAAAACCATCTACATATCATTCAAAGCTTACATCTGCTGGCATTTTAAAACCTCCAGGAAGCTTCCAAACAAACTCCTCACCAGGGATGACCGGCTCATTGACTGCCTGAGATTTTGTCTACAATAAATAATGATCAGTTGCTCCTGTTTTCCCTCCCTCTGGGCACTCATTTATTTTACTTCCCCGCAGTGTCTCCTCAACACCAACCACTGTTTGTTTGTGTTCTTTAACCCTGTGAATTGCCCTCAGCAAACCACAGGTGACACAGAACTTTGACCTCATTTACCCAGTGCAGGTCTGGCAGAAACTCCATGGCTTTAATGGGGTCGATCTGTGGATGAAGGGGGGAAATGAAGGTTTTTCTTCCCCCGCAACCACAAAATTCCTTTTGCCCTCCAAAGTAATTATCTTCTGTTCTCAGGAGAAGAGGGCAAGTCAGAGACAGACACCAACCCACAGGGTCTCAATGTCACCTGGTGCCTGCAGCTTCTGCATCCATAAAGGGTTTTATTAACACTATGATTTAAACACAAACCTGAGTTCAAACTCTTCTTCTTGCAGGCACCATGATGACCTGCAGCAAAGCCTGGCACCGTAGATACACCCCTGCCAAGAACAGAAGCTGGGAAAGGGTGACAGCTGATGAAAAACACACACACACACAAATACCTGTGAAATACTGATTGTATTTCTATGCTTTTATAGCAACATAATACTTCAAATGAACTGGGAAACATACTTCCAAATTTTTTAAGTTACTTGTACACCTAAACAACCTGTTTATGGTTGCTGCCTTGTTGCTGCTTACTAAAATTCATGACAGCAACATAATAAATGCCCAGAATCCCACAAGCTTTTGTTTTGCTCTGGAAACAACACACTCAGATAAAGCTCATTTTATAAACACTAAAATTGCATTGCAATATCCATACATATATATTAAGAAAACCTTCTACCTTTCATAAATACATCATACACAAAATATGTTCCCAAAATACATTCATGCATTTCCCCCATCTAAGGTCCCTGCTTGTACCCGAAGTGTCTAAGGTGGAAAGGGCAAGGCCTGGAGAGAGGCTCATGTTTGCAGGTGGCTCCAAACCCAGGTGAAGGTTGTGAAGAGGCCTGTGGTGTTTGGGTGGTGTTGGGGTTAACTCCTGCATCAGTGGGTCTAATCCTGCCTCCCTGGTAAAACAGGGCTCCCCTGCACACTGTGCCCCATCAAAGCTGCACCAGCTGCCAAAAGCCACCTTCCATCTCACCCTTAGCACTTTCAGTTTTTCCAGCAGTTACTGGAGATGATAACATCATGGAATCACAGAATAGTTTGGGTTGGAAGGGACCTTAAAGATCTTGTTCCAACTCCCTGCTGTGGGCAGGGACACCTTCCACTAGACCAGGTTGCTCCAAGTGCCGTTTAACCAGGCCTTGAGCACTTACAAGGATGGGGCAGGGATGCTCAAGGGATGGTTTGGAAGTGGGAATGTCACTACCTGGCTTGGGTGGAAGGGAATCTGGGAATGGAAGAAGCTATTTTCTTGACCACCATGGACCTGAAGATGGACCACACTCCCAGAGCTGCCATCCCTGTCTGCAACAGGAACGGCTTCACCGCTGCTCTGAGAGCCAGTCCTTTGCTAACAAAGGAAGCAAATGCCCTTCCTGTGTCTGTTTATGAAAGCATAAATACACAAAATATACAAAAAACATCTACAAAGTAATTCTAAGTAGGAGCTGGCACAAAAAAAAAAAAAAAAAAAAAAAGCACCAGTTTTGCAGCTGGGTAATGTAGGTCTCCTCCCCTGTGAACCTGGTTCTACAATGTAGCATTCCAGGGGCTGCCCACAGCCTGCCCCGGAGATGTACCCAGATCATGTGGCTGTGCAAATACAGGCAGACCAAGCACTAACCTTGCCTGATCTGGACTGAGAGGGAAGCCAGACCTAAACATGCCCAAATTCTACTTTTGCCCCACAGAAAGCTCCTGGTCACTATTGCAAGTGCACATTCAAAGGTCACTTTGGGAACACTGCCCTCTCTACTTGCAAGCAGGCCAGTTACAAGTCAGCATCCCCTTCCCACAAGGCAGTCCTATCCCTTAAGGTAGTGGTCTAGAGGCAAACTAAATTCACTCTAACTTTTCCATTTACCCAACGGCAACGTCTTTCCAGAACAACCAAAGAGAAGCATTGCATAGATCTGTATCTCATGTCTTCCCACACCCAGCAAACAACAAGAAGTTCAAGTTTTGCACAGTACATTACAAAAGGCATCACTTTGAAACAACACAAGAAAGAAAATGAAGTGTCACCACGGTGTAAACCCTGCAATGAGTGAGGCAGTGAGTGTACAGTGCTCGGCAGCTCTGGGGAAGGCTGCCCTAGTGTCCTGATGGATTTGCTAATCAAATCTCCTCTCAAACCTATCTCCCATCACATGGTAATAGGAACTTGCATAATAAGAGAACCTGCTCCTGGACAAACAGAGAATGCTGTGTGTCACAGGAAGGAGGAGGACACTGCCAGGGCCATCTGCTTTGCATACAGCAGTTTAAGGACCACTTGTCCTGGCTGCAATGCAGACTGCAGGACAGCAGTGCTCTTTCCAGGCTTGGGAAGTCCCAACAGAAGTTTTGCTACAGTTGGCTTTACAATTGAGATATTAGGGCCCAGATCCTCTGGTGGTTTAAACCCTACATGCTCCATTGGAGTTACTGGTGCTTATTTCCACGAGTGGAGAACATGGTCCTCGCTTGTCACAGACACAGAATAAAGCTACGGTAGCCCTTTCTTTAAATAAAATTAAATAACTGCATATGGCACCAGCGCACGATTTTAAATGTGCTTCTGCCATCAAGGAAACAGCAAAGCACACCAGTGGTTAATTAAATTATTTATCTTCGGCTAAAAAAAAAAAAGTTATAATATTACTGTTAATTTAAAAACCCCTGGGGACTGCATAACGTCTTCTCATTGTATTTTTGAGGCTGAGAAAGTCACTTGCACGAGTACAGCACTATATATCCTCTTCAGCTGGCAGTGAAGGCTTGTGCTCCTGGAGGTCACCGTTGCCATTTTCGGATGCATCCGAGCTGCCTGGAGCCGACTCCGGTGGCGGGGGTTTGTAGAGTAAACAGGCGACTATAAAGAAGGTTGTCCCAAGCACCTGCAGTCACAAAGACACCCCGTTACTCTCTGCTCCCCTGGTGCCTATCCCACACCCAGAATGAGATTTGCTGACCAAGCTTTGGGGAGGAGGTGATGCTGGGGGCCAGCCCCATGGCAATGGGACAGTGAGAATTTACCCCCACATAGACATCTGGAGCACAGTGCTGCATGAGGCATTTGCCTCAAGGCTTTTGAGAGCCTCTTTATCACAGCAACTGCTAAACACTACTATCCAGGGCAACTGCTTGTTTGGGAGCAGTTAAAATGATGGTTTTCTGCTAATAAATAAAACCCACATAAGCTCTTATTTTCTAGCAGTGGTCAGGGAATGGTTATTTACAACCTGCCCAAAAAGCCATCCCTCACTCTCACTAACACACTGCAGTTATGTCTTTTACTCCATTTCTAGCAAAAATCACTTTGGTTACTGTTTGCAGGAGATATTTCATATGGCGCAAAACAAGCTGTAAACCTAGAAAATAATGGGAATTTAAGAGAATGATGGTGTCTGGAGCACCATTACCTGGTGAGAAGGAAACGGGACTTTTGACTTCCCTGAGAACATTTCTCATGTAAAAATTTAATTTTGTCTGGGGGAGGCCAGATCTGTGGAATCGTCTCCCAGAAAAAAATGTTGTCTCCTAAAGACCTGCTTGCTTTATCAGAGAGTGGAGTTAACTGGCAGCCTCACCTTGTAGACCAGTCCAGCGATGAGGGTGTATCTGCTCATGGCTGAGTTCTGGTAAACGTAGCAAGAGCCCTGCTCACCACACTGGTCCTGCCAGAGCAGGCAGGATTTATCAATCATGGATCCAAAGGCAATGGGGCCAGGGATTCCTCCTGTGGGAAGAGAAAGTGGAGCTTCAGTCTGGGCAGCACCTACACACCAGTCCTGTAACTCACAAGGTGTTTGCAGAACAGCATCAGACTCTGCTGCTACCATGATTAGGAAAACTCATCCTGCAGCACCCAGAGCCACAAGGTATCAAAAATACACTGGATTTCCAGATCTGAAAGTCCAGCAGGTCTTTTGACCATCCTGACCTACATGTTGCACAAGAGCCAAAAGACGCCCACAGGAGCTTCAATAAGTCTGCTCCTTTTCTTAAAATAAGAACACGTTGCCAGGACATTACTCCTCTTCCACCTGTGATGTGTCACAGAACCCTCCATTCAGTTTGCAAATCACATGCAAAAGGGAATTAGGTTTTTCTGAATGACAGCAAACAAAAGAAAGCATCCTTCTTTCATCAGTGCATGTCCTACTCCCTTCTTTTCCAACCCAATGTGTTTTATTCTTAGGTGACAGCTTGGTACACACTCCACAAAACCAGCAGACCATACCAGTGCTCAGATTCACTCTGCTCCATACCTAGTGTCCGCACCACAATCCACTGGATCCCAAGTGCAAAGGACCTTTGCCTGTCGGAAACACACCTGGGGAACACAAGGGGTTTGTTTAAAAATGCTGCCAGGCTGCCTGGCACCTCCCTGCCCCACAGCGCCACATCCCACACACCCGGGACCTCCAACCCCTCTGGAGGCTGAGGATCACCCCAGTGCAATGTGCCCCCACCACTGCTGTAAACATGGCAGAGGATAAAGCTTCCAACGCTAAAATCTGCTTTCCCAGCTAGACTGGGGAGGGATTAGTCCTGATGTCTCCAGGCTGCCAGCCTGGAGGTGAGGTGGTTCCCATCACATCTTCCCCATGGCTTGAGCCAGCAGGATAAAGTGGAGAGGTGGATGCTGACGCTTCTTGCAGCACTGGCAGAGGCTGAGGCCATCCCGTGCTTACCGCAGAGTGGCAGTGAGGGCAGGAATGCTGCTCAGGAAGGTGAAGAGGATGACCACGAACATGAAGCACAGGAGCAAGGGCTTTTTCGCACAGGACGAGGTGCATTTCCCTGCCTCTGCATCGCCAGGGCCGGGCAGGAGGGTTCTGTTGACACAGCTACACTCACGATAGATCTGGAGAAAAAAAAAAGGCTGGTGAGTGTTCTGCCAAGGACAGCACAGTGATAGTCAAAGCTTTAAAAATCATGAAATTCGGGGAGGGCAGAAAACAGCTGGTTTCACTCCCGGAATGAAGTGGAAATCAAGCTGCATTCTTGACACAATTCTGTTTCAAAGCAGGTCATTAAGTAAGAGAAATTAACTCTGCCAGACAGTCTTTGAATGCAGAATATCATCTCTACCCTTCTTAAGCCTCTGTCTGGCTCTATGAGTAACATGCTGGAAGGATGAGGAGGTGCATCATGTTCACTGAAGACCCAAACTAAGCATTAGAACAGGAATTAGGTGCCTACCAAGTTCCCTGCCTGCCTGGGTGATTTACCCTGGATTTCAGCACAGTTTGACCCAGAATGAGGCAAAGATGATTGGATATAATGAGAGAAGCAAAGCAGGGTGACCTCTGGGTACCTGCTGTACCGGAGAGCATCCATCCTGCCCCAGACTTTTACAATGATCTGTAGCAAAGCTCAAACCTGTGGACAGTTTTGCAAAGCCAGCCAAATCACTCCAAAGATGTGCCACCACCTTGTTAATACACAGTGCTTTCAGACATACCTTCTTGCCATTCCTGAGTTTTTCAGACACTTTTTTGCACCCGGCGTGGCAGGGAGAGTAATACATAATGTCATCACTCCCGCAGACAGGGCTGTAGGTGTCCTGCAAACAGCCACACTTGGCGTTGCAGGCTGCTGTCAGGTTGAGGTGCCCACCAGGCAAAGCACTAAGGGAAACACAGGAGCAGTCAGTGAACAGCATTTTTCCAGAGGAGATGAGTAGAGGAAGAGAAAGAGAAGGGGAGACAGCAGGAGTTGCAATGGATACCCAAGGAGCATAAAGCCAGGCTTGGGAAGGGTTTCATCTCACCCAATTTAAACTGTGCCCTGGAGCTGCCTCTTTCCCACAGCTACCAAGGGAGTTTAAGTGACCAGCTCTTAGGGTGACACTTCCATTTGGAGAGGAGATTCCCAGTTTTGGTCCAGTTTATCCCACTGGCTAGAGATGGAGGACACTGTGAAGGCAACTGAAGAGTGGAGTATCTTACATTCTGGTGCTGCTGATCTCCCCTCCCTTACTAACTAGGGAGTCTCTTCTATAAACTCCATCCAGTTGCAAAAATTAGGACATCTATTTTCTGTGTCTCGCCCTCAATATCTGCCTGTAGGACTGACCAGACACCAGCTTTCATCCCCAACACAATCACATGAGACTGCCACCAGCACTGTGTGTTTGGAGTTGTCCTTCTATTCTGACCAGGGCCCCACTGCACAGACAGATGGGATGGTTGTTGTTACCTTCCATCATACATCTGGGTTACTCCTGCCATTGGCATGTTAGGGCAGTGGATAAAAAAAATCAATATCGCCAGCAGACTTGTCACTGTGCAAAGTAAACACAATTTGATGATTCCTGAACAGCGGAGTTTGAATTTATTCACAAGGAATCCTCCCAGGAATGTGCCTCCCCCTCCAGCTGGCACGACCAGATAACCTGGAAAAAAAGGGGAAAAAACCCACAAGCAAGTTTAGAAATGTCAGCAAGGAGTTTTCATGTTTGAATACATTAATTGCAGTGTGTCTTGCATATAAAGGACCCCTTGGTTGCTGTGTGGCTTCTTGGTGGGAGTTCAGTGGACGTTGCTATAGTAGCTGGTCCTCTGTAACAGCTCAGGTAACATGGCTTGAGCCTGGTAAAGAGCTCTTCCTACCCAGAAATCTTAAAACTGACTCTTTCAGGAGCACATCATGAGCCTTGATGATTGTTGGAGACCACTTCCTTGGTCTGTGTTACAGCAGCTATACGAGGATCCTCCCAGTTTTTGGGTGTTGACAAAATATGTCCCCCAGCTCAGACATCCCTCATTACAGGAAATGTTTAGTCAATGTTTCCTGGTAATGCACTAGAAGAAACACACTACAATTATTTTGCCTTCCTCTAGAGGGTAACAGACGGCTACAGAAGTGACCACATTTCTTCCTGATGTCAGTAGATACAGCTCTGGAAATGCACTTGGTGGAGATGTGCTGATGAAAATAATCCTATCTAACAGCTGAAGAGGATAACAGCTCTGTAAATGAACTGCAAAGCATCTGTCTCCACTCTAAATGGGCTAAAGTGCTCTTCTATTTGTTGGCAAAATGGGAAAACACTGCAAAAACGTGGTTTCCTTACCAAAAAAATGTAGCAGCTTCAGAGGCACTTAAACTAAACTGAGACTCCAGGAATTTGGGTCCAAAGGTGGACATCCCAGCAATGAGGGTGGCTTCGGTTGCTCCTGCTAAGCAGAGGAAGATGAAGGTGGGGTTCTTCAGAAGTAGCAGCACTGATCTGGGAAGGACAAATATATTGGAATTGAATCACTGTGGCACATTTTGACTTCAGGTCTGTCCCTATCTTTAGGTCAGAAGGATCACATGTAAGATGACGCAGCATCCCATCGTGCTGCATCTCTTTGAAAGAAAAAATACCAAAAGGGAGCTAATGGGGGTTGAAAGAGCAGGGATCTTCTCCACTTATGCTTATTGAGTCCTACCAGCCAAGGAAGGATGCTGAGGGTACCCTCACCTGTCCCTATGTACCTGCACAGAGTAGATGTCACAGTGTGTGATATAATTCACACCCAGGGCACCCACGACTTCCAAAAGGATGATTTCAGCAGTAATTTTCCAGCTTTTAGGGTCAGGCTGAGTATTTTCTATTCCTAAACGAGGCAATACTGAAAGGACATTACTCCTCACTAAATCTCAACCATTTCAAGGTTTTATTAGGCCCTGATGGCAGGTATCTTGGGACTCCTGACTCAAGAAAGAGCACAAAGTAGTGCTACATCCTCACATACACACATTACTCGTGTACCCACATCCTCATAAGAATTATAACCTTGGGGGAAATACCAAGCAAGCCTTTCTATATGGAGGAAACACCTCCAAGACACCTTATATCCACTAAAAAGTGGAAAGCAATCTTTATTCCACAAGCTAAGCGCAGTTTTACTTGAAGCTTAATGCATAAGTTGAGTAAATACATTTTACTTTGACCCACCAGGATTTAGTAGATATGCCATAGATATGCCTGAAAAATTGCCATGTGTAATTTATATGCAGATCCAACAACAATTCCATCTCTGAGACACAAAAAGGCCCTCAGGCACATGGGATGGTCTCAATTATCTCTCTCTATCTCGGATATTGGACTAAGAGGGCTGACACTGCTTTGCAGGGGACGTTTTGTAACGAGCTTGAAATTCTGCTGCATGACTTTCCCCAAGCCAAGCTCAGACCGGTGCCACAGGTTATCCCATTTCTGGGGTGGGCACAAACCTGGTCATCCTGCAACAGTGGCAGCAACAGGGATGCTCACTGAACAGAAAGGAACAGTCACTTACCACTCCTGCTCCAGAGCAGGTGTGAGATCAGAGAAAACCTACTGCAGAACAAGTGAGTGAGAGATGTGCTGAGGCTCAGCCTCAGATTTGTGCAACTTTGCTCACATCAAACAGAGAATTTCATTACATCGAAAGAACAAATGAGCTCAAACACAGAAATACCACACATTCCTACACTTTGGTTACGTGGAGCTGAATACTAAACATTGTGTAGCTCTTGGGATTAGTTTAATTTACTAAACTATTTTCCAGATCTTTTCAGCTATGCTTAATTTGGAAGCACAAAGCCTAATCTTTTAGTGAAAAAAGGCTTGTGGACCTTGCGGCTGATGCAGAAAATGGACAGTTCCTTCCCCTTTTTACAGAAAAGAGTCATTCCCTGGCACTAGTGTGACTTTGTGCCCTTTGCCAGGTTAGACTTGCAGGTAAAAAAATGCAAAGGAACTCCTTTCAGCACTTGAGTAAGAGTTTACTGACGTAATTTAATCTGTTTGAAGACAAAAGATGTAGTTGTGAGCAGCTATGGTACATAAAACTTTACTAAAGTCAACATAGACCTCTTCACTGCTATCAGTAGGACTTTAAACACACCTAGAAATGACACAACTCTTGAATGGCCTTGACTGTCCTCAGATTTTGCAGCCACAGGGATTTCAGGAGGCTCAGCACCGCACAGAGGAGAATCCCATCACGTATAAAAGCTGACTCTCCAAATCTTTACTGATATGGGCACACATAGGAACTCTTTCATCACTTAATGGTTCTTCTGAGTAGGTTGGGACCACCTGTATAACCAGAACCTGCTCCCCTGAGAAATCCTGGCATGCCAGGACACCTCAGACTGTAACAGAGTACAGACACAACCTAATGAGTCATTAATAGATGGATATTTATTCATAGCAATTTATTCATAGCACATCAATGGGGTCATTTCCAGCATAAAATGACACCTACTGTCACCACCACCAGGAGAACAGAGGGCAGGGAAGCTGCAGTAAAGCCATGAGACAAAACAAAGTCCCATCCTGCACCTAATCCAAGAGTGATGAGTGAAATATTGACCACAGCTTTTCATGTTGAAGATCAGAGCTTGACAGACAAGTGAGTGATCCTCACAAACCCTGTCCCTCACCTCCTCTCCTGGCACAGCTCTACATGCCTTCTGTTTGCGTCCCTCTGCTCTGACAGGACGGGTTATTCCAGGAGAGCAATCATATGGAACCAGAGAAAGGAAAATGCTATTTTATCAGGGCTTTTCAACCCAAGAGTTAAGACAGAAGTCTCTTCAGGGCAGAGGATTAAGCTGTATGGACTACATTCCTGTAAGCTCCTGCTCTTAGGCAGCACTGTGAGTACAGCAACTCATTAACCTCACTTAGAAAGGACCTGATGGCATGGAACAGCATTTTATTTCATCAGTATTTCTGCTTATCTTTGTGAGACTGTTCCTGTCCATCCTGTAAGAAAATGTGTAGCTCAAGGTCCCTTACTAAAACAAAAGGAACAGTGAGTGTTCCTTTGGCCTCACTCTCCAGCCTGGTCCACGTGTCCCCAAGAGCTGCCTGCACAGATGTGATCTTTTTAACGCAAGTTTCCAGAATAGCAAGCCTTTAAGGCACTTCCCTTTTATTAATCAAAACCAGGGACCACAAAAGTCTGTTGGGTTTTTGCTTTCAAATGAAAAGGTCTGGACTGATCTAAATTGTTTGATAAAGGCTGCCCACCTTCAGCTGTTTGTTCTTCAGGAACGAGGGGTGAAAGAAGATGCTCCCCAAGGAGGACTATCTCCTTTCCTGCTGTCAGACAGCCTTCAACAAGAAACAGTGGGAGCTTTGTTCCAGAGAAGCAAGAAAAGCATCAACCACTGAATTTCATCCCTCTCTGCTCCCCTCTCTGCTTGTGTTGGTTTTAGTCATAACCTTATCATTATTTAAATGCAGGTTCTGAATTTAATTTCCGTGCGGAGAATAAGCCATGACCTTGGAAAATGGCACCCAGTCAAGAATGCCATTTAATAACAGTATTGAAATCTGTTCAATGTAATATTCTTCATAAAACTGTCTTAACCCCTGGTAAACTTCCCATGAAGTCTCCAAGAATTCCAGACCGATGTGAGTCACTGTGTTGACACAACAGAGATCGATTGGTGCTGAAAACTCTGGTACTGAGCACCTGCTTCCACCCTCCTCTGCCAGCACAACAGCAACACCACAACTACAGCTCAGAAATAATTGTTGGCAGCGGCCTGGGGTTTGGCAACACTGAGTGTTTGCCTTTGCATGGAGCAGCCGTCACACACGGATACAATCTCCTCCCTAAAAATGGTCCTGGGAGAAATACAAAAAAGAAAAAACCCCTTATTGACTGCAAGCTCCAAAAGGAATCGATACCCAGGTATCTCTGTAACATGCAGAGCCTGAATGCCAGCTAACCCCAAGCTGTAAACAAAGCAGCACCTCTCCCCCTGCCCTCCACTTAAATACGATTCAACACAGAAAAAAAAAATCACAAAAGATTTTAAAGATTTATCACAGAAGTTTCCAGGTTAAAAGACCATGTTTTATTTTGGCCACTGGCTTGTTCCCAGTCAGGATTCCTTAAAAGCACCTCCTACCAGACCTCACTGGGTCCAAGCCTGCTCGCCTGCACCACTCAGCCAAGCAGCAGCTCAGGGATTAAGCAAGTTGCTGTGTCACTGCCTTGCTGGAGAGATAAGAAGTAGTAACACATAAAAGGTGGCTGGAAGATGTGAAGGCAAACGGGGGAAAAAAAAGGAAACTAAGAATAAAAGAGAAAGGGAACTGAAAGCTACAGTGCAGCATATCTTGTTCCCTGGATTTGGAATGGAGCTGTGAGAATCAGGGGGCCTTGTTTCATCTCGTTTCTCATTAAAAGGCCAAACAGGGATCTAACATAAGTAAAAATAGAGGAAAGGCAAAAAGCCCCAAGGGGCTGGGGAGGAGGAGATGTTGGAAAACATGCAACTGGGCCAGGTGAGGCCAGGCATAAGCAAACAGGCAGAAAAAATGCTGCTGGGGAGAGGGAAAAAGCTGGCAATGCCTGGGCATCTCCCGTCACCTAAAGCTTGGCATCAAGACACTCTCAGTGAAACTCAGTGTGTGGCACAGGACTGTAGGTGGATCTGCACACATGGATGTGAGCTTCTGAAAACCCCAGATGGGACCAGGCCTTTGTCCCCTCCTCTCCCATGGGATCCCCAGCACCAGTTCTGGTTCAGCCCCTTCACCAAGAGCCCCCAGACACTGACAGGACCAGGCATTTTGGCACCTCCTCTGTAAGAAAGTGTCATTGCTTGAGATGGGCAAAACCTTCGAGCTGGCAGGCTAAAAGCAAGCTCAACCTGGGCCCAATACTCTCTCTCCTCTGGAGAGGGCTCCCCCAACCTCAGGCATGAGGTGGTTTTCTCACCGAGGCAGATCTTTAACTGTTTTCCCAAAGTCTGGATCCGATGCTTTTTTGTGGCTCCCATCCTTTATCTGATGAGCCTCTGACACCCTCATAACAATATATCGCTGAGATCCTGCAAATGAGAGGCAAACAGGAACAGGGAGCGTGTCAGACACAGGATGTGGATGCTACTGAAGCAGAGAATTTGCAGAGGGAAAATGCAACGTGACATCCTCCCTCCCCCAACAACTGCAAGGGAGAAGGAGTAAAAGAGGCAGATGGAAAGCCAAGGCAGTGAAATCATTTTGGGAATTACAACTTAAGCACTGGAAGTTCTTCCTTTATCCCTGTGGCCCCAGCTACACATGTGCATGAGGATGCAAGCCCCAAGGCAGGTGTGAGCAGTGCAGCCCCAGCCCTGGGGGAGCCACGTACCTGGGAGGCGCTGGGGGTACCCCAGGATGGGGATGGAGATGAGGAGGGAGGCTGCTCCGGCCCCGAGGAAGCCGATCCACCACGCCCCCACCCACAGCGTGTTCTCCGGGGAGATGCCGATCCTGTGGGAAGCAAAGCCAAAAGGGCACAAGGGAGAGAGGTGGTGGTTGGAAACAGAGCAGGACAGCTCGGTGTGCCTCTTTTTGAGGCTGGCAGGGGCTGGGGGAACACAGGGTGGGGGTGACAGGGAAGGAAACCGAGCTCTGCCTCGCCTGTGGTGATCTGATGGGGATGCCACATCCACCATCCCTCCTGCCACACTGCCTCCTGCCTGTCTGGCCACTTAATGAGCCCAGGAAATTGTATCATTTAATTCTCATTTCATCTCTGGCTTATACATTCACTTCACCCCTTTTCATTTGTGCTTTGGGGGCTGCTAAGATCCTTGCTCCACCCTAAAACCACACTTTGCAATAAAACTGGTGCAAATAACCCATTCCTTCCCCTGGAAACCCATTTCCCCTTTTTAATCCATTCATCTGGTCTAGTGGAAGGTGTCCCTGCCTATGGCAGAGGCGTTGGAACTAGATAATCATTAAGGTCCCTTCCAACCCAAACCATTCTATGATTCTGTGATCTGCCAAAGAATCTGTAAGGAAACAAGAATAAATTACAAATACTACAAAGCAAGGAGGGACTAAGCATCCTGGTGGGATGACTGGGAGGACCATCAGCACTGCTGGTAGCACTGCTCATCAGGGAACTCATTCAAAAAATTCACCTGCTGCTCGTAGCCTCATTAGCACAGGCAGTGCAGCGTGAAGGAGGATTTAAGCTGACAGGTTTGTCAGCAATTTCCCTCCAGTAGCAGCACTAATGCAAACCACTCTTCCAGCCTCTCCCCCCTGCAGACACATCACCAAACACCCCAGGCACGCCTCCACCCAGCCATCAGGTCATTGTTTCAGATCATTGTTTTTTTTTTTTTTTTTTTACCCCAAAGGAAACTTAGAGCATAAAGGGAAAGGAACAAGATTTTTTTTTAACGACTTACTCTCTGCCAATTTCAGTATAAATATTTAGAAACATTCCTCCTACCAGATAACCCGCTGCAGGCCCAAGGATTGCAGCAGTGTAGAAAACAGCTGAAAGGGAAAACAAGCTGTGTTAGACAACCAGCAGCGTGTCAGCCAGGGATGCTGCAGAGCACTGCTGGTGCCCAGCATCCCCAGCCCAATTCCCTCCTGGATGCAGGATGCTCAGCCCCTGGCCACATCACACCCCTCTCCCTAAACCACTGAGACACAAACACAGATAGTTCTAACAAGTTTTTATCTTGTGCTTTTGTCCCAGGGAAACTTTTGCATTCAACCTGGGAATTTTTATAGCAAGGGGCAGGCAAATTTGATTCAGTGGAAAAGCTTATTTAGCAGGGATGCATCTGACCCTGCTGCCACATCCCAGCTGCTGGCAGGATGAGCAGCACTGTTCTCTCCCCACTGATGACACGCAATGTCTACACTAAACATGGCACCACTGGCACTTATTTTGGTTTGCTGTTTAAACAACAACATATGGAAAGATCATCAACTTGCTGATGATCTCCTTGTGATCTCCTTCCCACACTACATAGCCTTCTGATACAACAACATGGGCAGACTGATAAATTTTGGAATTGCTAAAAGATCACCCTTTTAGCAATTTCACCAAACAGGACTATGGGTATCTGGCAGCTGCTAAGTGAGTAGTGATACAGAGGAGTGAGCTGAGCCTCTGTTCTTGGCTGTGCTTTGCACCAGCAGTGACCAAAGCCCAGTGACCATCTCTGCTCTGCTGTGGCACTAAAGGGGTGATGATCTAAAGATTTAGATTAGATATAAGAAAGGAGTTTTTTACAATGAGGGTGGTAAAACACTGGCACAGGCTGCCCAGACAGGTGGCAGATGCTCCATCCCTGGAAACATTCAAGGTCAGATTGGACAGGGCTCTGAGCAACCTGAACAAGTTGAAGGTGTCCCTGCTCGTTGCAGAGGGTTGGACTAGACGACCTTTAAAGGTCCCTTCAAACCCAAACTATTCTGTGGTTCTGTGTCCCCATGCACAGATGGCTGCTTGCCAGAGATGCTAATGCCAAGCACACACCAGGGCATGGCCAGAGGACTCTCCCCAGCTGGCCCCATGCCAGGAGCAGGAGGCACCTCCTGATCCTCAAGGCATGCGCTGCAGGGGGAAAAATACCCAGCTGTGCTTACAGTTCATCCCAGTAAATAATCCAAACCTCCCCAGCAGCTGCCACGTCCCTCTGATTTCCACCTCGCCCGTTATCAGGAACAAAAGACTGAGAAGTGCCAGGAGAGGTGTTCCCACTGTGGGCTGTTGGGTGCTGAGGCAGAGGAACCACCTCTCCCTCCCACCACCCCGCCCAAGGGTTCGAGCTGCCCCTCCAGCCCCACTCACCAATGTACACAGGGGAGTAGTTAGTCTTGACATTTTCATCTAAATAGGTGACGCCGAGCGTGTAGAGCGGCGTGGCTCCCATCCCATGCAGGAACTGCCCCAGCATGAAGACAAACCTGTAGCCGGAGAGGCTGGAGGCAGCCTGGGAGCACGGCAGGCTCTGGTTGCCCCCGCAGACACCCACCTCGGCCGCCGAGCGTGCCTCGTACTGCCCCGTGGTGAAGTGGGGCAAGGCGAAGAGCAGGGAGCCCAAGCCCATGACCAGCACCCCCCAGCCCAGCCACCGTGGTTTGTGGCCGTTCCCCCCAAAGTAGCTGACGAAGGTGAGGCAGACACAGGCCGCGATGTCGTAGGAGCTGGCGATCAGCCCGCTCTGGTAGCTGCGGAGGTCGAAGCGGCGCTCGATGGAGGTGATGACGGTGTTGATGAAGCCGTTCACGGTCATGCCTTGCAGGAAGGAGGCCACGCAGAGGAAGAACAAAACGCCCTTGGATGTGTTGCAGAGCTGTAAGCACCCAGGGGTGAAGGCCCCCCAGCCACAGGCCAGTTCCTCCCCTTCAGCCGACACATATTTAATCCCTTCCTCGAACCGGGTCTCCTCCTCTCCCGGGGTGGTGGAGCAGAGGGGTTCAGCACACGAGTCAGAGGGGCTGGGCACACCGGGGGAGGCGATGCCATTGCTCACTGGGGTGCCACAGGCATCCAGCCCGCTCGCAGCACTGAAGGTCCGGCTGGCATCGCCAGGACGAGGAGACGGGTGGGAGAAGTCAAGAGTCTGAGTGAAACAAAAGCCATTTTCTCTGGTGGAATTCTGGGGCATTGCCATGAACAGGAACACAGAGTCGAGAAGCAGGTCAAGGTGGGCTGGTGGCCAGGGCAACTTCACAGGGCAGCAAGGACTGGCCTGCCCAGGAGATGCAATTTTCAGAGCTTACATCAGTAGGGAAATAGTGAAGGTCTGAGCCAAGACCATTCTGATCTCTGAAAAGAGAATTTTTACATACCTTTATATAAAACCATGCTTAAACCCCTCAAATATTTTTCCTTTCCTTCCCTTTTTTTTTTTTTTTTTAATAAGCATAAGCATTTCCCTTGTGCAGCTCACCTGGCCGTGTACTCTCCACCATGAGGTGTGTTGGTACCTCAGGTGTCATTAACACTACAGAAAAAAACAAAACATTCAGGAGCATCAAAAAAAAAAGCACCTCTAAGGAAGTCTCCCCAGCAGCTTAAGCCCCCCCACCTCTCCTCTGTTAAAGGCCTGGTTAGACCCCCACAACCTCCATCCCTCTCCTTCCCCCTGCAGAGAGCAGCCCGCACAGCTACACATTTCCCACTGCTTAAAGTCCTTTGGTCTCTCTCACACTCTGCCAATAACAGTTTATAATTATCCTGAAAAGTTTCCACAGTCAGATTGATTTTATTCCAAGCCCTCAGATCTGTTTACAACTATTCAGTAAAATCCTTTCTACAACTAATTAGACTACATGCCATTTCAGAGGGAGCTGGAGGGCAGAGGCAGCTGACTCTAACCTGATTACTGATGCAGACTGCCTTCTTTCAACCAGTTCCTGTGCATTGCAGCACCTGACTGTGCCAGCAACCAAGAGTATTTCTCCTTAAATACCTTGGCTGAACTATAAATGATGAAATTAATAAGGTTCTCCCTTGAATACTGGTCTTAAATACGAGAATTGTTTTGTTAGAGAGCATCTTCAAAGCATCCTGTATTTCCCAATATTTTTTGCCAGTATCTGTTTGAGATGTTCCTATAAAAACGTTTCCCCTGAGATGGTAATCAGCCTCATCAGCAGGGAATGGGGGAAAAGGGCATTTGTTTCCCTGACAAAATGTCCCACATTCAGATGGCTGTAACCTGGGAATATTGCAACCTTTGGTGAAGATGTTAGTACTTATCTGTAGGTTGCTGGAAAAAATACTGACATTTGCTGAGTAAATAATGGTGTGCATGAGCACTGATGTGCTTTCCTGTACTGGCAGGTCTTGCAGGCACTGGAACAAGAGGATTTGGCAGAAGGTGATGCTCAGAACAGCACCAAGATCCTGTTCCCACCCCAGAAGGGCAGAGGACAGATCACGTGTGCTACCAAATATTAAACATTCACGTCAGTAGTGCTACAACAGGTCTGGTCCTTAAGGTAAGTTAAACAAATGAGATCCACCTTTCATTTGCAAAATTTTATCTTAATTACCCAGTCTGAGGAGCAGAGTACATGGACTATTTCAGGTTCAGATTTCAGCATAAATTTGATGCAGAGCAGGGGAGCCTGGCAAAAAGGAAGGCACGGCTTTGCAGCTCCACATTGGACTCCTCCAGGTAACTCCTACCTTAGTTGGCTGAGTGCAGTGCAGGTAACTTTGATGTGCAACATTTAAATGCAAAAACTAACTGCAGGAATTGAAATCCTGCTGCAGAGACAGACTGTTGTAACATGTTGGCACAAAAAGATAATACCTTGGTGCAAGGCTCTATTTTTTCACTTTTTTGCCTCTCCAATGTTCTTATGACTCTTACAGCTCTAAATCTGTTTCTCATCTTTGGATGCAATATTGGAAGCAATAAATAAGACTGCTTTAGCACTCTGTTAAAGTCAGGAGTGATTATGAGGTGCTGAATCAGGCTCTAAGGGGAGGAACAGCTCGTGTTCATGTAAATCAAACGTGCCTCCTGCACAGCAGCCACTGACTGCAGCTGCACACTGCCCCTATCAAATGTGTATCAGACTCATGTCTGATGCTACATTTGACTGCACTTGTAAAGAAGGTTTCCTGGCTGGAGACTGACTGTTCTCTCACCAATTCCAGTAGATAGATAAAGCACATCTCTGTTATTACCAGATGCAACCAGGAGCCATGAGTTCCCAAACTGGCCCACCTTCCCTCGGGAGGAAACACTCTTATCGTCTCTTCACCAGCACTGGGATATGTCCTTTTATACTTCATGAATTTATGTTGATATTTTGATATTTCATGAGTCAGGGAAGAGTAAAGGTTTTATTCCCTTGGTGGCAGGAGTTTGGGCCACCTGAGCCAGGTGACCACATCACCCTCCCCTTCAACTTCAGTCACTGCTAGTCCTAGTTAACAGCAAACAGGGTGAAACATTTCCAAGCAGCAGATGCTTCCCCCCACCCAAAACCCTTCTCAGCCCCAACAGCCACCTCCTGGATATCTCCCTGTGGATCTGAGCTAATGACTTGTGCCCAGGTGCTGTGGGCAGGGAGCCCACTCCTGCTCTGTGCTGTCCACCGAGCTGCTCGTCATCTCTTAAAGTATTTATAAACTGGCTGTGACACATTCACTGTGGGTATTGGCTTTCACAGGAGCCATATGCCACTTTAGAGGACAAAATATAATCTTTAGGGAAAAAAAAAAAAACAAGCAACTCCACGCACTTCCTAATCATTCTTATTCATCCAAGCCATCCATTTATTGCCTCCCATTCATTTCTGTTTTTAATGACTCAGCTTGTGATTTCTTGCTTACATTGAATCAGTCCCAATGCTATTATCTCCCCGCCATAGATTTCCTCATTTTGCTGCAAGATTTCAACTCTCTTTTTTTTCTCACTGTACAGCTGGTTCCAGAGTGCCAACATTACCGAGTCAACACAGCACAAGTAGCAAGGCAATGAAAGCATATGATTTGTATTTCCTGATGAAATCTGTAAAGCCTCCCCCCCAATATTTAGCATTAAATCAATAGTAAAATTTACAAGCTTTTCATCAGGTGATCATTTAAAAAGTCACAGGACCAATTAAAAACATTTTGTATTTCTGCCAAAGACTGCTATTAGATTAATGTTACAAATTAACTCATAACTGACATGCAAAATAATCCCATTTGCTGAAACATGCCCAATAATAGTTAATCTTCCCTCTCACGCTATGGTTTTTGACTTTTCTATGGTATTATTGTGGCAAATAACATCTATTCATAACTTCAGCTTTCCATAGCTGAGCACAGTTTATGAGCAGACTTAATAATTTTTTTCAATTCTATGGCATACATTGAGATATTTCCTAAGAAACAGGTATAGGGGATTAAAAATTATTAGGAAGTGTACTGGAAACTGGGGAGGAGCAGCCTCAGGTGATGTTCAGTGGCTGCCACGGGTTTCCTTTATTTTCCTCAATTTATGAGTGAGACTGACCTTACTGAACAAGTACTTTGAATTTGGGAAAGTCCACATCCAAGTACCAAGCTCATGTTACTTCAGAAAGGGACAAAGTCACCTGGGTTTGTACATTTAACTTCTCTTGGTAACACACACTGAATTCTTCTCAGATAGTTTGGCCTCAGAGGATTAGCAGTATTATTCTCTCATGGCTGATAAACACCATATGGATCAAGTGTAATCCACTGACTGCTTTAGGAATGGGGAAGCCTCCCAGAAGTGAGATAAATCCACATCTCAGTTCTGTGAACAGGGCACTGGTTCAGTTAAAAGGAGATAAGAGTAAGCATGAGATGAGTGAGTTGTTGCCATGCAATACTGAATTGTTTTCCTGGCAGCTGAGGAACTTTACCCAGCTCACACCAAGTGTGAACCTTACATTTTTTAGCACACTTTCAAAAATCATCCCTTTGGTTCGGCAATATAGAGGATGCTGCTACTGCCAGGAACAGGATGGGGACCAGCCTGGAGCCTTTTGTGAGCAATTCCTATGGGAACAGCATGGCCCTTCACACATGGGAAAGTTTCAGGAATGAGAAACACACCTAGAGAGCAGCCAGCTGACTGTATACCCAATGCTGTGCTCACCATCAGTGCTGCAGGGACAGCTGGAGGATGGGGGACAAAGCTCCTAAAGGCAGAGGACGATAGGAATACCCCGGCCCACCCCCATGTCAGAGATGTGTTTTTACATGAATAAAACTCCTGCCAGAGTCTAAAGCATGGAAGAGAGCAGTTGAAACTGGCTTTCAATTATCACATGACCAAGGATATATTTATAATTAAACAAATTCCAAATAGTAAAGCTCAGCACTCACAAATCCTTCCTATGTTTTCCAAGCGCTTTCCATTCGCTGGCAAATTAATGCAATAATACATAAGAAATCAGGAAGGTGGCTTGGATAATTTTCAATTAGCCACTCAAAAATGCTTTGAAGATAAATCTAGCCAGATTTTCTGAGCCTACTTATTTGTTCCAGCTTATCTGTGCAAGTACAATTGGAGGCAGCTGCCTTAGACCATCTTTAAAAACTTGCAGTGTCAACACATGAAGGAGATTTAACTGGGACACTGCGTTTTACCATAGCAAAGATTAGCCAGACAAAAAGGTCTTTTATGCTATAAAAGACCTTTATGCCTCACTCCCTCTCCCTAATGTCACTCTTGCTTTAATATCTTTTTCCTACCCATAAGTTTGACCAATGCTGAAAAAGTTTTCATGCTGGCACAGCCCTGCACTTTCCACCACTGTCACTGTCCATGGAGCTGGGTGTCTCCACATCCACCACCAGCATTTTTCCAACACCTAGCCCTGCCCACTGCATGGTGTTATTTTCCATCATTTAGATTCTTACAACCCATTTAAGAATGTTCAGTATTCAGGATATAGTTTCTGCATGAGCAGTTAGTCAGCTCTTACCAGGTAGTTCCTATAGCTGTCCCTTCTTTGTTTCCGTGCAGAAGATGCAGATTCAGGCAAACCCTTTATAATACGAGAAATTAAACAAAATGAGCAAAGCCCAAATAAAGAATGTGAGACACATGATTCTTTGGTGCTTCTAAAGATAGAAGCAATAAAAATGCAAAAAAATGCAACATCCTGTGTGACACAACACAAGGATGCTGTGTTCAGAATAGATATATTTTAATATTTTTGTCAACTACCATGGTTTACATAAACTTACTCTTGTTCATCCTCATGGCTTGATCAGTATGAAGATAAAGGAAAAGAAAAAAAAAGGAAAAACCAGATGAAATGATACCATGAAACTACCTAGAACTCATTTTTTCCTAAGACATGATTGCCTTCCAACCCTCCTTTGTACTAAGTGGACTCTAGAGGGAAAATCATGTACCACAAGGTCATATTGCTCTACCAGGCAAAGACAGTCTTTATCTTGAGCTTCCTATGACAAGTTCTCCAGCTCAACCCTATGTTGATGGGCTGGATGACCACCCACTCAAGCCAGACAACACAGAGCTGAAGGGAGCACGTGAGAAGAACTAAAAGCACCACAGAAAAAGAAACTTGCTGATCATCTGATCCCCTGCAACACTCACCACTGGCAGTGAGCACAGGAGTCCATGACATGGGCACACGGAGACACAGAATCTACAGGAAGGATTCAGCTGAGGGAAGAGTATTTCCCACACAAGCCCACTTTTTTTTTTTCCAGATCAGCAAGTAATAGCTTCCCCAAACAGCCCCTGGAGCACAAGCTCACTGGTGCACACCGCTTAGCCTGGATCTTGTTTAACATTCAGAGATGCTCTCTAATCCTCTTAGGTATTAGTCTTGAGATTCCTGCCAAGCACAGGAACAGCAGAGCCTCCCAGACAGCACTTAAATGAACTCACTGCTTGAAATGTACAATACTTCAAAATACAGTAGAACTCCAGCTGTTCCGTTTTGGTTAACCTCAGATTAGCACCTAGGAAGTCACTCGGGCATGAAAAATGCAAAATTAAATCACCTCGATTTCTGCCTCTCAGGTAACTCCCTAGGAAGTCATTCTGTGCTAGGACTGCAATTTTTCTCCCTTAATGACTTGTTTAAAGCTAAGTACCTAATCTGAGTTAGACATTCCTATTGTCCCTCTGTTGCCCGTTGCAAGGAGATCATCACATCTACAGCCCTCACACCAGAGAATCACAGAATGGTTTGGGTTGGAAGACCCCTTAAAGACCATCTACTTTCAACACCCCTGCCATGGGCAGGGACACCTTCCACTAGACCAGGTTGCCCAAAGCCCATCCAACCTGGCCTTGAACAGTTCCAGGGATGGGGCAGCCACAGCTTCTCTGGGCAATTTGTTCCAGTGCCTCACCACCCTCATAGGGAAGAATTTCTTCCTCATACCTAACCTAAACATACTCTCTTTCAGTTTGAAACCATTCCCAGTTGTCCTATCACTACATGCCCTCGTAAAAAGTCCTTCTCCATCTTCCTTTAGGTGATAAAAAGGGGTCCAAGATTCCCCTGGAGCCATCTTTTCTCTAGGCTGAACAACCCCAGCTCCCTCAGCCTGTGTTCACAGCAGAGGTGCTCCAGCCCTCAGCCCTCTCCCCTGTCTCCACAATCACTATTTTGTGTTGCTAAATCACCCATTACTGCAGATACGATCTGGAGTAGGAACAGGCAGATAATTATATTTCTGTTGGATTAGCCAAGCATATTACCCTGAGCTTATTCTGGCCTCATGTTGGCTACCACAACACAAACAATATTTGATCTAGCATAAAGCCAGATGGTGCAAAATTAACCCCTTCAGCACAAATCTGACGTGGCACAGGGAATTTGGTCCAGATCAGTGCACAGGTTCATAGGGCTGTATGACTTCTGACATGGCATCAGCAGCCTCTAAGTTTCCTGACACCAAATACTCCCCATCCACCCTGCAAAGATGAGCTAAACAAGCATTATACTTCATCATATTTCATCCACTTAAATAAACACAGTGTCAGCTTGCAGAAAATTTTCATTTGATCATGCAATACCCTAGATCTTGACACACTGTGGTACATTGGGGGATTTCTCAGAAGAGGGCAGATCCTTGTCGTGTAATTGAGAGGAAGTGATGACCACTTTCAAAGGAATGACCTCTCTTCATTCCCTGATTCAAAATCCCAAACCAGTACCATAACCACAAACTACAGCAACTATGAGATGAAGGGCAGGAACCCAGACCCACAGGGGAGTGGGACAGAGCATGAGATCAGCATGCTGGCAGCGTGCTGAGCTGCTGACCACTGCCACCAAGGATGGTAAGAAGAAGCCAACCTGAAATGATGCTTTCCTTAGAAACCTCAGATACATTCCAAAGGTGATTCCTTGCGCTGCAAGTTCCTACAGTGACTACAAGAAATATCTACTGTAGGAAGCACTGAAAGCCTCAAGCATGGCCACAAAGAACAAGTTGCAAAGGGGCAGGTAAACCCTGGCTGTGCTGTCCTTGGCTGCAGGTGTCTTCCATGGCTGGCTGCCTCTAAATAAATAAACAAAAATCACCCCTGATCAGAAGAGGTGAGAACAGGTTCAGCATGAACAGGCCTCTCTAAGAGCCACAGCTCAGTATGAAACAGCAATTCCATAGACACATACATAAAGCCTACCCTCCTGCAGGCTGGCATGTCCTTCGTCTGACAACGCTCAACCAGGTCACTAACTCATTCAGACTGCCAGGGAGAAACTGGTGCCAAATGGTGTTTCTTCCTGAGATAAAGGAATAAACAGGCATATAATGTTCCCAGTGTCAACCCAAAACATCTGCTGGGATTCAGAGGGGTTTGCTGTCCATGCACAGTGTGGAGACACATTCTACCTTGTACCCTCCCTTTTCTCATACATGAGGAATCACGGCCTTAGACAAGCAGCTGTTGGAGGATGGATTCACTTGGAAATCTGGAAACTGCCTTCAAGGGATTCCTGCTTCCACGCAGCAATGTAGTGAGGTTTCCATTTCTGGGTCAGGAATTTTTTATTTTCCTTGGTATGGACCTGCTTACAACCTACAGTCCCCACTGAGGTGCCAAGAGAAATGGACACAACCTTGTCCTTGGTCATCAGCTTGAAGGAGGTCACTGAAGACTGAGTTTGATCAGAAGTGATGGGCTTGATCCTGCCATTGCTGCTTACCCATGGTGGTGTTTGTTCACGCAAGGCATCCAAGCAGGGTCCTCGAGATCGCTCAAAGACAGTAAAAGGGAATTCAAGGGAATAAAATAAAAATTGGCTGGTTTGTGGTGGTAGGTAAGGAAGTCTTTTTATTACCTCTTGAAAAAAGGCAATATTTCAAATTTTAAATCATTTTAAAATATTGGAGACATAATCAGTGTATCACAGCCTGGTTACCTACTTTTCGCTCCTTTCAATTCAGTTTCTCTGACATGTTAAAATATCCTTTTCAAGGTTTTTTGCCAAATAGAGAATATGCAACACTAACAGGATCACAGGTTATATGTCAGGGTTATATGGGGACTCCAGAAAAGGCTGATTCTGCTGTAACCAAGACCCACATCTGGCTCAAAGATTTAAATCCTCCATGAGACTGAATCCGCTCCAGAAATACAAAGGAGACCTTAAAGTTGCTTTGAAAGCACTGTGAGGAAATCCCTTTTTTTCTGGGAATTCTTATGCTAACATAAAGCCCCGTGGCATCTGCCCTGTCCTGATTATGCTGAAGTAGTGCAGGATCAGGTCAGTCACGGAGGAAAGGCCTGGGCAAAACCCTTCCAGCCAAGGCAAAGTACAGCAGCTTTGCTGCTGCTCCAACTTGCAGCAAGGGCTGAGATTCTGCTCCCTATGGGGCTTTTAAAGCAAAAGAAATCTTGAATTAAATGTTCAAATCTCATTTATTTGGAGTCTGGCAGGCTAAAAAGACTGATGCAGTTTTTCAAGGGGAAGCTCTGAGAGAACAGAAAAATCTAAAAGAGCCCATGTCCTTCTGATGTTTTGGGGACTTTTTATTTCTGTGTCATGGGTTGGTACCATTTATCAAAAGTATAGAATCTTAACATATTTTTTTATCTATTAATTCCATCTAGAAAAATAAACTCCTATCACACATCATAACCAAAGCACTTGAATCCACAAATATGAAGCCATAAAAGTGTCAAAAAGTACTTTTTCTTGGATTTTTTTTTTTCAGTCAGAACATTGCAAAGTCAAAGTATTTCTTAGGAAAAAAAAGTGTTTGATCTTGCCTTCTCAACATGAAAACTACTTCCTTCAAATCAGCAGCCATGGTTAAACAAAGCTTGTCAGCATTTCATTTTTCTTTCTTGAAGAGATCAAGCCAAGCTCTGGGAATTCAAACAACTGAAGATCATAGATACCATACAGCAATATATTATATCCATTAACAATAGCAATTAAATTTACTTTTAGTGTAACTTTACATATGCCAGTGAAATAGCACAAGGGAAGAAATGGGACTAGTGTCTTTACTGCTCCAAGAATTTCAAGAACTGCTGGAAAGGCTCTGCACTTTGCTGAACAAGATGAACCAGAATAAACGGAGTATTTCCCAGCACTAACATGTTCCCATTGCTCAAGCTCATTTACAAACAGAGGTGGAATGACATTATTTTTGGCAGCAGCAACATTGTAGAATCTCAGATTTAGAGGTACTTCTGGCTGAGGAGAGATTTAAGGTCAGAATAACACTATCCTGTTAATATTAAAGACTTTGCTGCCTCATCACATGCTCTCTACCATAATAACGAGAGGTCTGACACAAAATCTACTAAAGTTGGTGGCCCACTCTGAGTACTTGTCTACAATCACTCATCCCAGCTACTGAAGTAGGATGGATGCTTTTGTCTGGGATTCATAAACCAGTTAAGTCCTTGACCTCTCTCAGAGCATTTTTCCCAGAACGTGTTTGCAGAAACTCTTTGTTCTCAAATCCTGCCGCTCAGCATCCCCACTCGCACGCCAGGAGGTCACTCAAGGCCAAGATGGAACAAAACTAATTATATCACAGGGAGGTCTAGCAATAAATCAGTTTTGAAAAGGGAAAGGAGAGTGGCTCCAGAAGAGGAACAGCTCTTGCATCTGGAGATCCCACAGCTATAGAGGCCGGGATAGCTGGAAACCTGATAAGGGACATGTGCAGGGAGAGCCATGTTGCCACCAACCCCAGGGTCAAACCCGATTCTGCCTGTGGGGTGCTCTGGACTACCACAGCTTCCAAATTCTGCTCCTCTGCACAAGAATCAGCCTCTCACCAGACCAAGATGATGTGGTTTTTAAATGTGCTTGGGAAGCACAGGGCACTTCAGAGTGGCTACTGAAATCCAGACCGACGCATTTCACGGCTACTTACATCCGTAACAGCCTGTGGTTAGTAACTCCTACACATTTCCTTAATACAGTGACCTCAACTCATTAAGCACAAAATCCAAAGGGGGAACCTTTCCCCTGAAATCATACTCCTTACCTCACTAACCCACCAGCAACCAGCCACCAGCTCTGCTCCATGGGTGCAGAGTCGTGAAGAGCTTTTCCACCATTTGCTGTTGCATTAATGGGATTCTGCAAGGTGTGAATGTCCCAGGCTCTGAATAATCAACTTGTGGGCAGCAGCTCAAGGAAACACATGAGGAGGACAAAAAACCCAAATGGTAAAGCAAAGTGTATGGCAATCTTGCATCCGAGCAAGATGTGACCAAGCCCATCAGCAAAGGCAGGTTTCTGGGCTTGGTACACTCAAAATAAAGGAAAGTAAAACAAGCGCTCAGTGATGCTTTTTGGGGTGGACTGAGCAAAATGAGCAGCATAAAACAGAGCCATGATTCAATTTTTGTGCTACCACAGGATGTAAAGCCCCAAATCAGAGGGCAGAATCCTCCCCAGCATACTGTGTGCTGCGAAGACACACACACAAAAAAGATTAAAGCTGCCTGGAGGAGTTTGGAGTTGGAAATCATGAGGCACTGAGCAGCTGGATGCTGATCTCCCTAAGCTGCTGGGTATTTCTTTTGTTAGTGGCTGATCCCATCTTCCCCCTTGCCTGCAAATCTCTAATCTCTGTAAAGACTTCTAGCGAGTACTTGCTCAGGTAGTTCTTGGTTTCACTGGCCAAGAATATCCAGCCCTGACAGGATTTGCTGCTTCCTGCCTCACCTCTCACCCCAGGGTCACATTTCATGTTTCTGCCACTGTCACTTAGTGGGTTTCCTCTATGTGCAGGACAAATTAAGGCAATGTCAGTGGAGTGGCTACTTCCCAGGGCTTCAGGTGGCACTTGTCACACCTGACCACGCTCATCTCACACTGCAGAGTTCCGGCAGAGTCGTGTCCGGGCAGGTGGCTGTCGTCTGTCCCTCTCAGCCCACCCAGTGCACAGGGCTGCTGCTTCAGTTTCTGATCATTTTTGGCAGCTTGCAGGCCAGACCTCTTTGCATATAAATAGCTACTATTTTTTCCCTTTTCATTATTTGACTAACCCTCTCTCCCCGCAGTTTCATCATCCTTTCTCGCACGTTTACAAGAGCCCTGACATACTTTTCTAAAGATCTCCTTTGTGTTCATTCTGCCTCAAATGCTATTTTAATGTGTGTTTTTACAACCAAGTGGCACTACAGAAAGTAGGAGCCCAGAAATATATATATTAAAAAAAAAGAGGTGCCAGACTAGGATAACTTCAGTTTTGTAGCATGTTGCCTAGTAAAACCAAACAGCCTATAAAATGGTAATAAAATGTTAATGCAACAAACACGTGATTAAGGTCCACTTGTGCCTTTTAAGCTCTCAGAACTGAAAACCATGGTTTTATTATAACAGCTTTTGATTATTATCATCTGAACAAATGGGTTATAAAAGTAATATAGGGCAAGTGATTAAAGTGCTCCAGTTCTGCTCAGCATCCTGCCTGGTACTTCCTTCTCCAACTTCAGTTACTACCCCTGTGAAACAGGGATTATTTTATCATTAACATAACATTTTTTTCTTGTTGCAAGGATTCTTTTGCCATGCCACTTTACTACCCTTCCTTACTTTCCTCCTTTTCTCGGCATTTTTTTTAATTTACCGTAGAAAGACACGGTTTCGCTAAAAGGAAAAGCCCAAACCGCAGTGAATCAGTTCGAACAAATTTCAGTTACAGGCTTGAAGCATCCTCGGGGACCATCGCAAGCGGAAAATCTCAATGAGTTGGGCCATTTCGGTGACTCTCTCCCCCCTCCGCGGCATCAACTGGACTGTTGCCGGCACGGACCCCGAGCTCTGCTCCCCGACCCACCGAGCGCACACAAAAGCCCGCACGCCGGGGATAAGAGCTGCCTCCCCGCACCGCTCATCCCAGCCCCGAGCCACCCCCTGCCCCACCGCGGGGCTCCTCATCCCCCCGCGGGGCTTCTGATCCCCCCGCGGGGCTTCTCACCGCCCCAAGGATGCCCCGCGCCCATCCCCGTCTCCTCGGGGCTCCCCCGCGCATCTCCCGCAGACGCGTGTGGCACCTCCCGGCAGGTCCTGCTGTGGCGGGGAGGGTCTCCCGGGCAGCCCCCGGCCCCTCATCCCTCCCCTCGCCCCCCGCCCGGTGCGGTGCCCGGTGCGGTGCCCGGTGCGGTGCCCGGTGCGGTGCCCGGTGCGGTGCCCGGTACCTGCCGCTGCCGCTCCCGCCGCCGCCGCTGCTCTCGCTCCGCCGCCCCCGCGCTCCCCGGGGCGGGCACCTCGATCCTGACGGACGGGCACCTTCTCCAATCGGCGACGGACGCGGGCGGCGACCGGGCCAATGGTGGGGAAACTGAGGCCGAAGCGAAAGTGGGGATAAGGCAGGGGGTGAGAGAGAGGAGGGGGGACGGGAGGGGATGCGGGGAGAGGGACGGGGATGGGAGAGGAAGGGCAAGGAGAGGGTCCTGTGCGGGAGGGGAGTAAAGGGGCAGAGGGATAGCAAGAGGTGGATGGGGAGAGGGATGGGGGAGCGAGAGGAAGGTGGGTGAGGAGGGAACAGTGATAGGGTTGGGGTTAGGAGTAGGGTTATGGGAAGGGGTAAGGGTAAGGTAGGAGCAGGGGTAGGAGCAGGGGTAAGGGCTTCTGCATCATATCAAACCCGCCCGATTTCCCCCGACACATGCAGCCCCCAGGCAGGGCTCGGGCTGCCCATCCTCGTCCCGGGGCTATACCAGCCTCCGTGCATCCCCGGGATGCTCATGGAGAAATTCTGAGGTACATCCATGCAACAGTGCTGAAAGAGCTGCATCTGTGTCTGTGGTGAGAGAGAGAAAAGGCAGGATTTTCATCTTTCCTCCAACTATTGCTGGAGCTGAGCTAGAGTAAAAGGAAGGGAAAGTGCAGGGACAGATGCAGGGGCATTATTGAACCTGGAGCACAAACACGGCTATCACGGCGCTAATCTGTGTGGTTACGATATCGTGCCAGGCACTGTCAGGCTGGGCATGGCTCAGTTAATGATTGCAGAGGAGGCACAACCCCTCCAGAGCTGAGGGGGCTGAGCAGGAACGTTGTGGGACACCCTGCACCCCTTGCATTTGCATTAACACATTTGTTTGAGCCTTTTTGTTTGCTTTTTGGGGACTTGGTGTCACAGTGGTTGGTTTGAGGCACAGAGAGGGCCCTTGTGCAGTTCCACAGATGAGTCTCCAGACCAGCACCTGCAGATGAGCACTCCACACCCTCCAGCACATAAACTACCTTGTCAGGAAGAATCTCAGCAGATGTGACACGTGCATGTGTGAGGTTCTGACTGTGCAGCTCATTGCCCACCCGTGAAGCCTTTGCAACCCCCTTTGCATTTTTTACAGGAGCTGTTCCGCATCACTTGGGAATTTGGCCCGTTTCTGCATGTTCAGAGATAAATAATTCAGGCACTGTATGTTTAGCTTTTAAAGTGCAATCAGTGCTCCATTTCCCGGAGTGCGCAGGATAACCTGGGTAATGGAAAAGCCCAGCTAATGCTGTGTGAGGCAGGGAGGAGAGCAAAGGCGTGGGCAGACATCTGACATCCAGCCACCATGCTGAGCCCTGCGGTCCCCTCTCTGCTCAGTGCAGGGGCAGCAGTGTTGTACCTTTCCCACAGCTGCTGCTGGAGCTCAGGGACACGCAAGGAACTGAGAGCTGGGGCAGGAGCCGAAGCAGAAGCAGACCCAGCAGCTCACCAAGGCTCATCCAGGGCTGTGGTGATGCTGCTCACATCACTGCCTCCTCCTCCTCCTCTGAAGCAGGGGCTTCAGGATAGAGCTGAAAGGTGCTGCCTTTTTGTCCCATCCTTGCTGTGCCCCTTGGAGCTGAAGGTGAAGGGGATTCTTGCTTGTTTGGGTTAAATTGAGAGCTGCAAAATGAAGTGTAGGAGAGCCCGTTGTTTGCATGGTGTGGTCAGGAAAACCAGGAAGCATTTGCTCCACATACACACACTCATGTTGCTTTATTATATACAAATCGTTTCCTGCACAATAAGGGTAGGGCGCTGTTTTGGCTGGTGCTGTGTAATCACTGATGAGTAAGGCCCTGTTTCAAACCATTTATATTTTAAATAAACAGAGTGGAAAGGAAAACAAATGCACAAAGGTGAAGCAATGCGTCAAAAGTGTCCGAGCTGGGGAATCCCCCCCACATTTCCTGTTCAACTGTGCAGAGCTGCAGTCATTATTTACTCTGGCTGCAGGGGGATGCATCCCTGCTCCTCAGCTCAGCTCACTTCTCCACATATGTTTTGGTCCACCCTGCCTTGGGTGAAGTTGTCCTCAGAGGTGCAGAGTAGTTTTTTTACTTAGTTATTGGTGATTCCTCGTACAGCATCTCAAAATAGGTTACCTCTTGGGTGAGAGAGATGTAAAGATAAGGAGCTCGTGCTGTGGATTTGCATGAGCTAATAACGACTGCGATAAGGTATCCAAGGAAGAAGGTGTGGCAAGGCAGCACAGAGGTCGCCTGGAAGCAACCTGTCTCCTACAAAATCTTTAAAAGATGCTGGGCAGTGTTATGGCAAATCAGCCTTGCCATCTCTGCTGATTCACTCATAAATTAAAAGGAGCCTATCCCAGGGGGAAGTTTGTTTTAAATTCGGGTTTTACAGCCCCCGGCGCTCAGTGTGAGCCAATGCACACCTTGCTGTTCGAGTGGCAGAAGGCTCCTCCAGAATCTTCCCAGAATGGGCTCATCCTAAGGATCTTGGTAGCTGTTCTAAGGAATACGAGAAGCTGGAATTTGTTTCCTAAAGCACAGAGATTATTTCTGAAAGCATGGGGGAATCTCTGCCTGTGTCCATTCTTAGAGCTGAGAATTATCAGGGCAGTGATGGTAATAAACAATGACAAGGAGACTGGTAATCATATTAGCAGTGTTATTACTAACATTCTTATATTATTATCATTATATGTATTACTATCTCCTCGAGTTTGGGGTGCACCAATAATTTTAGTTCCCCTGAATCCCTGATTTTATGGGTCATGTTAACGCTTGCAGATACACCTGCACTGGTTTTCATTCAATATTTCACAGCAGGGTTTATGGTGTGTTGTACTTCTGTCAGAAGCTTTGGGAGTGTCAGCAGCTCTGGGCTGCCATTTTTTGTAAATCTCCATAACTCATTAAAACTCTGTTTTTAATGAATGCAAATTCAGTGCCATGGAAGGGAAGTCAGTTGGCTGGAGGTGCTCCCAGAGCTGGAATCGCTCCGTCACCAGCAGCTGTTGAAAGATGTTTCTTCGAGTTCAGGCCCGTAAGCCACGTGGGGCCTGAGATGATCGTGACAATCTTTTGGCTAAACCTGTGCAGATATCAACCTTATTAATGCCCATCAAATTAAACAATCCTTGTTTTTCCAAGATCTGCAGAGCTGGCAAGGAAAAAAGGAGAGTTCACGTTCATCATGTGAAGTCCAGTTCTGGGAGCATTTACATTTTTAATATAGTTAAGTGTGCATGTATTTACAAGATTAGATTAACATAGTAACAGACAATTTATTTAAAGGCATAATGTCTGATACAGATCTCTGGTGCCTGAATGGTCATTTCCTAATATTACTGTTATAGATACTTCCATGATTCAGATCTCCTGTTGCAGAACAAGCAACAGATCCCCAGGACGGAAGGACAGATCTAGGTTTTTTCTAAAACAATATTTTTTTAGAGTTTTATTACAACTCTAATTTGAGCCAGAAATTCATTCACAGGAAACATGTAATAAATAACAAACAAAGATGGGATTTTTCAAGAGTGGTGGCTGGTGCTGGCTTGCAGTGGGAAATGAACTTCTGAAAGTACCTCCCTGGGTTTTTACCAGACTTCGTGTTATCCTGCCTCTGTAAGACCCTTTGACTTTGCAAGCTGGAGCATCAGAATCCATTCTGCTCAACTCTGTGAGCTGCCTTTACTATTACCAGAGCAAAGGATCCTGTAAATGAAAGGATGAGGTAGGAGGTTTAAAGCAGCTCCTGATTAAACAGCAGCAACTGATGCCGGAGGCATTGCAGAGCCAAAAGTGTAACTGTATTTGAGGAAGAATTATACAAATTCATGGGTGACACATGCTTTGGTGGCTGTGAAACTCAATAATCTCTAGTGTGGGATGTTCCCAAAGTGCTGATTGTCAGCCAGGGGAGCAAGTGTCCTCCTCTTGCCCTCTGTAAAACAGCAACAGCATCGCCGTCCTGGGCCTCTGGGTTATCGGGAAACAACATTAGGAACTTTGTTACTGAGGATGTACAAAGTGTGATGTGTTAACTTTAAAAGAGATAAGGGAGAGCTGGAGCTTCTCTTTGAAAGATTTCTGAAGGGTCTGAGCTCTTTGTCCTGAGGTCTTTCCTGTTAGGTGATGCACAGACAGCACAGCCTTCCTTTCCTAAGAGAGAAACAGAAGTGAGTTCTCACACACCGAGTTTTATTTGAAGGAAATATGACATTAGATTGGCAAGAATAATAGGAAAGTCCAAAGACACCATTATCTGAAGAGAAGACATTGAAATTTAGTGCAGCAGCTGTAGGTCTGGTCCTGCAGAGTCTGAGCAATGTGCGGCACCCACAGCTCTGCGTCACCATCAAGGTCATCTCAGCCTAGGAAGTTAAAAGAGAAACTTTTACTGTGGTAATGATAAGCACAATATTTTTGTAGTTGTTGCTTCTTGGCAGGAAACAGCCCAGATTAGTAGAGCCACACCACTGGAGTGTGTGTTTTGGGTGCTGTTGCCATCAACACCCCCAGCCCCTCTCAGGTTTGGGCTTGCTGTTCCAGGCAGGCTGTCAGCCTGGAGCTGACAGAAAGGGCTCCTTTCTCTGTGCCAGTGTGCTGCACCAGGCACAGGAAATCCTCATCTGCACATGGGAGTGCTACAGAAATGCAAACAAAAATTAATAATGACAATAGTTCCTATCCAGATCACTACATGCATCATGTCCAGCTCCAAAATTTAAATTCTTTGGGTATAACTAACCTGCCAAATTATTTAGGATGGACTATAAATCACGGCCTGTCTCCTGAGATGAGCGCTGGGACAAGGCACATGCTGCACCTTAACTCATGGGCTGCTAGACCCAAAGTTCCACTCCAGGATGAGGATCATCAGCTTGGAGAACTGCAGGAATCTCCCGGCTTGGGGAGGGAATGAGAGCAGAGATGTCAGTTCACTGGGGGGAAAAAACCATGAAGGATAATCAGAGAAAAACATATAAAATCAGAGCAGATATTTTGTGGCTTTGTGACAGCTCAGAATTCATTGCTTTCTTGTACCAAGCAGGAGTGCAAATGGGAGCCTGGGGAAAGTCCCCTGTACTCTGGTCTGTGCTTCTTATCCACTTGCTGTGCTGTTTGGCACTGTGTCCAATGGGAATGTTTCCTCTTCATTTAGCAGCAGCACAAGCTCCAGCATATCAAGGAAGAGCACACTGAACTCTTGCAGGGCACGAGGGAGGCAGCAGCATCTTGGAGAAGATCCCAGCAATGCCTGTAGTGTGTGTGGGAAGCAGTGAAGAGCATCAGCACAAGGGTCTGAGCTTTGGCTCCAACTGAGCTGCCATGGTCAACAGAGTGTGTTTGTACAGCAAGAGGAGATCCATCCATCAGAGCAACACCCTTCCTCTTCACGTGTGTTTTTGATGTATAATCACCATCAAACTACCCATTTAACACCACTTCTCTCTTGCTAGGAAACTAGACAAAGAGGTTATTTTCAGTCACCAAAGGTTTTACTTTTTATTTTAATAGAACATGATGAAAAAAACAACATTATAACTAAGGCATGAACTTTTAATGACTTTCTTTCATAATCTTTTTGTAGGTTCCTGTTGAACTAAATGAGTCTTTCAACTGTTTTTGTCGTTGGCTTAAAATGCTGGCACAAGCATTGCTCCAGCTCTCATGTACTGTGCTATTTGCTCTGCCCAATCCCCCCTGCAGATTTTGGTAAATGCTGCCATTGCAGTGCAGTGAAGCACAGGGCTTATTAACAGTGATATCATCTGCCTGTGTGATCTGGGAGATGGTCATGAGCAGCATGTGTTTGTGAAGAATATATTCCAGCATGATATGTAGCATGCTTAGTTAGCTGTATTGGAAAGATTTCCAGATAGCTATTGATTTTCCAGCCCTGTAATTAGTTCTGAGATTACAAACATAGAAAATATTGCTCCGGAAATTGATTTTTTTAATTGTTCATAGCGCCAAAATATGGTGTGACTGCAAAGCATATCACATGCTTCCTGCAGAGGAAGACTTTGAACTTTGGGAAAATATTGCCCCTGTAAACATGGAAAAGAAATCACATGGCTAATTCTATTGCTATCTCAGATAAGGCCTCAATCCAGCTGGTTCTGGCTGACTGAAAATCCATCCCTGTAGTTCCTCTTGCAGGATCAAGGTCTACAGGAGAGGTTGGCCTGCTGGATTTCATCAGGGCTGGATTTCACCATGGATACCATCAGGGAGGGTGCCAACATCTCCTGCTGTGCAGAGCCCTCTGTCTGGGGATGCCTTGGTGTCCTGGGGCTGATGTTCACCCTGGTAATAGTTTTTTGTTAATCTGTGCTCTGTGCTTACCCTTGCCCCTCCAAAGATGTCTCAGCCCCGTGGAGCATTTCCCATGTACTTCACCAGCACCTGCCCCACTCTGAGCCCAGCTGGGAGCTCAAAATGCCCCTCAGGAGGAGGCAGAATCACAGAATCATTTAGAACCATAGGCTGGAAAAGCCACTTAAGATCATCAAGTCCAGCCATTCCCCCAGCACTGCCAAGCCCACACTAAACCAGGTCCCCAAGTGATGCATCTACATGTCTTTTAAATCCCTCCAGGGATGGGACTCCTCCTCTGCCCTGGGTGGCCTGTGCCAGGGCTTGAGCAAGCAAACCTTTGCACAAGGAGATGTGCCCTGGACCTACCAGGTCTGGAATGTCTTTTTTTTTTTTTTTTAATTGCTTCCAGGTAACATTTTTGCACCTCTGATTATCATCTGAAGAAAGATGTCTCTTCTCTTCTTTGGAGGGGATTTTGGGTCCTCCCTGGTGAGATGTATGAGCTGGTCACTGCTTCATGCTGGTGACTCAGTGTCCTCATTGCACGCACAGGGTGGGGTGGCTGTTGCTTATGGAAAATAAGAGTAGATAGGTCTCGTAAAAAATACAATCTCTGTCTTCCAAAGAAGCTGTTATTTATGTCTAGCAGGATAATGACAGATATTTTCTGTGCAGGCAAAGCCAAGAGACCACAACAGAGGCAACAACGGCACTGCAGTTAGGGAAGTTATTAGAATTATTTCATCTCATTGCCAAACTGTGCCAGGCATTGAACAAATCAGTTGAGTCACTTCTCTAAAGAGTTTGCAAATTAGGAAGTTTGGGCAAAAAGCAAAACCCCCCAAAAAGATTATTTCCACTTTACAGGGATTACATGTTCTGATGTAGACACACAGGCAGTCAGAAAATTTGTCTCCTGTGAAATTTCTTCCGGAACCTGTGAAATCTCAGGAAGCAAGTAGAAATGTTCCTCTTTAAAGTCCCAAACCTAGTAATAGTAAAAATAGTCAAACTAGACAATTCGATTTGGCTGATAAACTGCTTCTACAGCTATATAATTCCTGAATATACCCAGTCTCAGCAAAACCTTGGGAGGTCTCAGGGGATGGGAAGTGCTGCAGTGAAAGTAAATTTATTAAGATATTAATGAACTGGGTGCCATCCCCTCCCTCACCCAAAGCGGTTCCTGAGGTGAGTGGTGTTGGACCAGGGCATGAATTCTTTTCCTTCAAGTACAATCATTGCAATAGACCAGTTTTATTTTCTCACTGGGAGTATCATTACATAAGAATCCTATAGGAGAAAGAAAATCCTGTAGAAGGAAAGGAGGAGAAAATGCTGCTTTGTTTACATTTACCTGTTGGGTGTTGAACTAGATGATCTCCAGAGGTCCCTTCCAACACTAACCATTTGTGATTCTGTGATTCTTTACCTCCCCAAACAATTTTTGAGATCACTCGGATTCCTGGGAAACAGAATTTGGGGTATGGATGAGTGGAGTGAATTGCAAGTGTTTCCCCTATCTCCCTCTGCTCCAGGACAGGTGGATAGGAGAAAAAATATTAAGTATGTCACCCCAGGAATATACCCAGTCTTTGTGTAAGTGAATTCCCCTTCCAGAGTGGGATCCAGTGGCATCCTGATATTTTGGGAAAGCACCAGGCAAGCATTAGCCCCCCCTAACCATGCACTTTTAGGACTGGGAAACAACAAGGCATTTTGGGGGCTACCTGCTCCCTTCCCGAGGTAAGAGGATTTGCAGGATGACCCGCAGGCATCTTTCAGTAGTCTTCTCCCCTCAGAATTCCTACCGGGATAAGGACGGGAGCACCTCAGTTAGCTCAGTCTCACTCTCCCATCTAGTGGTAAAACAAGGAAAGGTGGTCCAGGCAGAAAAAAAGGATATTTAAGCTTTCTGGGGCTTTTGAAGGGGTATCTTTGTGGGTTCAGTTAAATGCATAATCCCCAGCACAATGGGGATTGGGAATGTCACTGAGCTGATCCCGAGGGAAACACAGCAAAGTGCAAAAGTGGATGAGTCCTTCCCTGGGTCCAGTGGGGCTTGAGGGGCCCTGCTCTGGGAATGACCTGCAAAGCAAAGAGATTTGCACTGATGAATACACCCCAGGTGGAACAGTGTGGATGTAAAAGCATGAACTTCATGAGCAAAATGATGTCTGTTAAACCCCTCGTGGTGGGTGGGAGGTGGAAAGATGTAGAGCCACAATGTCCCACAAATAACCTTCAATGAACTGCACACGAGCCCCAGGGCTGCCCCACCGCCTTCCCAGAAAGGCCTCTGTGGTCCCCCAAAATAGCAGGGGGAGGCATAACCCACAAAAGTTGGTTGCACAGTAAGGTCAGGGACATGCAGGCACTGTGCTCAGGAAATGTGCTGTCAGAGGTGTGAGCTGGGGCTGCACTGCTGAGCGTGGTGTGCAGAACCTGAGACTTCAGCAATGCTACAGCCTTTGAGCTCTCTTCTAGGAGGGGTTTAGGGGAGTCTGAAGCATGGAGAGCTGGGTTACTCTGAGCTGTAAAGCTGTGTTTTATTTCAGTCAGATTCACAGAACTGGAGGGGAAGGGTTTCACCTGTCCTACAAAAAATTAACACACTCAAGGTGATTCAGGCCAAAAAATCCCAATTTTTCCATGAGGAACTGGTGCAGAACCAGCTCAGTAAGGGTCTGACCCCATGGGGATGTTTTTCCCTCGGCTGAGGAGGTGCAGGGGCTCAGGTTCTGCAGCCCTGGATTCAGGATGCTGAGATTCCCACTCCCATGTCCACAGCCCAGTTCCAGAGACCCGAGATGTAGAATGGATGAACTCTTACAGAAGATTTATGTTCTCATGTCAGATTGAAGACTTGTGGTATTTCCTGGAAGGCTGAATGATGTTTCACTTTCAGCAAATAAGGTCAAAATCACAAGGGGAAAAAAAAAAGTCATCTCTCATGGATCAGCTGTTTGCCAAGCCCAGAGGTGCAAGTGGTTGTCTCACATCCCTGTTCATATAAAAGTGCTTTCCTGGAACAACACACTGCTAAATGTGGCTTTCCCAGGGTGGCACCCACACAGTCTGCAGCACAAATAGACTCAGCTGGGAAAAGACAACTCAGAGGAGTACGGTACTCATGCCTACATTACCAGATCATAAAAAAACAAAACGTGAAGAAAAAGGTACTGGGCAGGTTTGGAAGGGCAGGGATTGGTCTGGGAAAACGGAAATCTGCAGGAGTGCAGTGCTCTGGGTGGTTCTTCAAGCAGGACTCTCCTGCTGCCCAAGGGGGATGCAGGTTGGATCCAGCATCAGAGGCAGCTGGTGATGGGGTCAGGCCACCTCGGGGGATCATCTGTGCCCACTGGGACGGGACATCGTTGCTCCGTGCACGGTGCAGCGGGGACAGGGCTGGTGCTGGCGGAGGGTGCTGGGCCCCGGCTCAGCCACCGCATCCCTCGGATACTCAGAGTGTCGGGAGAGGGCAGCCTTCGCCACAGGCGGATGCGGCCGGGAGGGCGAGAGGATCCTCACCCAACCGGCCCAGCACCGCGGGAACACGGCTTTTAGGAAATGCTTAAATGAGAACATTTAAGTAATGCCCAGTGTGGAAAAAGGGATTGTGCAGATGAAAGGCACCTTTCTCTCAAGAAGCCGCTGGTTCTGCCAAGGGTTAAGGACTGACCCGTCTGCATCCTCGAGGATGTCCCAGGATGTGATTCACACGGCTGAGCTGGCTGGACAAAAGTGCACCTGGAGCAAAGCTCACCATGACCTGCTGCTCCAAAACCCCTCTCCAGCAGACTTGTAGACACACTTCAGGTTTCCCTTCTTCACTGCAAGCTCACGTACAGCAGCACAGACCGCCAGCTCATCCCCTTGGCTGCAATAACACCACATGTGCAGCCTGGGGACCTGCCTGGGATATCCCGGGTTTGCAGCTCCAGTGACTCCCCTGCAAACCCTCCCTGGAAAGCGTGTTCCCTGCTACAGCAATAAAAAAAAACACATAAGGTTAATGAAAAGACAAGCTGGGAGCGTGAAAGCACAGTTAATGCTACTGCTGTGATGCTTCATTTGAGCTGCAAAGAGAAGATAAAGTTCTGCCTCCCACCAGAGAAGTCACAGGGGAAAATGATTCCTTCCTTCTCTAAATGGCATCACATTGTTTCTTCTTTTCAACTTGCTGCCAACTTGGTGTCACACTCAATTTTTTCAGGACAATCATCTTGTTAACCAGCAGTGGTGGTACCCTCCATCCAACCTCCCACCCCCCAGACAGGATCAGCACAAAAGATATTCAAAAATAGATTCACCTAGGAAAGAAGAATAAATAAGGATTGCTCTTTGCATGTGAATAGCTAATGAAGACCCACTTAGCAGTCTCGGCAGACTCATCAGCTCCGGCGGCTGATCCTTGATTGTGTGTCTGCAGCTACTGTTCAGTCTTCTCTGCTCATTAGAGCCAGGTCAAATGAAACACACACAAACCGTGGCAGAAATGATAAGAACCGATGGAGATGGCCATAGTGGTGACCCATCCCAAGTGGAAAATTACCAGTTAGGATTTTTTATTGCCTGTTACGTGGAGCTATTTCACCTAACAGCCAGAGGTAGGTCACTTCTAATCAGCAGGGGTGAGATCCAGCCCATCACACCGTCCCCCATCTCTCATTAACAAGAGATGAACCTGAACAGTCCTGCATAGGAGACCCCTTAGAGAAGCACCAGGGCACACATTTTGGGGGTTGTTTTGGATTCACCACCGCAATAGTGTGCTGGTACTGCCCAAAGGGCTTGGGCTGTCTGCACCAACATGAGTGCAAAGGCTGCAGGTGAGGGTTGAGGGGGGGGGGCACATCTGCTTGGCACCAGCTCCTGGGAGCAGCTCTGGCAGTGACTGTCACCCTCATCAGTCACTGCACCACTCCACTCTGCCCAGAAAGGCTCTTTCCTCTTAGCAAGAGATTTTTGAACAAGCTGTAGAGTTTTGTGAAACTTGCAGTGAATAACATACATAAATACATTAGAAGCTCTATAAATATAGGGAATCCTCTAACAGGATTTTCTTCTTAAGCACCTTAGGACACCGATTTCCCCCTTTCCTGAAACCAAACCTGGTGGACTCAGGGAATGTGAAGGAAGTTTTAATACTATATTTGTTAATAACCTGGGAAGGAGGAAAGGGAACAAAAAAGTAAATAAGACCAAACCAACTGGATCCTGCCTCACCCATGTCTTGATTAGTTTGCCACTAAACTTGTGACAAAGCATAAGATGGGAGAGGGGTGCAGTGGTGTGAAGTGCTGCTGCAATCTGGATTATGCAGGTGTAAAATCTGCTCTGTTCTCCTTGTCTGTGCCCCGAGACCTCCTTGACAGTGATTACTCACAGAACCTTCCATCTCCACTCCTCTCTGCTCCTAACCCAGCAAACCACCCTCTTCTCACCAGTTCTGGGTCAGAGGAAAATGTTGTTATTAGGTTACCTCTATTTTATGGTCTTTTAATTATTTCCACCCCTGTGATTACACTAATTAGCTAACTGGTTTCTAATGGCTGTACAGTAGCTCGCATTACACTTTCATTAATCACAATGTTAGCCAGCCTAGTTAAGAGTCCCTGGCTTTTTTGCATTAAGATTTGAAATTATTAAATGATAAGTAATCTGAAGGGGAAAAAGGAGTCAATAGGAATAGACACCACCTTCACCAGCAGCTTGGCAAAGAGCCTCTTTGATATATTTAGAAATGTTATGATTCACAAGGACCTGCCAAGCATTTAGTTAGTGTCTATAAAAATGAAAAAAAAAAAAAAAAGGTAAGTCTGAAGTTTCCAATCACAACTGTTAAAGGCTCCTTCTCACTTTCTTTGATTCGAGGCAGTTGACTGACACATTCAAATGGGATCAAAAATAAAACAACTGACAACACATCTTCATCCTGATGGCTGTGACTGAGCACTCGCTGCAGCTACACCCAGGACAAAGCAGAAATGAAGATCTAAGAGGAGGTTAAGTTTTTGCTGCTAGAAAAACATTACTCTGACAGCTCTGAAGACCTTCCTATAAATCCTTATCTAGGGAGACTATTTGATGTGCTAAAGGACACTTAAAATAATCAAAATTAAGAACAAAGCATCCCACATTGGATAGCTTAAATACATGCACAGGGAAATGTTCATCACTGGTATGATAGAGAGTCAGAATAACAATAACAATAATAATAAATTAATATTATTTTTATTATTCACATCTACTTAACAGGAGAAGTTCAAAACCCTGTACAAACACTAATCAACTAATTTTGCCAACTTGCTGCATATCAGACTCCCAGTTCAATGAGGTGCTTCAGTGCAACACAGTTTTAGTGAACACTCAGTAAAGCTTTTTTAGCAGGTGGTACAAGGGTGATAATGGGCTCACCTGCCAGGGTGTCTTCAACAAGGAGGGAGAAGCAGAAAGCTTTCAGTTCCCAAAACCAAGAGGCTGAAGAGCTCCCATGACAGCAAACCATTAAATAAAAAAAAAAAAGTAACAATAATACTGAGCAAAATATTGCTTCAGGGAAAAATTTCTGCTTGGTTTTAGTACAGATGTTGATATTGCACACTCAGAAATGGTTGTTTGGAAGCACATTTGCAGTGTGTTATTAGATGGTGCACGAAAGCAAAGAGCTGCACTTGCAAGGGAGGAACTAAAGCATTTAAAAATTAAAAGACATTTTAGAAATGCCTCCTGAAAGGCATTTTTTTCTGTGAAAGAGAAGTTATGAGTAGAGAGACTGAGCTTCCTCAAATCACAGATCCTTAAAGCCAGAGTCTGTGACTAACTGGAAGCATTTGTCCAACACTTCACTTTGCTTCAGGAGAAGGGAGCTCCTGTGGGAACCAGCCATCACCTCTGCAGATCCCTCGGGAGTTCCTCTGCGCTTAGTGAGGCCCTGCCAGGCTCAGAGTGGGCAATCTGCAACATGCCAAATTTCCCCAGGGCAAACCCTTCCCACGCTGGGAGCAGACACTCGTCCTTCCTGATGCCTGCACCCCTGGAAGTGCTCTGTGTGTGAATTCCAAAGAGCTTATCCAGACATACAGCACCCTTAGTACCTCCCACAGAGATCCCACAAAGCACAAGGGCATGCTTTTCAAATTAATGAATGTCATCATTTTAAAACCCAAATCCCTTCGGAGGAGGGAATCCTGAGCCCTGTGGGATGAGGGAGTGGCAGGCTGAAGCTGAGCGGAGTATTTTGGGCATTATGCATGTGAAGGTGGCACACAGTGAGGCTCAGGCACAGAGGTGATTGCTCTGCACTTTGCATATTCCCTCTGTGCACTGGGCTGGGATTTTTCATTTCATCCATAATTCATGTTTTGCTGCAGCGACTCTACAGAGGCAGCACAGGACCTCAGCCTCGGTGATAACAAGGGAAAGAGAGAGTTGCTTTTTGTTGCCAGACTGCAAACTGTAGAGCTTGGGTCCAGCCAGACACTCCACTTTATCCCAATTAACCTGTGGGCAAAGATGTGAATAGACAGTGAAATAAGGGTTTGCCCTTATATATAAGTGGCTGCAAATAGCCACTGCCAAGCCCACATGACCCCTGTCTGGGCTCTGTTTGTAGCCAGCAGAGCTGTGCCCAGCCCAGAAAAGGGCTGTTATTCCTCCAGCCCTGGAGTAATAAAATTTTTTCCCACGTGCACGTGTGATCTCTGAACAAGCTCAGTTATTGATGCCCACACACTGTTAGATTTTGGGGCCAGGGTGCTTTTCTTTTTCACCTGACCCCAGCAGTGCTGCAGAGTGAGAGTCCTTGCTGTCATTGTGGACAGGGAGGTCACTGTGCCACTCTGGCTGTACCACACACACAAAGCAGCCCACGCTCACTCCCAGAGCTATAAACCTTCCTCTGCAACCCTGCTGCCTTTCCTCTCCATAACACACAGACCAAGAAACCCAGTTTGTCAGAAACGAAAGTGTTTCGGGAGATTAAAATGTAAATGTTGCACTCGGCTTTTCAGAGGGGGTTTGATATTTTACTTGTGACTCTGAGAGGAAATAGATTTTTGATAACTCTGCGGAACTGCTGCTGCCCAGCCACTGCTGCAAACAGCCAAAACCTTAATAAATAAATCCTCTGTCAGCTGGCTTGGAAAACCAACTTGCTGGTGGTTTCAAGAATTATTGGGAATTTCAAAGCAGTCTTGCACAAGGAGACCTGTAATTACAGCAGCCTCTCCTACACTGCCTGAGTTTGAGAGGATAAGGGGAATGCAGTGTCATCTTTGACAGTGCTGGCAATAAACACTATATATGAATTTTTTACTATGTTTATTAACTTGAAAATTTGGGGAAGGGCCATGTCAGGTGTCATGCTTTGCACTAGGTATGGCCCACAAATGGGACACTGAAAGGGAATGTGAAAATAATTCAGCAAAAATTCCTGCCTGGCTTGGCTCTAATTTGCAGCCTCATCTCCTTGGAAAACCTGCAAAAAAGTCTACCTGAGCCCAAAACTAGGTCCCTCCCAAGGCAATCTTTTTTCTTAACTTTACATGGTACATGCAGGACTCTTTTCTCTGGATTCTCTGAGCCTGCAGAATCTTGCACCACCCTCAGCACTCACTGCCATGCACAGCTTTGGCTCTGTGCTAGCAGACACATGACACCATGGTGTGTGCATTATCCAGGCACCTTGTTGGTCCAGACTGCTGTAAACACGGGGAAAACTCAGGAAAAAAGTGATCAGGAGGAGTTTGCTGACTTTCTACTGAACACCAAAGCTCTTGTCCACCCACCAGTGCAGCCAGAACTGAGTTGCTGGGATTTTTGCATCCCCAGTTAGCACCTATTTAAATAGCTGAACCTCAATATAAGATGTTCTTGGCTCAAGGCTCTCAGCTGAAAACTACGACCACATAAATATTCACAGCTTTATTACCAAAAACCATCATGAGTTTAAATTAACTTTTTTTTCCATAATACATGTAATAACCTGAATATCACCACTGCACATGTAGGCCAGCAGTGCTCAGAAATGATCAGCAAGGCAAGAATCACTCACAGGATTAATTTGGAAAATAATTTCAAACAATTGAGAGCCATATGAAAATGAACAGACCACACATTAATAGAGCTTGAGCCTGCTCTGTAAACTTAGCTACTCACTTTTTATCCCTTAAGTAAACTAGGAAGAGTAATGTATTTATAGCCTCTTGACGTAAGTAGCCTCAGTGAAATATTGTATGTAATAAATATTCTGCCATCTCAGAGAGCCTATAGGACAAAGCGGTACCAAGGTACTGCAAAGGCAAACTGTATGTGGCTAATGAGTCTTGGTGAGCTGCCAGCCAGCTGAAAACACTGCAAATGAGAGAAAGCAATGAAAATATACACTTTATTAATATAGGAGAGAGTTTTATTAACGCAACCGCAATGCGAGGGCAGTAGGTAAGGAATTTTGCCTTTCAGCTTTGCAGGGCGCCTTTAATTACTCCTTTCAGCCATCACCTTGGACTTTACTCAGCTTTATCCCAGTGTTTTGTTGTTTGTCAGTCATTTTCTCCACTATTTTTTTCCCCCTTTCTGTTGCAAGGTTCATAAGATCTTGGCCCCCTTTCCCTGCCCCGCGCTGCCAGCACTGCTTTTTATCCAATTACAAATTACACAGTGCATCTGCATTAAAACAAAATGTGTTCATCACCAGTTTTAAATAAGGATGTCATTTGTAAATGCTTTATTCATAATTAATGGAATTATTACTGGGTGCAGCCACATTCTTCATCCATGTGCTGTAAGATATGTTGTAAAGTGCATTAGTAAAAAGCTTTATAGATGAGGATATGACAACCTGACTGTGAAGCACATTACGTGATGTACTGTGGCTGTTGTTGTAACAATCTTTATGCAAGATTTTAAGCTATCGGTCAGCCAGGGGCTGATTGATAGTGTAAATGTTAATAATTAATAATAGGATAATGTTGATAACTGTGATTCTATGATGAGTATGGATTTTTTTAGTTAGAATTATGCTAATATGCATTATTCACTGAATCATGAAATCACATTAGAGATGAGAAAGTCTCTCTGGCTTTCCCCATTCATATCACTGACAAGTCAATGCTGCTGTTTCCTAACATTTCCAAAGCAGCTCTTTTCATCTGCCTTCCTGCATGAAGTCTGTAAGTTAAAAAGTATATTTTAAAACAAACTTAGAGCCCTGAACATGTGCTTACCAGAGTGATATGTAAAGTCATGGCCTTCAACAACCTGCCTGGGAGACCCCAGATCTGAGGGACCCTCTGCTAGGTTTACAAGAAAATAGTTCAAAACGAAGGAATTTCCACTGCAGATTCTTTTCACTTTGGCACTGGAAGCCCCCAGCAATTTAAATCCCCCAGGCACACTTACCTTGTACAGTGGGTACAGGAACATCCTTGAGCTGATGAGCGACAGGTAACATAAGTGAGGTGTGAAGACGGAGACACAGGAGAGCTGCAAGGCTCAGTGGTGATGTCATTTTTTTTCAGCTGACATTATCGTTTTTTATTTACTAGACAGGATGAAAACAGGCATTACGTCAGGCCGGGAGAAGTGAATGCCAGTTTGCTGCCGGGCACAGACTCCTCAGAGGATGTGATATGCCAATAGCAGCCTCAAAACCAGGATTCAGAAATGGATACGGTGTAATGGCCCCTGGGATATGCTGGGTTCCAAGGCTCCCAGCGGGGAAATCTCCCCTTCTCCACCCAGCAACATTGTCTCCATTGCCTGTCTCACGGCTGCCCTTGCAGGATCAGAGATTTAATTTTTCCTTCTCCAATTTCAAAGACTAAGATGCAGGAGAGCTCCTTCCTGGTACTCAGCTGCTTGTAGATAACCTAAGCCAAAGGCATCAAATATACTGAGCTCCCTGGCATTTTCCTGCCAGCACAGTGTCCAACGAGGAGGGGTGTGCTCCATGCACCCCCTTAATGACATTTTAATTCCTTCAACTGTGCTAACACCCACCCAGCTCTCTGGCAATGCAGGAACACAGCTTATGGACTAGTGTGAGAGCAATTTTTAGGGAGAAAGTGCTAGTTAGTGCAGGAATTTTCTTGTTAAGGAAATTATTATTGGTAGCTTTTTCTTAGAGAGATGAGAAAGCTCAGAGCTGATCACAGGTTGCCTTTCTTATCCCTCTTCCCTCCCCACCTCTCAGATTTTGTGTTTGGCTCTTCAACGTTTTTATTTCAGATAAATCCGCAAGCACATTTCCAGGTGGATGTCACCAGGATCCACTTCCTCCCGGCCCACAGACAGTCTGTCTCTTATCTCCCTTACATTAGTATCAATTATTTACAGCAGGAATGCTAAATCATGAAAACAAAGTTGCAGCAAAGCTCTGCCTTGGCTGAGTACCTCACACTGGTTGCAGCTTCCAGAGCCCCTGTGCTACTTGTGCTTGTCCTTGCAGAGCAACAGCCTTGATTTTTTCCCCCTTTCACAGCCACAGAGAAGAGCAGTGTCTGGGCACCCACAGTCCATGTTGTTAAGGGGTATAAAAATCATAAAGGAGTGCATTGAGCAGCATATCTGTAGGGAAAGCTTAGGTTTTGGTGCATAGGACTTGGAGCAGCACAGCACTTGTCATAAGGTTTCCTTTGATACTTCTTTTTCCTCCTTCCAAAACCCCTTCCTGACACTGGAAGGTAACATTTGGAGGAAGGATCATCTCCAGTCCATGAAGATGGTTGGTGATGGAGATGACTCTCCAAAACAGGGTGCAACCAGTCTGCCTGGGGGCTCACCACCCTTTTGTTGTCATTTCCCTCCTTCTCCATGACAAGGGGCTGAAGGGCAGGGCTTACCTTGGTTGGAGTTTTCAATTGCTCAGCAGACACTGCTGGAGATGGAAACCTTCAGCCAAGGCAAGTCCTGTGCCCAGCCCCAAATGAAGTGGGTTGACCCACCTTGGCTGGTGCTTTGCTGTTGTCCATGGGTGTGATTTTGGGCAGACACTTGTGGAGGAGAGGTATGAAAGGGAGGACAGAAGAAAAGGGAAGGGTGTTTTAATTCCAACTTGCTTTGAGTCACTTCATTAGCCCTGACCCCGTTTGACCCTTTTACTGTTATATCAGCCTAACTGTTTATTTTCCTCATAAAACTAAACCAAATCGATTACCTCTGTCTCAAAGCCCTTTATGTGTCTTGGCGCCCAGGAGCAGCCCTGCTGTTAGCAAAGGGCCTAATGCAAAGGAAATCTTTGGGAAACAGGGACAGTTTGGAGCAGACACCAAGCCAACCTCCCCATCTTCCTCCTTTTCCCTGATTAAGCTTCATCTCTTGCATTTAAAAGAGAAACTCTATCTATTTATTTTAAAAATAGCTGTACAATGTTATCTCTATAAAAGTGCGTGGTGTGTTTCTGTTGTATGCATCTATACAATCAATAAACTGTGTCTTGCTGGGGATTTAAATATTAGTCTTCAAAATCCAGGTCTAGAGTAGCAGATTTATTTGTATGAACATATGCCCTTTCCTGCTTAAGGAAGGATATTAATTATAGATGCAAACCCATAAATCTCCTGGCTTTAGGTGAAATATTTGCTGGATTATAAATATGAATTGGAGATGAGGGTCCTGCTCTTCCTATTATTACTATTATTATTACTTACTGGTTATTATTTTCTGCATGATCTGTATCTTCAGGTGGGTCAAACACCACTGGGGAATGGGTAGCTAAGCCTTCAAAGGGTGCACACATGTTGAATTCATTAAAAGGTTTTCTATCCCAGCCTTGCTCTCTGCTGCATTTCACAGTCGGGTGAGTCATTAAACACCCTGTTCAGGTCCTTTCCCCTCCTCTCTGTCCTGCTTTTGGTACCTCATTTCATTGTACTGCTTTTGCCTGATCATATCAAGCTCTCTAATGTTTATTAATGATGTCCTGTGCATCCTATTGACAACGTGCTATTGTTTCTGAAGTTCTGCTTCAACACCAATCTCGGAAAGCAGCCAAACCAGAGTCACTAGAGACCCCAATATCACCCAGAGCTTTGTCATAGGGGACAATTTTCTTCTCCCCCATTTATCATGGTAGATCTGGGAACATCAGTAATAAGCCACAAGGGCTTGATTGCCCAAGGAGCTGAGCACCCTGAATAACAAGTGGAGGATTTGCTTCAGGTGGACGTGGGAGCTTTGATGTGACAATTGTGAACAGTCCTGATGCTGCTCAGCACCTCCCAGGGCAGGGCTGGGGGGACCTCACTACTCATGGCCCCAGAGCTGGTGAACTGAGTGTCTCGAGTTAATTCAACATCAACTGAGACAGGAGTGCATTGCAGTGGATCTCACAGACTTTATCACATGCTCCAGAGCCAGGAATGCCAACTAAGGAGAGTTAAACTGAAGACATCACTGATGGCCTCAGGGCTCGCTGCAATTTGTCCCTGTTTCCCTGCTGATCTGCTACTCCAGCCATGCTGGTTGCTCTGTGGTCCATCAAGCTCCAAACCAAGCCAGAGGACAAATGCAAAGGACTGGATGTTCACCAGCGTTAGCAGAAGCAAAAGGCATGGAGATGCTCTGGTGTGCACCAGGAGGGATTCCTAAATGTAGCTCTGGCAGGTGCAGCACCACAGCAGGCTGCTGACCAGAAGAGAACACATAGTGGGACCTCAAAACAAAAACATGTAACACCCTACTCTGAAATTAATAGGCCCTTATATGCCAGGTCTGTAAAGACAGGGCTCTGTGTAAGGTCTGCTTCTTTGAATTAGACTCCTGTGCTTAAATAAATTAAGTGAGCTGTCAGTATATTAAATGATTTAATGCCTTCTTCAGTTTTGCAGTGGAATCCTAATGAAAATACTCTTCAATATAAAATGCTGAATAAATTAAATGGTGAAGTATTTAAATAAATGGTCTGTTGTTACTGGGAACCACATTAAATTAGTGTTTGTCTCTATGGTAATGATGTTGCTTTAAAAGAGTTTCTGCTGGTTCAGGCTTTTTCTGACAAAACAGAATGTTGTGCTTAAGATGTTCAGTTCAAAAGCATCTGCACAGTTCCTGGGCCAAAACCTAAAATCAATGGAAATCTTGTTGGCTGGCTAATATGGAGCTGGATTAAGTGGCATTTGGAGCAGAGGGCTCTTGCAGGCTGAATTGGAACTACTGAAGAATTTACTGGGTGATGCCCTCTGCCCTGAGCCGGAGGTGTAGAGGTGTGTCAGAGGCAGGTCAGCATCCTGCAGTGCTGCCTCCTCCCCACTCACTGGTAATCTGATTATCAGATGTGGCTCTTGGGTGCTGGTGACAGCAGCAGAGAGGTGGCAGATGGTGGGGACAGCAGCAATGGCTTGAATCATGCCGGAGGTAAACCCAGCACAGCTGAGGACTCAAAGTCTTTGGTGGTGCTTTTGTGTGCAGACAGCTCCTTAGTGCAGGTAGAAGGGATGAGACATGGTCCCAGACTCCCAGATTACAGCTGGATATATTTTGCTATTGAAGAATCACTGTGATATCATGAATAAGCTGTGGAGGGGCTTAAAAGTCTCTCTTTCCTGATCTCATTACAAGTTAAGATAACAAATGGCCTCTCTTTTATATCCTTTATATAAGGTAAAGACCTGCTTTTAAAGGTGAAGACCTCAGCAGGAGCTAAAGTCCCTTATATATATAAATCAATTATGAAGCAACTTTAGTTGTCTAGCTTTTGGATATAAGTTCTTATCTAATCACCTCCCCCAGTCACAGTATTTCTTTGGAAGGAAATTTTTTTATGACACTGTTTTCAGAGCTTTAAAACCCAGAAATAATGTCTCAGTACCCAACCAAAAATAAGAAATAAATTCTATATGTGTGTGTATATATATATATATATACACACCTTTTTGGTCCCGAAGTACATCTGGATACACAGTAACACATCAGCTGAGCCTTGCAGACTAGTCCCAGATGGCTCCTGGAGCTTCCTGAGCGAGGAGTCTGCAGGCAGGACTCCTGCTGAAGAATTTCTGTGAAAGGAGAAATTTCAGCTTCCAAAGCAGAGAGCAGAGATGTGATGGAGCTTCTGAAGAAAATCCCACAAGATTGTGGCTCTCTCTCATTCTGTGATTTCCTGGGAGTAGGTGAGTCTGTTATCAAACTACACAGTTTTACTCACAGTTTTATCAACCTTTAAGGAATATGGATGTGTCATTTCCCTGAAAAGTCTATCAAACTACAGCAGCAGATGGGGATCAGCAGGATTTATCTGAACCACTGGAACGCAGGTCCTTCATGTACTTGCTTTGAGCTGCTCTCTTTGGCACTGCATTTTGGGGTTTTTTATAGCAGAGGGATGCAGGCTGGGTTTGTTTTATGGGGTTTCATAGTACTTTTCCAGCCTCTCCACTTGAAAAGATGAAGTACCAATAACACGGAGGTGTCTGTGTGTCTCTCCACCAAGGCCAGATCAATAACTCTGGGAAAAGGGAATGGTCCCAGTCAGTGCTTGAGGATGACAGCTTACATACTCATTATTAAGAAAATTAAAAACCCAAAAAGCACCACTCCATCCCTGTGGTGTGCGTGTTTGTGTGTCAATTCACAGTGATCTTTTGTGCATCCAGGGAATGGCTTAAAAAAACCCAAAAAAACCCCCAGCATGAATTTGAAATATCCCGTGATGATGAAACCAGCTGTTGGGAAGTTTTTCTGATGTTACTTCGTCCAGTTATAAAGCACAGCCCCTTCCCAGTTTGAATTTAACAGCATCAGCTTCCAGTCATCAGCTCTTTTTATCGCTCTGTCTGTTAGATTGAGGAGCACTCCCTTTCTGCATTCCTGTACCCTGTCTGAATACATCTGGATTGTCATTAAGCCATCCCTTAACCTTCTCTTTGTTAAGCTAAGCGTATTGGGGTCCTTGAATCTGTCACTATAAGGCATGTTTTGCAACGCTTCAGTCATTCTTGTGTGCCCTCTCCCATTCATCACCATCCTTCTTGAGTCGCAGGCACCAGGAAATAGCTGCAGTGTCCCCCTAGATGTTACACCAGAGATATTTCACTCCACTATTTTATCAAGTTTCCAGCATTGTGTAAGAGGATCTCTCCTCCCCGCAGTGAAATCCTGGTTCCTAGAAGCGTGGCTTTGTGTGTGCCCACGTTAAACAGACCGGAGTTCGCTTCCATCTGGTTCACGGAAAGTGCATCCAGCATGCCAGCTGTGGTCCGGCTCCAAATCTCATCAGCAAACTTTGATTGTAATGAGTTTTGATTTTCTACCGTTTGCTAAAAATGATGAACCGAAACGCAGCCACTCGGGATGCTCCTCTGATATGTTTAAACATATCAGCAGGGTTTTCATCCGTTTAGCGCGTGCCGTGTTGATTTTACATTGTTTTAGCTTCCTAATAAATGAGACAACATTAAGTTAAATGCCTCGCAGAAGTCAAACGTAACAGTGTTGATGAAATGTACTAAATCAATCAAATCTATAATCACATTCTTGAAAAATTATATCAATTTCGTTTAATAAGATCTGTTTTCCATTAACTCGTGTTGATTGTAATTAGTTATTCTCCTTAAATTGTTATTAATCAAGTCCCTTATCAGCTCTTCCATTATTTTTTTTCACAAAATCAACATCAAACAATCAGATTTATAATTACGCAAGTCATCCTCCTCATCGACATTTATGCATTGGCACAAAGTCAACACTGCTTAGGTCTTCTGGAAAACTCTGTGCCGGCCTGGGGCGCTCCTGGGACAGATTTTAAAACTCAAAGCACTGAATATTGAGAGCTGCCGATCAAAAAAAATCCTCTAGCTGTAGCAGCAGCTGTTTAACATCCTGAGTTGGAACAGAAGATATTCCACATCATCATATTACATGGCTATTTCACTTAGCATTTTTTCCCCCCCAAAATAGAGAAATTAAATAGTCGGTGCCTGCCTTTTATGCATTTTTTTTTTTTTAATGTCTGCTGTTCTGTCTAGACAACTACTTTTAGTCTCTTACATCTAAAGAGCACTTCCCTATTGCCCTCAGCCCTGCTAGCCACAGGTTTCACCTAACAGCCTTCTGCTTGGGGCTGGTTTATGTTCATTATCACTCGCTTTCCCTTCCTTCCTTTCTGTGAGTTTACCTACTCTCACTCCCCTTTGAGCTTCATTTTTTTAGCCAGAATAACCTTCTCTTTCCCAACGTTGAAGTTTTACTAGATTTCCTAGAAGTCAGAGTGCCTTTAAACCAAGAGTTGTTAAATATCATTCACATTTTCTCTTTAAAATCCTCCAGGTGACCTGGCTTACAACACTGAAAAGCAAAGGGACCTACTGTCAGCTCAGGCTTTCTTCTGTCTGTGCCCAGCATGTATGATTGAAACAGGGTCACCTCTGTGCTGGCTCTAGCTGGTTTTTGGATCTGTGAACAGTTCTCCAGCTGTCAAGATGATCCTGTCGAGGATCCTCCTGGTTTTGGTTAGAAAATACTCTTCTACAACATTTAGAAAATCCCTAAAGCAGCAGCATGAGCACTGCAGCTCACATCATTCGAGTTGAGGTTCCCCAGGAGAGCAGAGGGAAATTTTCTGGAATATGATATGCGACTAAGGAGCTAGTAGTCCCTGTTTTCTAGTGAGGGCTGATTGTCTGGAGAAACACCTTCTTTTGGCTTCTTTTATATTTGAGGTCACTTTCCCTTCAGTTTCTAGTGGTACTTGGAATGCAGCAATGTCACTTCTGATATTGATTGTCCCTCCTGCACCTTCTTTGCCCACTCAATTCTTTCTAAATAGGTTAAAACTATTGATTTTAATATTCCAGGCACATGGATTTTTCTCCCTAAGTTTAAGTCATGCTCTCCAGATAGAATTTGTACTCATAAATTAGTCACTCCCAGTTTTTTGTGTTGCTCAGACTCTGCACTGCTATACAGGCAATTAATGTCCCTCTCCTCACTTCCTTAAGTGTGTTCATTAGTTCTTTTCTCAGCAGCTTCATTGCTTACTTGGGCAAGGGATGGAGATGGATGTTGAAAGATTTCTGTGCTGCTTCTTCACACTCTCCAGTGCCTGTTCCTTCTCACCCAGTACAAGTGTCTAGATCAGGACAAGCTGTGCTGACCCCATAACACAGAATCATAGAATCACAGAACCATAGAATCATAGGATCATAGAAGCATTCATGTAAGAAAAGACCAAACCCCAGCAGTCCTCTAGATGTGGCTGCAGCCACGCTCTGTGCCTGAGGATGTGCCTATCCCTGCTCTTGAAAATAGCTCCTCCATCTTCTTTGATCTGTCAGAGTATTTAGGGGCAAATCTGTAAGTGGAGAAGTGGTGAAGTACAGGAGAACAGAAAGTCTGTAAAATAAAAAAAGCTACAAAATGCCTCCCGGTTGCTCTGAATTACACATCCTTCCTGTTGGGAGATGTTCAAGGTTGTCTTTTTCTCTCCTCCTGGATGCTCTTCTTCCTTTTCTGGGATGCCTCTGCCATGTGTTTATGGTTACTTTTCTTTCCCTTTCATTGCCTTTCGAACAATTTCTTTGCTGCCTCTTAAAATTCAGGACATGACAAGCGAGGTCCACCCTTGGCTGTGCGGTGTGGGAATGGGAAAGGGATATCTGGTCTGTAGCAGAGGTCAGTGCTTTCTGCAGGACAAGTATCACCCCAAACCCCTCGGGGTGGTTTCCTCGTTTAGGCCAGGACAGATTGACAGTGTGGTGTCTGCAGGGACCCTGCACAGCCCCCTCTTCCTCTTCCATCATTTGTGCAGAGACAGAAGCTTCACTGGGACAAAGTAGGCTTCCCTGCTTCCTGCCAAAAAACGTTGGAGCTGTTCTGAGTAAAACCCTGAGCTGCTCATTTCCTTAATGCGGTTGGTGCTCAGCTCCGTAATGAATTTCATTTATAAATTGTAGCTTCTACTTTTCTTTCTTTCTTTCTTTTTCTTTTTTTTCCCCTCCTGTTAAAATCTCTAAATTTCATTAGTTTGCACTTACAAAAATAAACCTGGCATCAAGTAGTGAGCTCTCCTTAGATTGTGTCATCAATTTACCCTGCTGCTGAAGCAGCCCCGTGTCACGTCTGGCACCGTGACAGCACCCAGCTTCAAAACTGCAGCTGCCTGCAGTCACCTGCCCTGCCTGGGAGGGGAGAGGAACTTTCATGGACTTTTCTGATTAGGAACTTTGATTTCAAGGTTTCAGGGGGGAAGAAAAAAAAAGAAAAAAAAGGGAAGTTGATTGTAAATTTAATTCCTGCATCTTAGTCATTTCTGAACCACGGGTCATTAACCACACATTAGTGCTGCCACCCATTTTTCATAGGAGCTGCACCAGCAACACAGAGAGTGGCTGCTGCATCCTGGAGCATCCTGCCTGTGGCCCGTGGGCTACTCAGGGTGGCAGAGGGCACCTATAGCCTAGATTTTCACCAGGCAAATCCCAGAGGAGAGCCAGAATGGTGGTAACCTTGAGTGCGAGTGTGACTGATAAATATCCTGGGAGTGGTGACTTCTCTGTATTTTATATTAAAACACTTCCTTGTCTTATAAAATATCGTCTCCATTTCTTATCCTCTCCTAATCTCCTGTTCAATTTTAACCCTTCCAGCTAGCAAAGGTTAAACAGTTTCGTGCTCCATGCATGTGGTCAAGGACTCACCCATCCCTAACAGAACCAGAACTATTTGTTGCCAGAGCAAACTGAGGTTTTCTTTTAATCAAAAAAGTCACGCATGTCCCGCAGAGTGAAAGATAAATCTATGAGCATGTGAAAGACCCATCCAGAGACATTCCCAACACTGAGCACAGCCACAACACCGGCGATGTCAGTCTGTCCAGGCTTGACAAACAGCCTGGCTCCTTTAATAGGCTTCAGGGGTTTATTTATAGCCCCTTGGAATAAGTGCAGCTGATACTTAAGATCGGCAGATTTAATGACAGCGAGCTGGCGAAAGGCCAGGTCTGCAAATAGTGCCACTAAAAGTCTTCTCCGCCATAAAATTTGTTTAATGTAAGGAATCATATCGTGCAGGGTTTTGTCTGCCATTTTTATAATTAGCAGGAGAAATCTCCAGTTTGCTCCTAAGAGCAGCCAGCGCTTTCTGTGACACAGCTGTCTTTCGGTGGTGGTTTGGATGTTTATGTCCATGTTTGGAGGGACCTTTGTGCTCTGTGTCCCATGGGAAGGGGACCTTGCCCACCCCAGGTCTCCTCGCACTCCTCTGGAGATGTTGGGAACAGAGAAGAGAATCAGGACATGTGCCAGTGTTCCATGTGGCGGCTGATCAGGGAGGGATCACACCCTGCATGTGCCAAACCCCAGGATCAAATCCTGGCCAAGGAGTTGCCAGCCAGTGGAGTGACATTCCCCTGAGATTTGACCAAAAATCCATCAAACTAAACAAAAAAGCAGCTTCTGGGCTGGGCAGACCGTAGTGGGGCAGTTTGTGATCAGCAGACAGGCAAAATGCATTGAAACCACCCGTTTTGGTCTCATGTTGTTGATGTTTCATAACTTTGGGATGCTTTTCTCTGAAGAGCCATATTACAGTATTCCCACTTTTTACAGACCTCTTGACCATGCGCAAAATCCCCAGCAAATTACTTCAAAATGAGTTATTCTATTCCCTTTTTTTCCTTCCTCTAATAGAACAGAAATGAGCTTGGGTGGTTTTGCTCACTAACCACAACAAATGACTCTAATAACCCATGGAGCAGCGTACCATGATGTATGGGCCAGCATCAGCCCTCCCAGCACATACCTGGGAACAGTCTTTGCAGGTGACCATCTGCCCTGGGGTTTGCAGAGGGACCCCAGACTGGTTTTGGGGAAGAAGAGAGACGTCTTCAGCCTGACCCACAGACCACTCCATTTCAGAAAAGGTTTTGGGCTGTTGCACAGGTTTACCCTCTCTGAGGGAGCAGTGCCTTGAAAACACTCTTTTTAGGGTAATGAAAATCAAAGTATTGGAAACCCCATTAAGTTTTGAATTTAGTTGTATTTCAGGAGGTCTACACCTGTGATCTAGACACAGTGAAACAGAAAGCAGGTCACCTGCCTTCTCTTTGCTGAGGTCACCCATCCAGCACCCACCATCATCAGAAGGGCTGAGAAATAGGCTTTTACTCGTCTGATTTTCTGAAGGGTCTCCTCCAGACGTGTGCTCTACCCTCACACCTCTGGAACAGCCATCACCACTTGCTTGTGCAGGTACCTCTCTCCTGAGGTGCCCATGGGGCTGTGAAACAACCTGGAGAAAATGGGATTATTCTGGATATCTTTATGGGAACACCTTTCCCTGGTGTTTGCACTGCACGTATCCTCTGGACCTCCTGCCATCTCACCTATACACAGATTTTGCTCCAGCTCCCTCCCACTACAAAGATTAACCGTGGCTGAGCCCCGGTCAGCTCCATAATTTAGGTTACCCATTTCTGTAATGGATTGAGTGCTTCCCTGGCTGATATTTATAGGCACACTCAGGATCCCAGATAAAATACTGTATCTTCCATTGAAGATGCAAGAGATGATTAGTGTCCTTTCCATGGGATATGGTTTAAAGTCGAGGGACTTCAGGAGCACACTAATGCCCTGCTGACCTGGGACCTACATTGGGAGGAAGCTTTAAAATTAAAATAGCCAGAGAAAGAAAAATAATTGGGTGGATTGTGCTGAAAAAGGTGTTAGGTATGGCTGTTCACTTTGTCTTTTTTTTAATTTTTAGGCTTTTCCTATCATATTTTCCCTCTAGGAGGATGAAATATTGTAAGAGCCAGGCACATGGTATCTCCTCTTCAGATGCAGGCTAGAAGTGCACACACAGACATTTATTTACTGGAAGGAGGATAACTCCATCACACAGAGATGTGAAAGTGTCTCCTTCAATTCCCTCTGCACACATGGGGCCTGGGAAGTCACAGGGGGAGCTGCCAGTGCTGGGGGGGTTTCAATCACAGGGAAAATGAAGCTTGTGCTCTTACAAGACACCATGTGCCCCATTTCTGGGTAACAGCCGGGTGTGAAAGAGGCACCTTGTTGGCTATACATGTGTTTAGACCTGAATTTTAAGCTTTGTTAGTCTTAGGAGTCCCAGGAGACTCCATCATGCTGCCTGGGGGGATTTGACCTTGGGAGAGGTTTGTGGTGCTGTGCAGGACAGCTGTGGGCTGGAGCTCACAAGGTCCCTGCCATGGCAGGATCCACAGATTTTGTGCCTTCCGGGATGCTCAGCCCCCCTCTGCATCATCCAGGGCACAGCTGTAGAATCCCCTCTGGGAGAGGTTAGTACTGCTCAGGAGCAGCTGCTTTCCAGACACACCTTGGAGCAATGCCCTGACACGTCTGAGAAATGAACCCTCCCCTGGCCCTGTGCGGTCAGTGGGGTCAGGCAGCTTTGCTTTTCACTGAACACCTTCCTTCCAAATACATGTGAGAGGTGTCTGCAGTGATCTGATTATCCAGGGAGGCTGGCAGTTGTATTTTGAGTTCCAAAAAGATCTTTCAAGATTTCAAAATGGGCTGCCAAAATCCTCCAAGAGACCTGACCCCTGAGCAACCACCGTGCAGCTGCTTCAGCAACCCTAATTTCAGCAACTCTCTCTCCTACTCTCAGAAAATACTACAAATCCAGAGGCTTTTCACAAAAGATGTATCAATTCAAGTGAATTCTCTGTACAGTTCTCACCCATGATCCAAATCCAATGTTCAGGAATGTGCTCTTCCCACCCCTGTACCGTGGGGTGATGCAAACCCACCCACAGTCACTCTGAACAAGGGGAGGAGCTCCCAAAAGGATTTCAGGATCTTTCTGGGGTGCAATGATGGACCCTGCACCCACGGAAGATGATGTTCCCTGTCCCTCTGTGCTGTCCTGCAGTTGATGTGCACCCAGCAGGGATCTCTGGAGCGTGGTTACTCTGTCACTCTGGTACTTGCAGACTCACAGGGCAGTTTCAGTGACTGGGGGTTGTGCTGATGTATAAAAATTGAAAGTATCTATTTAATGGAGGGCAGAGGGAGCAATCCAATGGAGCTCCTCACGGATCGACACAGGACCTGTGCCCAGGGGCTTATCCCTTCACAGACTCCAGTGCATCCCATGTCCCGTGCAAAGCACCAATGCATCCTGAGCATCAGCCATAAATGGTCAGATGGAAATAAAACATCTGCAGATCAAAAGTAATTCTGCTACAAAATCTACAGTTTCAAGCAGTGAAAGCACCGATCAGAGCATGTTGTATTTTGGTAGTGTACAAACCACGAGCAGAAGAGGGCATTTCACTCCATAAAGCTAAAAGTGTCAAAATAACCTGGATATTTCTGTTCCAAATCACTAATTGCAAATTATTCAGTTCTCATAGAATGTCCTCTTTTTGCTGAACTAAACCCAACTGTATAATACCCTCTTAGCCTACTGGGCTTATCTCCAGATCTGAAAGCTGTTAAACTTCCTTGTCTCTCTTTTCCCTCTCATTTATTTTCCAGATGATAAATAACAAAAAAAAAAAAAAAAATGAAAATCAGAATAAGAATGAAATTTTATTTTTTTAGTGTATGGTTTGCTGGGGATGAGGAGAAGGATGGAGTACCTGAACTATTATCAAGAATGCCACTCAAATTACAATATCATTGTTTGAAAAAAAATTCTGGCAGCTAATTCTGATTGCAGTGCACATTTCTGTGCCTGTGACAAATGATTTCTAAAGTTAGACTCAAGGACACCAAGCTTCCAAGAGGTCACTTATCTGTGGTGTTTATTTTATTTGTCATACGAAAAGAATTTTTTTAATAGTTAAATTAAGAAGAGGGAAAAAAAAGTGAAGAAACCAAAAATGATCTGAAAAAGATTGAAATGTTTTGTTTTAAAAGGAGTGACGCTCTGAGACATATAGTATGAAATACAGAAGGGGAAGCAGATTTGGGGCTAACCTGTGATATCACATTAGACTTTAAAGCTGTTCCAACAGACTAAGCATTTGAGAAAGAATTGGAGCTGTTGGTGATAAGTTGCTCCTCTTATCGGCAAACTGTCATCTGTCTTGAGTGAGAACATTTTGTCCACCCTACCAAAACAAGTCAGAAAAATTGGATAAAAACAAAAATATAAATCAGAAAGGTAGCTGGGAGCAGAACTGAAACGATGGCAATTTCCTGGCAAGGATCTGTGCACAGCTAAATGTCAGATGTGGCAGAAAGAATTATATTTTCAGCTTGGGGTCGGGAATTATGTGTGAGCATGTGGTGGCCAGACCCTGGCCAGTGCAGTCACCACGGGACCCGTGTGGCCTCTGCTGACAGCAGTGGTGGCTCCACGGGCAGCTGTGCCCTGTGTGTCCTGGCTGCAGGTGGGCAAGGGGCACCCTAGCTCTGCCCCATCACGGGATGCTCTGCTCCTTCCCTGGGCACAGCCCAGCTCCACAGTATGACCTTCTCTATGATTTCGACTGGGCCTGCACTGCAGGATCAGCCCCTTCCTGCTCACAGCCAGGAGCAGGAGCCTGTGGTGCCAGCAGCATGCTGAGGGTCTCAAGCAATCTTTGTAACTGGAGCTAAATGTTGCTGGAGACGTCCTGCCCTGTGCCTGGCTCCCCACAGACACTTTTCCATGGCATAAGAGCTTCAGATAACCAGAAATAAAGTACCTCCCAGGCTCTTTCTAGATTTTTTTTCATTTAAAACTCAGAATTTCTAATTTTAGTTTAGATTTTAATTTACTTTCTGAATCATAATTTCACTGAATTTCCAAAGCACACCTAGAGCTCCAGTCAGATAGAGAATGGTGGCACACCCTCTCCCCAGTGTGTACGTGTGCAGGGTCACGGGGACCAGCTGCACTTGAAATGCTGGACTCCCTCTCTCTTCCATGTCTCCCTCTCAGGTCAGTGGAAAGCATCAGGATACAACCAGCTCCTTGGCACTGATAGCCATGGATAACCCCTCTGTCTGCCCTCCCCTGCTAAGCCTCGTGGAGACATTTAACTACACCCAAAATTCTTAGTGCTTCGTGTCCTCAGGCCAAGGGGACAGGGCATGGAGAGGTCACAAGTGCATGTGTGCCCTGGGAGCAGGAAAAAACATCCAGGGATATGGGCACGATATCACGGCAGCACCTTGGCATTTGAGCAGGAGGCAGAACAGGGTGTCCGTGACACCACCGGGGATGAGCCGAACTGCTCCTCTCCAGGGAGAAGCTCGGCAGCCCAGGAGGGCTGACATTGCTTTGGGTTCAGGGCACGCACCAAATTTAGGCAGGTCAGGGCAGCGCGGGTAGAAGGGAACCAAGGTGCCGCCTGCCAGCCCTGTCCCTGTGCTGCACCTGATGCTCCCAAGTGTTCTTCTCCTTCACTTCAACACATTTAACACAGTGTTCCCACTGCAGCAGCCAGGCTGATATCACTGGAGGCAAGACCTGAATCAGATCCTGAAAAAATCAGCTATTTAAATGCGCCGTAGCCGCTGCGCTCTGGGCGGCAGCTAAACCACAAGACACATAATTGTGATTTGGAAGCAGAGGTACAACGAGGGGAGGGTAGGAGACGTCCTTTTACAAAATCACCGAAAGGGAAAAGAGAGCTGCGAGGTGGAAAAGAAGTGTGTGGTCCTTCAGGCTGTGAGTGGTGGAGACGTGGCAATGTCAAAAGGCTTGTGCAGTCTGGGACAGGGAGCGGGACAGGGAAGACACTGCTCTCTGCCCCTCGTAAATGAGCAGATGAAGAGGAGTCATTGGAAAGCTCCCCAAAAGCCTTTGTAGGTGGGGAAGGAGGAGCTAGAGTTGCTACAAAGTCTCACAGCCCTGAGCACTTCCCTGCCCAGTCTGTCCCAAGGTCACTGCACCCCAGTACTCAGCAAATGCCTTCCCCAGACCTTGGTGCTGCAGGAGTGGAGGTTCCGATACCACTGGGGGCTGGGGGCTGTGTTATTGTGGGCTGCCCTGTTTTGATCCAGATTTTTTTTTAAATTTTTTTTTATTAATTTTGCAACAGTTTGGTCCTCAGGGCACTGCGAGTGCTTCTGTAAATCCAGATGAATGAGCTGAGCTTTTGCTTCAACCCAGCTGGCAGCAAAACATCCCAAGAAGGCTGGACTGCAGGGACTGCAAAGCCCTGGTGCAAGAGCTGACAGAGTGTCCCTCTCAGAAAAACTGAGCAGTTTGTAACAGGGGAACTGGAATAAGAAACAACAATTTATTCCCTTTTGGAAATATCCCAACTGCAGGACATGAGAGCTACCCTTTAAGCAGGAGCTGCCAAGAGGTTGGTGCAAACTCCTCTCCTGAGGGTATCATTTAATGCACATTTTGTTGCAAGAAGAGGGTGACCCAGGCAAGGGTTAATCAAGTCTGTGCTGTGCACCTGGCACATATACACCACATTTGCAGCAGAGTGGGTGCATATCTATCTATATATATCATATATAGATATTTATTTATCTATGGCATGCAGGCTGGGGAGCAGACAGGCTCTCCTCTCACCATGCTGGGGTGTGGAATGCCACACAAATTCTCTTTATCATTTCTCTGGAAATCCTGGCAAGCCCAGGGGAGCCTGCAGTTGATCAGCACTGTGTACCACTGAGGGAGTTCTCTGCAGCGTTTTGGGACACCCTGGGGCAGCCTTCACTCAGACAACCACAGCACCCCAGGGATAGCCAAGCACTCAACCCATCCTGGGCTTCACCTGAGGGTCTTGGGTTTGCTGATGAGACCTTCCAGTTCCATTTAGAAGAATTTTATTGGCTTTTTCTTTTTGAATTGCAATGCCTTTAACATCATGGTTTGTATAAAAGAGCTGGAAGATCAGCCAGGTCACAGCCATCAGACACACAGGGCTGAACTTCTGCTTTGGCTGCTTTTGGTTGTGCTGTTTGTTTGCTTGCAGGGATTATCATCTTCCCTGCCTGTATTGTACCTCTGACAATAAATTCAAAGCAACCAGGGTCCAAATTTTTGAAGAGGTTTCCCTAAGAGAATGTCAATTACTTTCCCTTCCAGCACTGCTAACATCCCCTGGCACTTACAAATCCCAGTTTTATTTTGAGAAATGCAGCCACTTGCTCTAATTATTTGTCCTGCACTCTAAGGCAAGCAAAAAAAAAAAAAATTTAGTAGATAAACTTGAAAATGCAAGGGGTTGGTTTTAATTGGCATGGTTGTGACTCTGGGCACGGAGAAGTACAATCCCTAGCAAAGAGTCTGTGTGTATGCAATGGTTTGTGTAGGAAAGTATGGAAGGAGTGGGAGAGCATTGTAGACTGACTCTGGAGGTCTCATTTTGGGTGAAATTCCCACTGGAGGCAGCTGGTATTGCTTTTGCTGCTGGGGGTTTGGACAGAGAAAATAGTGCCAGAGCCAGGGTTGGAATTTCTCCCTCTGCCCAGCACAGTCACTACATTCCAGCCCACTGAGGGCCCTGTGCTTCCCTGTGCTGGTGGATGTGACACCACTGACTTAGGAAGGGGAAACTCAAGAGCCTTTGGGTCCAGAAGAGGATGGAAGAAAACTTTCCTTCTGCTGATCTGCTATCACCACAGGGACCAAGGGATCCTCCTGGTGCTGATATGGAAACCCAAGAGAATTCCTCAGGGAGGACCTGTCCTCCTCTGTCTTTGGGTGACATGTTCCCCTGTCTTGTCCTCCAGGTGCTTCATATCATTCCATCCCCACCCCTTCCCTTCCCCATCTTTCTCTTCGTGAGCTGCCAGCCTCCTTTCACATTTAGATGCCAGTCTGTCCTTGCTCATTGCTATTCCCCACCCATCTTAGCTCAGCCTAGTTTCAAACACAAATACTTTGTCAAGGTGCCAGGATTCCCTGGTGGAGGTGAAGGTTGGCAGATCAATGCCATGAATGTATCCCAGAGGATGAGCATCTCTGTGCATCTTGTGCCCAGAGAGAGGGACCAGCCCTGGGGCTTGGAGGAGCTGAGGACCCTCTCTGCAGTGGCACTTACAGGTTTGCAGCCTCTCCCCAGCAGCCAGCTTTATTCCAGCACTTGGCTTTCCCCTGGGCTCACCAACCCAGCTACGAGCACTGTGGTGTTTGGGAACCAGCAGCCTTAATTATCCTTTAAACCTCATTATTTTCTTTCCTATGATCTCCTCTTTGTTCTTCCTTCTACCCCTCTGTGTCTTCGGGCAGTGGAGAGCTCTGCCTCTCCCTGCAATTCCTCACAGCACCATCATGTTCCCAGACAATGTGCACATGAAATTTTCATCTAAATCACCCCAAAATCTAGGATAAAATCCAAGGTTCATCACCCTGAATCACAACCAGACCACAGGCAGTGACAGCAACTTAAGAAGATGCAAATGCCTTTGTAGAAGTGCCTATGCCAAGAACATGCCCCAGTCCTGATAAGGGCTTCCCAGAGGTTTCCCAAAGAAGAAAGAAGTGCTATCATCCTGGGACACAGACTCTGGCTTTGTGTTACGTATTATTTGTGAGCAAAATAACTTTGTTTGTCTTAGACCAGCTCATTGTGGAATCTCTGAAATCAGATGTCATTACTGGGTGTCATTACTCTGCGGGCATAAAGTTGTACCTAGCAAGCAATCCAGAGATCTGCAGACAGATGAGGAGGATAATTTGATTCCATCTTTGGAAATGTCAGACTTTATGGATGAATCAAATACGTTCCACTTTCTTCTATTTATCAATATTGGGTGAAAACAGACTAGAAATTGCTTATAAATGGGGAGTGTCGAGAGAAAGGCAATCTATTTGTTACCCCTTGCAGATGCACAGCACTGCCACAGCCACCTCAGTACAGTGTGTAAGAACCACATAAAGCCATAAAACCAGGCACAGATGGAAGGAAGAACAACCCTTGCTACCTCTCCATTTACAGCTATCACTGTACAAGCAGGTCCAGATCCTGCAGCCAACAATCATAGTCACACAAAATAAGATGTTCTCAAAGCCACTGCAAATTCTTGGCTTTGAAGGGGAATTTGAAGAACCCTGTAAGGATATGCTGACCTGAGCTCTGAGCCAAAGGCAAAGCAGAGATCTGGGGCTGGATAAGCGGAGCCCTGTGCAGAAGCCAAGACCCCAGTCAGTCACCCATGGCCAAAGCAAGAGGAGGCAGATGGGGCTGGTCCAGGGAAACATGGATACCTCACGTGCTTGAATTGTCAAGCCCGAAACAGATCAAAATCTGGGCACACAGCAAGGATGCAGACCCCAAGAGCACAGTAATGTTAAGGGGAGAGGTTTCAGGAAGGGGAATATAATAGCAGTGAATGAACTTTTCAGATAAATTATACCTAAAGAGGAATGAAACATTATAGTTTCAATTACCGCTGTGCCCAGCCACGCAGGTAGTAATTCAAACAAGAAACAATTGCTGGATTGTCACCCTCAAATCAGACACATACCATTTAATTCCATTTACTGAGGGTTCACTGACTGTATTTTGAATCAAATACAGCCATTAATGTGCAAAGATCTGAAAAATGCATGTGTCCCTTTTACAAATGTGACAGTGAGACTGTAATTCCTGTAAAATCTGTTTTCTTCAGGTTGGGCTGTTCCTATTCCCGTTAGTTTTCCAGATATTAAAAGTTTCACTATGCCAAGCTAGCTCTTTTGAAATGACTTGCACCTTTTTGTTCAGGGCACACGAAAAGCACAGCCAAATCCAGCCTTATATTCCATCATCCAAACTTAGCAAATTGATTCGAACGCAGAAAAAGCTACTTTCATTAAAACAATTAAATCCTTACTATTATTGCCGTATCTGGTTATTACAGCACAAATATAAATCATCAGTTACGGGAACTAAAAGCTTTCAGATGGAATTACTCTAACACCTGCCTCATGCAACGGGCACAGGAAGGATGATGTGCACCCGGCTTCTTCGGGGGCTGCGCTGCTGCCTAAATAAAAACCTGTCATATTCACAAAGTGAATATTATTGTGCTGCCCTGGTTTGCTCTGGCAGAAAAGCAGCACATGCCTATGGGGAGGGTGAGCAGAAGGAACAGTGCTTGAGATGAGAAGAGCTTGGGGTTTGCATCATTTGGACCGTGCAGTAGCGCTACACAAAGCTAAACAATGTCCTCCCTCATCGAAGAAACAATTTCATGGATAAAAACGTCCCTTTCAACGTGATACAGTGGAATGATTTTGACACAGAGTTTGGGGATTGTCTGGAGTCCTTTTCCTTTTCTTTTTAAAATAGTACCCGCACGTATTCCATGTGTCAGCACCGTCGCACGCTCTCCATGGGGTCACAAAGTGTGTTGCCTAATAAAACCAGACCTTTCCGCAAAACTGCACTTGCCCTTCTGATCTGGCAGAGGATGCATCAAAGGGCAGATTGTTTAAATATAATTTCACTGGTTACTGTGTGGGTCATCAGAACTGGATATATGTAATTTCAAAGGCTTTTCTCTTCCTGCTCCTCACATCATTCCAGGTCACACCTCCCTACAGGTGCTCATTGTTGACTCAAGGACACTTCCAGGCAGCAGAATATCAACAGAGTGGGGATGGACAGGCTAACTCATCCTACACATTTTAAATTGCTTAAAAAGACCCAGAAGCCTTTTTGCAAAAAGAGTCTGTGGCAGGGACTGAAATCAGTGCTCAGCATGTGGCTTAGACAAACAGAATGGCCATTAGTGAGTGTTGTCATTGTCACACCGGTGTAGACTGTTAATTCAGCACAGGAGTCATTAAAAACAAGCCTCAGTGGAGAGAGGAGTTTTTGTCAATGCTAGATGACTTGGCAAAAAGTGAAGAAGACCCTCAATATCCTACATTGCTCAGCTTGTAAATTCAGAACAAAAACTGCCAGGAATTTGCTGGCGACAGGATTAGGCACTAATTATTTTCTTATGCCAAAAGCTGTTAAAACCCAACCCTGCTTTTCCTCACCCCCATAACTTAGTTAAGCTCACCAGTCATTCAACAAGTCCCTCTCTTCCAGAAGAATGTCACTACTTCCAAAGCTTTCCCCTGACTTTGCTCCTGGGTTGAGAAGGTGGTATCACCCTCACAGTGGCTGTGACTATCCCATGTGTCTGAGGACTAAAGGCTCGGTCTCCCCCACCCCTGCTCCAGCCCCAGGGCTTTAATTGCCTCTGAGCTCAAATTAAAGAGCAGCATCCTCTCTGCTGCACGGGTGTCCCTCCCTTAGAGTTCCCCCCACCAGGTGCTTTTAATTTATTTGTATTTCCAGCAGCGATAATTGAGTTATCAATTTTGTGCTCTTTTGGGCCAGAAGCAAAGAGATCAGAGAGCTATTTTATACACCTAATTATAGATTATTTCCCATAGCTATAAAACCACAGAGAGACAGATCCAGAAAATATGTCATGAGGTGATCTGTGTCCTCTTCATCTCTACTGGCTTCTCGCTATTGCTTCCTTAAAGTCCAAGCTGAATGCCCTCCAGACAAAACACTTGTCAAAAGCTAGGGATACCTATTTCCCTACAGGAAAGGGAAATGTCTCCTTGCCCCAGCAGAGAGCTGCTTAAAATGAAATTCAACTTTTACTGAAATGATCTGTTAAAGCCTTTAGCACCTCATAGAGTCAGGCTGAGATTTATCCCATTTCTGTGCAGTTTGGCTATAATCTTGCTCATAATGGTGGCTCAGGGTCCTGCTGAGGAACGAAGAATTTGATTTTCTTTCCCACTGATGGTTTTGAGGTGGGGTTGGACTAGATGATCTTTAAGGTCTCTTCCAACTCAAACCATTCTGTGTTTCTATAAATTTGATGTGGCTCTTTATGCCCCCCATTATCTCCCCACTTCCCTGGTCCAGAGGCTCCTGCAGAGCCTCCCCCCAACTCATGCAGGTCCGAGCTGCCTTCAGCATCCTCAGTTCTGCCTGAGCTGCTTGGAGCACACTGCAGTGCAGAGCCAGTGCTAAAGTCCAGCAGGTCCTATTTTTATATTTACAGAAAGGGATGGGAATCGTCTGTGTGTCAGTATTAGGTTTCCAGTGGTGACATGAAGAGGCCATCCAAGATGTATGACCTAGCAAATGTACTGTAATGCACACATCACATTTGTCCTCCAAGTAAGTAGATATTGCCTAGGGTATATTACATCTGTGCTTTCACGTTTAATTTAATGTAAGTGAACTGCCTTAATTTCTCTAAATTGTAGTAATAAACATAATGCTAACAGTGATATTGCTAATAATTTATTTTGCAAGTGATTAATCAACAATAAACTATTTTAATTACCTGTTCGGAAATGCCAAACTCTAAATTAATTATGTGTCATTATATGAATTCATATGTATAAATATATACACTTATATATGAATTCTGAGGCTAATTAAAATGAATAAACCATCAGATTTGGTGAATTCATAGAGCTGAGGGGAAGGGGGGGGGGTCTGCTCTCCCCTGCTCTTCTGGCTTTTTGCATTTCACCCTCAGCACAAAGAGAATCACATCCCAGTGCTTTCAGTAAGTCATTTGTGATCCTAAAAAATATATTACCCAGAGAAAGTAGCAAATTCCCTGGGTCCCACCCTGCAAAGAGCAGTGTGGCCACATGGCGAGGGCAGGGGTGGGTGGTGAAAGCCAGGGTGGGTGACAGGGGCTGCAGCACTTCTGTCTGCAGGAAATGCGGAGTGTGGCTCTTTGGGGTGATCTCTGTGCCTGATCTTGGAGCTCCCTGGAAATAAAATCCAATGGGAACTTGAAGGGGGGAGAAGGAGATGATTCCCTGGTCTCAATTGTTTACAGCAATTTTTTGCAGGGAAATCAAGGAATAAATCAACAGATTTGGTGCACAGCCACAGAGTTTTCCTTTTCACCTGGTGGAGGAGACTGCATCTAGAGATGCTACAAGGCACAAAACTGGCAGTGCTGGGGCATTTAGCACTAAGAGCACCCCCATGTACCCCAGAATGAGGCTGGGCAGAAAGGGGAGACCATCTCTTTACAATAAGACTCAAGCTCAGAGTCCATGGCCAAGAGACCCCCAGCCATCCAGCACTGGCCCAGCCAGCAACAGTGGTCCCCAGTGAGTTGGTGGCCCCTGCAGCACAGAGGGGCAGGGGACTGCAGGGGAGGGAATCTCTAATTTAGGGGTGTGGAGGGAGACAGTTCTAATGGCTTGTAGCATCAGCTTGAAGAGCAGGATGATTAATGAGAGCAATGGCATGGAGGAACCAGAATCTAAGTAATGAGACCTTTATTTGATACATAATACCACTGGGACCTTCTATAAAGAGAATACCACGAGTAGAGCTAAGTTTTGCTGGTTTGAGAATGCATCAGGAAGGGGGAAAGTATTGCTGACTCTGCAGTCAAATGCTGGGGCTGTACACAACGGGACTGCAGCGCTGTTCAAAGTGAGCCTGGGACATGTTAATTCAGCCATATATTTTCAGATGCTGGAAAAACACCCTGACTTCTGCTTTAGTGTGCTGCATGGACATATGCAGAGTTGTGAGTTTAAAATGCAGTGTCCAGAGCCTGATTCCATCACCTCGTGGTTGAATTCAAGCTGGGAGATGAAGAAGCCATTATATACACAAGAAGAACTTCCAGCCAAAAAATTACTTATGGTTTCAATTGAAGGAGAAGTTGCAGATAGTTTGGGTATGGATGTCAGAAACACAGCAGTTAACAGCAGAGATGTATGAGAGATTGGGTGGTGATAACTTAGATAAATTGGTGTCTCATCCATATTAAGGAGACAGCTCATCCTCAGTTGCTGCCGGATGACATGAACAGTGGAGCGTATATGGATACTAAAATATATTGGTCTTAAAGTTAAATCCCCAAGAACCATCAGAAATAAGTCTCAGAAGCCAAAGTGAGGTCTGATGCACACTGCAAAAATATGCACTCTGTCAGAGCATGCTGCTCTCTCCATATAACTTCCACCATTTGTGGGACAATTATAGGGAAAACAATACTGTGATCTGTAAAACAGTTCCTGGAGTGGTTTTATTCACTAACTCAATGCTATGCATAATCATTGCCAGCAACATCTCCAGAGGTGTGTGCATAATAGAGAGACATCAAGTCAATGAGTCAAAACATCAGAAAATAAAATTCAGATGAATTTCGCATTCAAAAAATTATATCATCTGTCATTTAACACTGTCTGAAGACCTCCTTACTGAAATAATACATCTAAAGCAAAGGTTACCCCAAGCAGTAATACAATATTGTGCTGTGTTTAGGATCTACCAGGAACCAGGGTTTTCTGCACCTCGAGCAGCTGCCAAAGAAGGGGAGCTGGAGTTACAAGTCCTGTGGGGATCTTCAAACTGAAGCACTCAAAAGATTCATAGAGACAGAAGGTACTAGGAGGGTCTTTTCCTCTCCTGTACCCTGTTAAAACCTACCAAAGCCATTAGTGACCCCCCAGCATCACCAATTCCCTTTGCTTTGTAGATATGCATAATTATTTTTTTTTAAACACCCAAATTAGCCTATAAAAGAGGGTTTGTATCCAAATGCAAACTTAATTTGCCCTCACTGACGTTACACTTCCCCGGATTAGATCTTTCATTCCTCCTGTTCCAAAACACCCATTGTGATAAGAAGTTCCCCTTTTTGAAAATGCAGCTTTGGAAGACCTTTAAATCCCCTCACTAAATTCTTATCGTGCTGTTTTCCCAAAGCACTGTGTGTAGCATCATCTCTGCACTGCAGCTTGAAAGGAACAATTCCCTGCAGATGCAGGCGCCCGCGGCCAGGAATATCTGCTCCGGGATGCTTTGGCAGGGATATCACAGCATGGGCCATAAGGCAAGCATATATACATACATATATAAAATGTATATGTACATATATAACCTGGTCCTTGCTGCACCCAGGCAGGTGCAGGTGGGAAGAGCGAGTGCCGTATAATGAGTCCGAGTTGCTCCAGGGTGTGAGAATGAGCAATGAGCATCTCTGCTGGAAGCAAAATCAGGAACTTGGGTGAGCTTTGCCACTTAGACAACAAATCACTGGGTGTGCTTGAGGGTTCATTTTTCATTGGGAAACACCGGTGAAACGAGTACTTTGCTGCTTATCTCTTTATTGCTTATCAGTGCTTCTTTGCCCTTCATTTCTTGGAAAAGGCATGGTGCTTAAATGGGTTGAAGGGTGGATGCTGTGAAAGAACTAAGCCACCTCTTTAATCCCAAAGGCTTCATCAAGGGTTCATTTTGCTCTCCGGGAAAATCTCTGTCTTCCCAGATCACTCGCCTCCCTCACTCCGCCATCCATCTAGGTTGCCTCGTCTGTATCTGAAGGCATGCTTGCCATCCTTTGAAGAGGTAGTCTCCTCTAAAAAATCAATAGTTAACATTGTCTTTAAATAGTCTGACATTTACCTTTACTGCAGTTTTCATTTCTTTCTGGGATTGCTCAGACATTTGTATTACCCATGTACATTCCTTATTTCTCTGCCTGTAGCCACCGACCAGGAGCTTTGCAGGGATGGCAATCCTGGTGGTGTAGCTCCCAGCCACAAATAAGGAGACTTTTGCAAGATAATTGAGAGGACTGGAGCTCGCTAATAGAAGCATCTTTAATTTATGGAAGACATCAAGTGAGAATAATTACAAGAAAAAGGGTAGCATAAATCCCTGAAGAAAATACATGCTGAATGCAGTTTTCCCAACAAGCAAATTTGAATGCTGGCCCAAAGGTCAAAATAAAAGACTCTGAGCTTCAACCTCCTGAGCCATCCACCTTTCCTTTGGCTCTTGTCAAGAACTTGTCTGGGGGTTCATTTAGGAAGCTGCTTGCACAGAGCAGGGCCGTTTGCAATCTGGGAAAGTTAAGCAAATTAGCAGAATTATTAGGTAAGAGGCAATTCTCCACAGCCTGCAAAGCAACCGCTTGTTAAATTAGCTCACACGGGAGAATTGCACTGATCGAATGATGCTTGCAGTGTTTGCAGAGAGAAGACTGTGCAGGCATTTCCTTTGAAATAACACTGCTCTACTCCAGCCTAAGAATAAAAATGGAGAGTTTGTGCAGATTCCCTGGCAGGCTGGGACAGGCTCCTTGCACAAATGTACTGGAAGATGCCTTTGTCTTTTAAACACATTTCTTCTATCCAGTTCCTTCTGCCATAATAATAAAAAAACTAATAAAGAAGAAGAACCCAACCCCCTCAAACTGTTTACTTCTAAAAATAGGGAAGGTTGCAGGAGAACTGATGCCACCAGACCCCTGGAAGCAGATGGCTCGATGCACCCAGTCCCCTCTGGGACTTACAAGGACACTTGGGGTTTTGCAGCCTCGCTGTCCCAGGGAGACTTTGGGAATGGGGCTTTCAGCAGCAGAAACAGAACTCAGAGTCTTCCAAGAAGCCAAGGAGAGGGTAGTTCACACATGGTTTCTGAAATTTCAGTCTCATTTTTATATACTCATTGGCTATTGATCTGATATTTTTATACCTTATATAGTGCACTTAGTACAGGAAAAACCAAGTAAATGCGTTTTATTAGTGGGTCTCTGATGGAAAATTATGTCAGTTTTCCATTTAAAAGATGCATCAGATTAATCCACCTATGAATCAATCTCGTCCACACTTAAAAACCTCCTCACACCCCATGGTAAATTTTCCAGTGTGACACTGCAAACAGCATGTAACAGTTGAAGTTTTAAAATGATGAAAAGGTATTATTCTGAAGTCTTTAGCAGTTCCAAAGCAGCTGAGAATGAAATGCTCATCCCCAAAGTGAAGTGAGGGTGTTACACCAGACTTAGCTCAAGATTCCCTTGCAGGAGATGAAGCTTTCTCATAAAGTCATGTACTTGAATCCATCAGCATCAGCATAAGCAAGAAACCACTGAGTTCCTCCAGCCTCACCCTACTTGAAATTCCGAACAGCAACCACAACTGCAAGCAGGAGAGTCCTGGAGACCAACAGTGTCTAAAACAAGGGACAAGACACCTTCCTAACTGCACTACATGGTCTGACACCCCGTTACCAGCCCCAAGACCTGGCAGTGTTGCTGCAGTGGACATTGGCTGAATCCTTCAGGAATTGCCAGCAGATCGACGGGGAGATTTCATCAGGCACTGGCTCCCGAGCAGCCCCAACGCAGGTGAGGCTCCCTGGGGTGTCAAGGGAGAATCTGCAAAGTCAGGCTGAGTGCAATCACCAGATAAATCCTCTGCAGTTGCCGGCAATGGACCTGAGCCATGATGCAGAAGTTCTGGTTCCAGATTGAACTTTTCTCCCAGGTTTAAGAGATACAGTGTCTGGAGTTGCTTTAAGTCTCTGCCAGGCTGTTGGCTAATTTCTGGCTGTTCTCTGGTATCTCCAAATCCCTTTTTTTTTTTTTTTCCACACTCTATCATCTGCTTTAAAGGCTACAACACTTAAGCCTACACAGTGGCGGGTTTGGAATCAGGGTTATTAAATTTGGCAAGTGTTGGCTGTTGAACACTGCCCTATGGAACAAATGGCACAGTTTTGGTTTTTTGTTTCTTCTCCTGCTTCTTTCTATGACTGACAGATATCCCAGCACAAAGGGTTGTCCCAGGTTTTATCCTTTGCAGGCTTTTTTTGGCTCACAGGACCATGGTCCTCACCATGGAAAGATGGATTATGCCTTTACTTTCCAGGTGATCCACAGAAGGGCAATAGAAAATAACTCTTTTCCCAGCACTGAGGAGCAAGAGTGGCACGGGGCCACCTCTTACCCCTGACAGGATATCAGCTCGTGGTTGGACTCCTGCATATTTGGGAAATAGTTTCAAATCTCTTCCCCTCTCACTCTTTTCCCTCTCCCTCTCTCACTATGCAGGAGAAAGCAGAAGCCACCTGTAAGGTACTGCACAAAATAATTTACAGGAGGGGTAGGCAGAAAGAACTGGAGGTAGATCTTATCTGAGGGAAGTGCTAGGAGATGTGACATACCTATCCCACATGGATGTGGAAAAAAGCCCTTGGTGCTGAGTCTCTGGTACCTTCAAGAGAAGACTGGCCATGCTCTGCTCCCATCACTGGGTTACTCAGCTCATTGTAGCCCTCCTGTAGCAGATGGTGCTTGTGGGCTCAGCCCCAGCTCTGTGGTGCAATCCTACCTTTCAGCCCCAGGACTACATGGGAAGATCACAGTGTTTATTTTTGGTGTTGTAGAATAAAAGACAAGTACCTATAAGCCAGCTGAGATCCCCGGGCATACACTGGTAGAACAAGCATGAGGTAAGAGCAGTTGAACATTAAAATGGGGAGCCTGTCACAGAATTGTAGAATAATTTAGGTTGAAAAAGACCTCTAAGATCATCGAGTCCAACCATTAAATCCATGTCCAATCCAGGCAGACCAATCGCATAAGTTAATTTACATGGAGCAGTGACAAGCTGTTTTCTGTTGTAGTTCTGTTTGCTGAATACCCCAAAATGAAGGCTTTTATTCCTTGTGAGAGAAAGGAGGACTTATCCACACCCCAGGCTGGGTGCTACTACACCTCAGCACTGCTGCAGTAGCTGAGGTAATGCATGAACCCGCCAAGCTGCTACGACCAGCCACGCGCCTGCTGTCTGGCCACGTCAGACACAAAAGAAAGGATGTCTGCTTTAAACCTCAGCCAAAGAAGTTCACGTGGACACGTTTTATCTCGTGGTTGCAAATAGCTCAGGCTGTGCAGGCAGTCCCAGTTCACCAGGAAGGGTGGCAAACAAGCAGCCCGTGTGTAGGAGCTGAAGCATCCTTCTTCTGCTCTTGTTGGATGTACAGGAGATACCATCATCCAGCCCTGTCTTCCCTTGGAAAACATGTGCAGCACATCTCACTGTATATGTTTAATCCAAACTAATGTCCAACGGCTATGATATGTGTGATTATGGCAGTCATTTTTAATTAGGGGTTGTGTCAATAGTATTGACATTTTTATCGCTTTTGGGGGAAGCAGAGGATATTTTCCTGCAGGTGAACTCCTGTCTTTGTGGTTTTCTATCCCTCCAGCTGCACCCATGGTACAAAAAGGCTGTCCAGTTTATTAAACAATGAAATGTTATTAAGCCCATTCTCTGTGCAAGTTAATTACAGCAACTTACACAATACCAAATCCAAGGAATGCAGAAATTCAAATTACCTCCATCCTGTGGCAAGATTTATAATCCTAGCCTGACTGCAATGTTTATCATTAACAGAAGCCCTGTCAGGATCTGGGAAACACTGATGGCCCTGCGAGGAAGAGGATACATTCAGTACGTTGCTGGGAAGCGGAGTTAGACAGGAAAGGCTCAAACCACTCCTTGCCTGAGCTGATAAACATCCTACAGGAGCTCTCATTCACCCAGAAATAAAAGGGAAGGCAGATCATTACATTTATTGGTCATAGTTTTTCAAGAGTTAATGAAGACCTACTGGAAAAGCATGGATAGTAGCAGTAATATATATTTTTCCTCTATCTCAAATATACCTTTGTTTCAACAGCTTTACATAACACCAGTAGAAGGTCTGACTTCTGCCTGATATGTCAGGATGAATCTTCCTCCCAGATGATGGTCCTGGTGTAGATGGTGCTCATATGGTAGAGTTTTTAATGTCTTTAACCATCTTTAGCTTTGTATCCTGATAGCCCCTTCAGGCTACATGTCAATGCCATCTGGGAGGAAAAGAAGAGACTTCTGCTCAAGCGCTGCCGTAGCGCAGATCTCTTGACTAAAATTGTGCTTCCTTCACTTGACAAACCGTCAGCACAGAGCAATTATCTGCCTGTTGGCTTGCTTGTCCTTTCTTTTCTCTTCTCTCAGAAAAAAAAAAAAAGCATGTGAAGGAAAAGGATCCACAGAAAAACTCCATGGCAGAATCCAGCTGATCTGATCGCACCACTCAAGATGTGCTTGCAGATGTATCAAAGGCAGAAGTGATCCCTTCCATACCACTCTTGTGCCCCCTTCTCTTCCTAAGCTTGACTGGTGAATGCTCTCAGGTATTTGGGACAGATAACGTGTCTGTTTTTATCTGTCTTAATTCCTGTACAAATATGGATATTAGAGTATTAGTGTATTTAGGCTGATGTGTTCAGCAGCTCTAGATTATGAATTGCTCCTCAAAATAACGTTTGCGTTTGCTGACAAAGATCTTTATTACAGAAGAGGGTCAAGCAAAAAGGGTTACTCCTGATAATTATTCACTGTTATTTAATATTTACACAAGAGGTTTGCGGGACTGAGTCCTCAGGATTGCCTTGTTTGAGAAGCTAATAGGGTTTCCGGGAAACCAGCAGTGTCTGGTGAGCCATCAGAACAGCCTCTTAGAGGATATGGAGGACAATTAGATTTGAGGTAGTTAAGGATGGTTGGCTAAAGGTTTCTAATTACTTAGCCAAGACCTGGTCCTGGGGTTTTCAAAGTCAGCAGTAAGACTTCCCCTCAGAGCTGTGCTTTAAGGGAAATCGACTGAAGCAGATCCAATTTTCAGACCATGGGTGGGTTCATGATCTGAGCAGCTCCGGGTTGCAAAGGGCAGACATCAGTGAGCTCCATTTGCACCAAATCCCTACTGTTGCATCAGGAGGTATTTGGGGGTGAGCAGGGCTGAAACACAAGCTGTTAGGAGGGATATTTACAATTTTTTGGCCCACGCCTTAGGTTTGTCCCTATACAGTAGGACTCCCTAGAGAGCTTCCCTGAAGTCTACCTGCTGCCTTCTGTTGGGCCTCATATTTCCTTGACTAGACCATAATGGCTGTACTGTTATAGGAATTCCATGCTAAGTGAATTGAATTTCTCATTCCATAAAGATATAATTAGGCAATAAAAACACTGGCAGCAATCTTCAAGCATGGCTGCCTGAAAGTGGGATCCACATTTAAGCACCTAAATACGTCGCCCAACTTTTGGGATCCTTGTGCATTTGTATCTTTTCTTGCTACAAGAGAACTGGAAGATTTCCTGATATTTGAAGCTCAGGTGGCTTTGAGGGAACCTAAATATGGACCACATTTCTTTAAGGAGAAAACATTTTCATTTATATTCCGTGGTTTTGTTCAAGTTGCAATGCCTCCAGCTTTCCCATTTGACATTTTTTAGTAACTTAATTATCATTACCAAGGAAGAATTTTAATAATGGTGTGGTTTACATTGGATGCAGCCCTAGGGAACAAGAGAAAACAACCCAGATTGTGGGAGCAGGCGGGAGGAGAGTGGTATTTTGGAAACCCAGGCCACAACCTGCTGGCAGCATCTGTTTTTACTCAACCTTTTCCTCTAGAGTCCCAACATCATTCACAGCCCAGACTGCCAGCAATTAGGGACTTGTGCTGAGGATTCCCCTTCCCTTGTGCTTTCGTCCCCTTCCTTCCTTGTTCAGGAATCTCAGGACTGGCAGTGACACCGTTGAGTTGATGTTTGCTCAGCGACTGCTGCTCTGCTCACACAGTGATTCCTGTCTCAGCAGATGCCCTTGCCTGGTGTTTCTGAGATGGGAAGCAGGAAGTGGGATTGAGTAGCGCTCAGAAACCATCAGGACCAACTGCAAAGCAATTAATCAGCCTTGAAAGACACTGTGTCAAGAAGTGACTTGGAGCTACAGAGGTGGTGACCACTTGGCTGTTTTGCCAAGGGCACAGCCGTGCTGCGTGGCTGGGACTGGAAATCCATGAGCACCCTCTCTACCCGCTGCAAACTGGCCCCGTGCTAATACAGGGATTTGTTGGAGCTGCTCGTTTTCCTCTATTTGCAGGCACAAATGTCAGCAAATGCATTTTGCAAAGGCTCGAGTCTCTTCTATCAGGCCGGGTCAAAGCCCTTTTGGATGCATTGTTGGGCGTTTGGAAAGATCCCGCGTTTGTGAAGATAAATAAATGAATAAATAGAACCAGTAATTTCTTTTACATGTTTTCAGGAAATCAGCTGGTGGCATGAAGGAAAAAGTGCCTGATCTGACTGAAGTGTATGGGAAAAAAACTACATGTAGACTTCAGTAGGATTTCAACATAGATGTTTAGGACTGTTAAGGGGCAGAAAAATGAGCTAGCAGGATTGAGTAAGCACTGCTTTCCTTTTAGTTGAGGAAAGGTGCTGCTGCAGTAACATTGCTCCTCATGTCTTTGCCTTTCAAATACCCAGTGACATAAATATTAGATGCATGTTAAGCCTCAGATCCATCTAACAACTCCTTATCTTGAAGCACATGAATACTCTTGGCCCTAGTAAGAACATTTAAATGGTACCTAAAGGACCAGAGATGCGGAATCAAGTGAACCAAAGTCCTGGCGTGTGAAAAGAGACAAATCTCTGCACACTCTCATGCCAGGGGTTAACTTGGGCCAGGTGTCCTTAAGAAGTAAAGACATGAATAATCTCCCATCAGACTTTTGCATCCAAATGGCTCATTATGCCCGCAATATTCATAGCTTGTGAGAGTCCTATAGATTTACAATGGCTAGGAAAGGATGACGCCCAGCTTACTTTCCCACCAATCATTATTACATGAGAAAGGGAGTGATTTTCTTTAAGTCCATTAGCATAACATTAGTGCTTATAAGGACCAGATGGGATAGAGACTTTACAAGCCTTTTAGGTCAACAAAATCAAACTGGGGACCCTTTCTTAGGAGCTCATCTTTTATCTCATTAACAAAAAAAAAAAAGCTGTTGGCTAGTACAGGCTGTGGATATTTGCCATTTGGGGAAATGGAGAAGCAGCTGGTATTCCCAACTCCTTCCCAGCTCTGGTATCCCTGTAACAACCCATTTCTTCACTAGAGCTGTTGAAGGAGCAGCTTGGCGTGTGGTACAAAACACAAGGAGGGAACTTCAGATCAAAACCTTTATTCTTCATTGCAGCAGATGAAACACTGAGGCACAGGGCTCCTGGGTGGGTGTGAGCAAATACATATGAAAACGCACAGCATTTGCAGTGGAAATACACAGTCCTGTGTTACAGCTGAGATCAATAATAGGAGGATGGTAGAGATTATCAATCTTGAGTGGTCTCCGTTAGGCAGAATTGACTGGCAACCACATAATGACTCAGGCTCAGCCCACCAGTTTAGAGCCCGAGTGATAGATCTGCAGATGCCAGTCATCATCATGTCCTTATCAGCAGCGTTCACGTCTTCTACCTGAGTCGCCCTGGTCGGGTTCAAGTGTTTCAGCCTCCAAGGTGCATCTGAGAGATCAATGCACAGCTACAGCTGGTTGAAGGGGACCAAATCCATTGAACAGTTGATTTGGTTCCATTTTACCAGCTTTAGCAAAGCATTTGGCCTCATGGGCTGCGGCAGCAGAGGGGAATTCTTCAGGGTCTTTTCTTTCCCAGCTGCCTGGACCTCTTCTGAACTTGCTGCCTGATGCTGCACTGGTTCAAATGGCTTCACTTTCAGGCAGTCAGGATTTATTTAAGCTTCTTAGAGGCTACGGCTGAAGAGCGGGTCTGAATTAAAGAGGCAGGTTTAACAGCAGTGGAATAGTCTGCAGCAGTAACCATCAGCCTGGAGCATTTTTAAACCTGATATTTGGCTCTGTCTGTCTTGAGAGCCACGCTGCTATTACAGCGTGACAGAAGTAAAGGCTATTGTTTTAATCCAGATACTTTAATTATCACTTCCTGACTTATTCCTCTCAGTGTTTTATGGTCTGCTGTCATCCTTCATGCCCTATGTTTTGTTATCTAAAATGACACCTAACACACAGCAGCAGAGATGTCCTTTCCTACAAGCAGCCCAGCCTACAGCCAAGGAATTCAGAACTGCAGAACTCTTCTCCTCTCGGGTTCTCTTTGGTAAACAGGAGGAAAAAGGCTGAAACACCTTTTAGAGGTTAGCAAACTTTGTTTCCCTACCATGCAGCCTCCCATGTCTTCTTATCTGGCATTAAAATCAGCATTTTCAGGAGGTTTAAGATCTGCTCAAGACAAGCAATGGTTGTATTTGACATCACCAGAAACCAACAGGAAAACGAAGGAAAGGAAGTGAAAGGTGGGGTAAAATGAAAAAAAAAAAAAGAAAAAAAAAAGCTTTTTCTTTCTTGTAGTCCCATAATCAGGCAATTTGTCCCCAAATGAGGAAAGCAAGCCCCTGCTACGTCACCGCTGTCCAAGTCACTTGCGCGACGGTTCATGTCGCAGAGCTGGGGAGCTGATTTCTCCTGGAGAGCCCTGCAGCATGAACACCCCACTGCTAAAAATAACTCAGTAAATCAAATTTAAAAATCACAGCGGCTCTGATCATTTCTGCAGTGGGAGCCAATAAAGTCAGGCCTTTCCTTCTTAACCCAGAGCCACGAGCAGATATTGCACATTGCCATGTGCATAACCTATTTAAAGAATTTATATGCGTCATAAGGCAAAGGTGACTTTTCCCCCCTCTTCCTCACAGCCCACCACGCTGCAAGATGATACTGGGGAAAAGCACCTGTGCTTAGAACCACTGCACACAGAAATACTGCAAGTGGGCCAGCATTATATCTCCCCAAGAATTACAGGCTTCGCATTGTCACGGTAAGCACTGCAGATCACTTAACTGCCCAAACCCGTTACTCTAAGCTGCCTATAAATAAATGGAGGGAGAGATGGAGGGAGAAAGAGAGAGAGAATAGCTTTTAAAAAGAGCTCTGCAATTAATTTAATCAAGTTATCTCTAGGTACCTTTTCAAGAGACAATCAGCCAAGGAACTAAGCGGAAACTTAGACAGTGAAGACCTGGAAGTATTAAATTCATCCATTGGTGACTTACAGGAGGCAAAGGAAAATAATTATTTACTGGTGATTGGGTGGAGGTGGAAGTGCCATCAGCGACTGAGGCTGTACTGAGCTAAACCCTGATGGGCACATGGGTTTTTGTTTAGAGTGCACCGAGCTGCCTTAGCACCACCACTTAAAACACACTCTGCTCCTCAGGTGCTCTTGTTCTGTTCCAGCCCCGTTGATTTGGGGTCAGTCATTTGAAAGCACTGCTGTGGGAGAGTGGTATGGGGTTACACTGAGCATCTTCTGGTGGGGACCAGTACTGTCCCCACTCCCCCCTTGCTTTGCTTCAGGGAGTGCCTTGGAACATATTTGAAATCAATGTGAGTCGGCGTGGATGTTCTATAACATTTTGTTTAAATTCTCTGCAGTGAGTTATGGGTGAGGTTTTCCTTTTTAGAAAATTAGGTTTTCTCTTCTGGATGCCATTAATCAAAACTAATGATGTCTCTCTGGTGGTGAGGCTTTCCCAGCAGCTGAGAAAGAGCAGCCCACGCTACAAGCTGGAGAGAGCTGCAATAGCTTCCCAGCAGGAAGGGCACAGGCAGGCACTACCAGGTTGGTCTCTGGGGCTGTACCAGCCACCAGGCACCCAAGCAAGACAGATTACAGGTGTGGATAGAGGTGTGTGCTGTGTTGAAGCCCCTGATCTCTGCAGTGCCCATTCCCAAATGCCTGTGGGCCCCCACTTTTACGAAATAGGAGGTACGGGGTTCACCTCTGCCTGCTGAGCGCTGCCAGGTTCCACAGGCAGAATCTGGCAGGGTGCTGCTCTCCCTTCCTGCCTGTGCCAATGTTACAGGTGCAGTCTGCAACAGCACCACATCCAGGTCCAAAACCTCAACCACTCAACACCAGCAAGTTCAGGCTTGAGTACAAAGAGAAGCAAGGTCTATTCTTCTCCTCATGAAATAGGGTCTTGCACTGGAAAGGCCCTCAGGGCCAGGAGCAGATGCTCCTGCCCCTGCTCAATGCTCCAGCACATCCCGAGCTGGGAAAAGCCTACAGGCACTGTGGAATGGCACTGGGGAGCCATGGGCACCCTGAGTGAGAGACATGGGCTAGAGGTGAATCAAAACCAAATTATTAAAACAAACCTGTGCATCACTTTTCCCTCTCTGACAACCCTCGTGCAGTGCCTCTGCTTGGCTTTTGGCTACGTTGGCAATGATTGCAGGCAGGAAATGGAGCAAAAGTCCCATTGCTATGGCAAGGAGGATCAGTAGTAGGCAATGCAAGAGAATCTGCTCTTTTGTGGATCTTTCTACTTTAGCCTCAATATTCTAATAAAGATGTGTTATAGACAGCACAGAAAAGCCAAAGAATTTATCAGCATTTGTCGATATTCCTAATGAAGCAGAAGATTCAACATGCAATAGAATTAGCCTACAACGAACCCTTGCATAGGGCCCATCCTTCCGAGTCCAGAAATCTCCTGCCTATTCCAGTCCGATACCCTTTTGAAAAATGAGCAGCCCTCCAAGCTATTATCATTATAAGCTAAAAGGCCAAATGAGACAAAGTACTGTTGCTCTTCATCTGAATAAACAAATCATTTTTAGATCAAATGCATTAACAATTTATCATTCTAAAATCCAATCAAAAGGAAAAAACAACAATACAGAACATTGATTTCCTACAGCTTTATCTTAATGAAGTGCACATTCCCTTCGTAATTAGCTTTGCAAGGGATTTTTTTCCCCTTTCCTGCAGCTAATGTGTTATTTGATTTCCATCCAAACATTACTAAATTGGAGGAAATTTCCTCAAAATGAAGTGGCTTTTGATAATACAGGAAAACATCTACTCTCTCACATTGCTATTTTTTCCCCCCAAACAGCCATACTTATACTGCAGATGATTCAACTTTATTGCATGGTGTCTTTGCGAGGATGTTTAAATCAATGCCACAGTCACGGGATTCTGCACAATGTGCCATTTGTAAACCAGAAAATACAAGCTTGCTGCTTTTATCCTTTTCCTTACAGACATCAAATATTAATTGAACTTATATTATTACAGGGGAAAAGTGGACTGTGTTTTATTAACATTTCTAAAATTATAGATATTCAACCCAAAAAGTAGACTCCAGACAAGGCTCGAGAGCCTTCCGCTTGGATTTTATTTGACTTAATTAAAAAGCACTCAGTTCCTTTGTGCACTAAAGTAGTTGCTGACATCGCAGTAGCCACTCAGTCTTTCAAACCCCAACTATTACCTGAACTTAATAAAGTGTCTATTTAATTTATACACCCTCATGAACTCACCTGTCTCCCACAAACACAATGTGGTTCTTGCTAATGAGCAGCAAAGGCAGCAACTTGACAGCAAACTCACCAGCACCCTGGGGTAACTCAGCTGCCCCAAAACATTATTTCCATCTCCTTTAATCTGCCTTCTTTACCATTAATGCCACTATCCAACCTCCACGAGCCAGCAATCCACCGCACATTGCTGGAAATGCTCTTTGCCAGGCCACCTCTCCCTTTCTCCCCTAAATCTCTCTTCTAAAATCTTTTCTTCTTTAAATGATGCTGAACAAAGGACTGTTGCTTTCACCCTGCTTCACTGAGTACTTGCTGAAATGACATGGCTAATTTGATAGCCTGGTTTTGTCTGGATATATTGCCAAGGTACATGGCAATATCTATGACAGGGAGTGAAGTCCCAAACCCTACAGTTATCACCTTATTCCTTAGTTATACAGAAAATCTAAAGTGACCTTATCTCCGTCTTAATCCAAATTTTGGTCCTAGGCCTCTTGTAAAACTAACAGTCCCATTTCAAGCACAGACCTGCTCTGTTCTGCCAATGAAGAGCATCGTTACCTGGAGGGAGCTGGCTCCATGTGGGATAAAGATGGTCCCTCCGAAGCTGTTTTCCTGAAGCACAAGGCTCCAAGCAGGTCTCTGGGAGCTGCAGCTCCTGAAACCGGACATGGAAATAGTTGTGGAGTTGGATTTTTTTTTTTTCTACTCACACTCTCGAAAGAGAACAAAGCCGCTCCCTAATACAGTTTGTGCATTTTATGGACCTAACAATTAAATAGGTTTTAAAACATGTGCTGACTGTATAATACAGGGGAGTGCGCTCAGCGTTTTTAAACAGCAACTGATACGAGAGACCACTTAATAGTACAAAACACCAGCAGTCCCGTTAAAATCAATAGAAAATTAGATGCTATGAAAATGCAATATGTGTCCAATTAGTTATAATTGGAGCAAATGGTGATGCAGATAAACTCCTGGAGGAAGATGTATTTGTCCGGAATGCTCCCTGCCTGCTGCCAGCACGCCGCAGGATCGGCCATGGCGGGCTCTGCCATACCCTGGGCATGAGTGATGAGCCATCTCATATACGTGTGTTAACTGTTATCTAATTATGGAGTTGCTCCGAGCCGGCAGGACGGCTTTGGTGCACCACTGTGCGTGGTGAGAAACGATCGGCTGTCACATGGAAACCTCCCTGTTGGACTTGACAAATTATGCCAGCAAACCTGTTTAAGGACTAAAAAATCCTTGGGCGCGGTGACAGGCAGAGAAAGATGCTGTGTTATTTATTTATTTATCTGTCGGAGTTTAAGAATTGTGGCTCAGTCCCACCAATACTCACTTTTTTCCCTGCCTGCCTGTTGTTATATCAGTTCAAACTCCCTCTCACCAATTATTTTCCAGGCTTCTTTCAACTCCTAAAAACTCAGCTGCGCGGCGAAACGGGAACTAGGTTATGCAATTCTAACGCTTTATTTTTAACATCTTTGGTGCAACATATTGGCCTCCTCTTTGTTTCATCTTATGACTAAAGAAAACGAGCGAAGATCCCCTATCACAGCAGCACAGAAGGTACATCCCCAACCAATCATCGCTCCAACCCCTTCATGCTCTCACACTGGATGAAAGTACATCACTTGCAGTACAACAATTATTAATTTGCAGTGATTTTTTTCATATAAACACTGTAAAGTAACAGTTATTTTACCAAAATCATTGGCTCAGAGCTAAGGAGCAATAACTTTCTCCAGGGTTCATATTTTATTCTTGTTTTAAACTAATAATTCAAATTATTACAGACTTAGGGCCACAAAAAAAAAAAAAAACAAAACCAAAAAAAGCCAAGGCTGATGTTTACCCAGACCTGAAACCATTTTACATTATTGGACACAGTTACTTACACTGTTAAGGGAACTGTCTCTCAAGAAAGGGAAAAAAAAAAGAAGTGGCAGCTTTTATTTGTTACGCTGACTCAGCCGAACAGTGGAACAAGAAACGTTAAGCCCCAATCCATAACTTCTGTGGCCGCTCAAAGGACGTATTCTTCCTCGACACTGATAAAAGTTTAATATGTAGTTGCCGAGGTTTTTAATAAACTTGTCAACAAAAGAGCAAGGCAAATTGATGGGGACCTTCCCAGGAATAAATTCAGTTTCAAATAGGCCAAATGAGCGTGGAGGACAGGGAGGGGACGGCGCACGGGAGACTTTTGCTGGTCTTTGCAAAAATGGCACAATAGATTTTAGTGGGTGCGTCTTATTGTCTCAAAGACAAGGTTTTAGGACAAAGCTGGCTTAATTTAAAGAGAGTAATGTGGTTTAGCTCCCTGTGCAGCACAGCCCTGACACTGTGAGGGGTGGAAGAGGCAAAGCCTGGGTATAAATCCCTGTGTTGCACTTGCTGCCCTCACATCCCAGTCCCCTTCCCGCAGCCAACCCATTCAGGGACAAGCTGCAGTGTTGCTCCACATTTTTTATCCCCAATCTCCCATTGCATACATTTCAAGACTTCCCCTCCAGGTATCATATGCACAGCCATCTCCTCTGCTTGGTCAAACCATCCCCACTCCTTGCTCCAGCTTTTCCCTTCAAATACTCGAGGCTGAGCTTAATTCAAGCACAACACAGTCCTTTTCCTCTGCTGGTTCACACTCCTGCAACCTATAACTAAAAGCAACCCTGACATACAGGGAACAGTCATCCTGCATGTGCATCAGCTACACACACTGCCCACCCTCTGCAAGGTTAGGAGTGAAATCACCGCATGAGATTCATTATCTTCTCCTGGTTTCAATCAAGTTTGTGCCTTAAATTATTAAGACTTGAGGGTTTTTTGTTAATTTGTTTACCCAAAGTAAACACAAATATTAAATCAGAGCTTCCAATAATCTCACTGCCAGCAAATTAACAAGCAAATTAACCCATGATGTCCCAGAAGGGGACACCAATCTCTTCATCTCAGCAAGTCCTTGTGACACGTTTCTTCCCATGTCACCAGCTCCCTCCTGACACCTTCCTTTGCTTAAACCAAACAGCCTGAAGAGCCAAAAGCCAAGTCCTGCCTCCCATGCCAGGTCACTACTCAGATTGGAAGCACTGCCCTGACTGTTGTGGTGAACTTTATTCTTGATTGCTCTTAGGTCACTGGATTCCTGCTCCTATGGTTTTATCCAACTCCTCAAATGCCAGGGTTGACTTGCCTATGTAAGGGCTTTGCAGGGATGGCTCCTGTCCTTACAGCTGCTGGGTGACTTCTGTGGTTGGTGGTCACGAGTCCCACGCCTCTTGGCTGCCCAGATGCCACCTAATCCTGTCCCCCCAGAAGGGCAGCTGAGAATGAGCACTATTTATAGCAGTTGTTCCCCAGTTCCCCCAGGCTCATCAGTCTGCCCAGGGCTTTTTTAGATAGCGGCACATGTCCCAGCACAGGCCATATCTGGGCATGGCGAGGCATTTACAGGCATGGCTCTGTGCTTCAGGAAAAAAAAGAAAAAGGAGGAAAAAAAAAAGGAAAACCCCGCATCTGTTGGAGATGTCAGTCGCCTGCTTCCCCTGAGCCTCCTGAGCACCACCAGCAACTGCTCCAAGTGCTAAAATCTTTGACTATCAAATTCTACTTTATTCAAGACATATCTGTGCCTGAAAGCCTTCCCCTTGCACACAAGGGTGTCATCCACCAGCTCTGCTCCTCCATACAGACCACTCTGGAAAAATACAGACTAACCCAGGGATGGTGCTGGTTACACAATGCAAACAAAAATGTCTTCAGAGCATCACAGGGATCTGCAGTGGTGGGGAAGAGACAGCCCACAGGGACACTGCTCCACCTGCACATACAAGTGCCCACCGAGGTGCACAAAGCTGGGCATGTGCACAGCTGGGCAAGCTCGGGGGCCGGGCTGGCATCACACAACCTTCCCGGTGCCAGCAGAGTCACCCGGCAACACCGCGCAGCATTGCACCCAGGCTGGCAACCACTGAGCAGCCCTGCAGTGCTGGAACACCCCACAGACCCCATCGACCAGCTCACTCCTGCTGGAACATCCCCCAGGCAGTCACAGCCCCATGAGGTCCTGGTTGAGGTCCAGCCTCTGTACCTTGTGCCTTGAGCCTGCTCAGAGGTGTGGGGAGCCCAGACAAGCCTTCATTACAGCACGAGGGCAGCAGGGCACAGTCCAGACAAGCTGTACCATCTCCCCAAAATGTATGCTGGGCATCACTGTGCAAGCCAACACCAAAGCAAGAAAAGTCCTTACAAACCCAAAACCCTTGTCCTCAGGTAGTTTCGTCAACCTGCCTTGGCTGTCTCCAGCTTCAGCCTTGCAGTGCAGGTACAGCTTCAACGACTCCACCGCGAGCACCTACTTTGCCTCTGAGGGAAACTGAGGCAGGCGAGCCAAACAACTTTTCTGCAGGCCCAGGGAGCCAGCAGCGGAGCCCATGTCCTCAGCTCCCATCCTTGGAGCACTGGGTTGCTCTCACCATGACCCGCTGCATCCCAACGGGAAAGCAGCTGGCAGCATCGCTGCCCGCTTGGCCGAGGTCAAGAGCAACTTCAGCGTCAAGCGGCAAACATTTAACCCAGCATCTTCTCTGGGAGGCAATCGCCAGTGCGGTACTTAAATCAGCCCTGGGCTTTCCGGGGAGGGATCCGAGCCGAGGATATTTCTCTTGCTAGGAACACACCACCCCCTCGCCCACAGTCACTGCTAAGTGCAAGATGTGGTGAAAGTCTTTAAAAATAGATATATTCCCAAGCAATTCATGCCGCTTGCATCTGGCAGGGCAAACCTAGCATGGAAGCTCTTTCTTACTGACTAAAAAGGATCGTTAGCAGCTCGAGGCTCGTGCAACCTTGACTCTCTTCCTTTCTTCAGGGCCTTCTCTTGTTCTTGGCCTAAACTAGTCCTGGGAAACACAAGGGAAGCCCTGCCCAGCTAAGCTGGTGTCAAAGGCAGGGAAAGATACTGCAGTGCAGTGCTGATCTCTTCTGCAATCGGACGTGCAGACTAGCCCGAATGCTGAGTCAGCACAATTTCTTTTTTGATTGGTTGATCTGAGTAACATATTTTCAATGTATGCTAAAGGGGCAGCAATTAATACCTTTTCCCCCTTTCCCCACTTTTCCAAACCACTTCGAATCGAATGCACAAATCTCACCCCCAAAGTCACTCTCTGGTCCTAAATATTCTGAGGCTCTTTCATTTTTAATTTAGGGCATTAAAAAAAAAAAATTTGCAATCTAAGCGATGCTCACTTTGATCGACTTGTGCTGCTGCAGCTAAAATATCTGTCCTGCAGGTCAATCTAATCATGCTTAATAGCAGTTTATTCTTCAACGCAACATTTTTCACGTTGGGTAGACAGTTTTAAATGAGATTGCTGATGCACCCCTTTACTAATGCTTTTACCAGGGCCAGCACATCCCTTGAAATACTTGTGCAATAAAATGCTTTATTGCTCTTGATGAATGCACTATTAAACTTGAATTGCAAACATGGCCCCCCCCTTTTTTTTTTTTTTAAAAAAGGAGGGTGCTAGAATTTATGGGACCACCTGTCTTCCAACATTAAGTAATAGTAACAACGGTAATAATAGATCATCGATGTAACAAACACACAAAAGTACAAAAAAAACAAAAAAGAAAAACCCGCCTGGGAAATCCGCATGGCACAAATTTGTCCCTGTGCTCTCATGTGCACGTGCAAAATATCCATCTTATACCTGCCGGTAGTTCCGCTTACATGCGGAGAATTCATCTCGAGAACGGCTGGATTTTGTGAGGCATAGAATAGAAAAATTTAACTAATTTGGTCCACTGGATTTATGGCTTTTACAATTCTCAGAGCTCCTGTTTCCATGCCTGGCACCGCGCAGTCCTCGGCTTGCAGGATGGATGGGCGCACCTGAGCATCCCAGCGCTGCGGGTCCAGCACAGATGCTCCTTGCAGCGCACCCGCCACGGTACTCAAGGCCAGGAGATGCTCACCAGTTTAGGAAGAGTGTAAGAGAACTGGCTTGTTTTTTAGCTATCAAATAGAGCGGACCTAGTGCAATGTAACAGCCACAGTTTTAATCCGAAGAGGTGTAAAACGGATGAAGAGCTGCCATGAAGCGGAAGAACGGCGCAAACTGGTTGACAAAGGCCTGTAGCCATCACCTGCTGCCACTGATGTCAACAGCAGTGGGCTACCATGGCTCTTGGGGGGCCACATACACCCCAAGTCATTTTTAGCACCGCCCAAGCCCAGCTGACACAGGCCATGGCAAACCCTCCCCTGCTACCTCCGCTCCCATGCTGCGAGACAGCGCTCAGAGTTATAGCTTTGAAAATATTTACATAAAAAATAAATCTGAGCACTTAGTGACTTCCTAAAGTTAGCAATTCCATGTGATTAACAAGCGTATTAATTCAGAGAGGCGGGGGGAAGGAGATAAAAATTGCATTACAAATGCAGGTATCTACTGTAAATCAGACCGTGAGCACCTTTGCAAGAGGAACACACAGTGCCACAGGGGTTTTAGTAAAACCTGCACTGAGGAAGAAAAAAAAGGGAAGCAAAAAGAAGAAAAAAGAAAATTTAAAAAAAAAAAAAGGAAAAAAACCAACAGGAAAAGAAAAAAAAAGGAAAAAAGATAAAAAAGATAAAAGATAGAAAAGGAAAGAAGAAAGGAAAAGGAAAGGAGAAGAGGTGGGGCAAAGGGTCAGCAAGGAAAAGAGGGAAATTTTATATATAAATTATATATAATATGTAATGTCATGTTATATCCAGAATGGTGACAATTGTCCTCTTTTTTTATCCAGAGAGTCAAGGTAACATTAGTGATTTAGAAGAGAGTGAAACTGCAGTCCTCCTTGGACACCAGTGCTTTCCTGCTTGGGCTCAGCTGATTTCCCATCATTCACCAGCTTCATATTTAAATATGACCCCAAAATGGGGCAGGACACCCACAAGATCCCATCCTTGTGAGGACATTGGGGCCAGGGATTGTCCTCACTCAGGGTGACTGCTGGTGGGACTGAGCTCAGGGATTGCTGCATCCCTGCAGCCAGGTCCTGAGGGACTTCACCACAGCCAGCCAGAAATACCCCAGCTTTCCAGGGCCCAGCATAACCAGAGCATCCGAAAATGCAAACCAGATGATGTGCAAACCAGCCATTCTCCAGTACAAACTCGACCTTCCCAAAGCCAACTGGCAAAGCAAAGGCTCCTCCTCTGCTGGGAAGGGGTCAGCGCTGCCCATGCCCCCATCAGCCACGGTATTCAATTTAAACAAAAACCAGCCTCAATAAACCCCACCAAATCCTACAGGTAGGAAATCTCCCCCACAGCCCAACCTACCTTTTCTCACCCACTCCTCACAAGCACCTGACTACAGTTAAATCCCCTTTGGCGTACCTGTAACAAGTGATGACGGTGCTCACGGTGAATGGAGATGGATAAAGACTCCCCAAAATCCAAATTCAGGGTCTTGCCTGCTCCCCATGCTCGGGGGGAGGATGCTGCGATCGGAAAGACCTAATTAACCTCTGCTGCCATGCCCTGGCACCACACCTGCCAAACGATGCCGTAGGAGCCCATGAGCAAGACGAAGATGGGGTTGCAATTGCAGGGAAACCACTCCAAAGAAAAATGCTGCCCTCAGCGGCCCCATGGACATGGAAAAAGGAATTTGGGCAGCTGGGGAGCGGCTTTCTGAGGAGTTCAACTTTGCGCATCGTTACAACGTCGTAGAAACGCGAGGAAATTTGGGGATGAAAGCTTTAAACCCTCAGATGCGGCTCCCATCTAGGCAGAACGTTAAACTTGTCTTTAAACCAAATTTCTTTCATCTTGTCACATTATAGTGTACTATCCTGGAAAAATAGCCAACTATTTTACATTGGAAAAGGTTAAAAAGGAAAAGGCTTCCAGAATGAAAGGATCTAATTTTCTTGTTTTCCCTGGGGAAAATAAGATCCCTATATTCAGAACACTCCTTTGGCTTTAGCTGTGATCCGCTGACTGGATGGCTCATCACACAAAAAGGAATATCTCCTTCTCGTCAGTTTTAAGCACAAGAAGTTTTAATGTGGGAAAGATTTGAAAAACGGAGTTTGCACACCAATTTAAAGCTAAAACACCGCACGCCCGAGTCACAACTGTTGTATCCTTTTCCTCTCTCTTTTTCTCTCCCCATCCTCCATCTCCTTTTGTTGTTCCTAGATTTAAAGATCAGCCAGCTCTATTTGTTATCTAGCCTTAATATCTGGGGTAAAGAGGGTCGATGGGGAAGCAGGAAAAAGGAGAGGTTGGCCTGCATCCCTGTTAAAACCCAGGAGCGGACAGCCAGCTTTCCTCTGGCATCGCCTTTCAAAGCCCATGCCGCAGTCAGCATATTGAATATTTAATGTCCTGATGAGCATTTCCACCTGCTGACACAGGCAAAGTGACAGAACAATACACGCGCTGGAACAAGATCATCAATTGACTCCCCAGTCGGTCTGCCGGGTCAGGCAGTTAAAAAAAAATAATAATATAAAATAATCTGTCTGTCTTTCTCCCCCGCCTTGGCCGGGGTCACACACTGCTCCTCTGAGAAGGATTCCCACCTGAAATACATACTTCTTTACATTCCATAGCTTGCCAGGTTCATATGGGCATATAAAGAAGTATGTCTCTCAAGCAGGTAGTTTCAATATGCGCATTTATATGGTCACAGGAGGAAAAATAACGCTGATTTACAATTTACATCCTGAGAGTGAGTTACGGCTCAGTTCAAACCAGCAGACTTTCCTCCTGCCCAGCCCATGTGCAGACACACATACACACCCCAGCTCCCGATCCTGGCTGGTAATGCTGGGCTGAGCCCTCAGCAGATGATGGATTTTGGATCCTGGGAAAGGGGAACTGCGTAATTCACTGGACACAAAGCAGCAAAGGTCCAGTTGCTGCCCTGGCAGGGGCTCTTTGAAACGTAAAAGACACAGGGTACAAGCCAGCCTCCCACTCCACCTAAAAAGTAGGTGTTTCATTCAAAATCATAAACTTTCAGCATTTAAAAAAGACCAAAATGTGGTTTAGAGGAAAGGCTTTCCTGTATATGCATACAGGTATAATTTCAGACAAAGCCATGTGGGAGAAAGTTACATATAGATGAATTCCCAGTTGCCTACATCCTAAAATTTGGAAGCAAAAAGCCGGTTTGTTTTCAGAAAGCCCAAAATCAAATGGCCATCTACTGATTCACAAACCGACACCGGGAAGGACTGTTCCATTTGCCAGAGTAAGAGAACTCATCATCCCCAGACGAGTGATTGCTTTATCAGTAAGTAGAAATTAAAGTAGAGGAAGAAGAAAGCATCTTACCTAGTGAATCCAATGATTTTTCCTCTTCTGGTCACTGGAAATGAGACACTACCCGCAGACAACCAACCCCCAAAAGATAGCACATGCCTTTTGGGGAGATCAGGGCGTTAAAAACAAAAAATAATTAAAAATTGCTCCTAATAACTCATCCGGTTGAGCTCCACGCCAGCTAAGGGGCTTTGGGAAGACCTGCAGACATAAAAGGCAGCCAAAGCGAGGTTCTGGGAGCTCGGGCCAAAGTCTTCCCGAGTTCTTCCCGCAGCCCCCGTGGGCTGCGCTCCCCGCACGCCGCCGCACTGTGCACCCGTGGGGCTCGGTCCCGCACGCAGCCCTGGCTCTCCCCCTCTCTCTCGCCTCCTCGCAGTCGTGCTGAGCTTTAAAGCTCCCTGAACAATGTGGGCCGAGTGGCAGGGCTGCGATCGCCGCCCGGGCTGAATGGGAGACTATAATGGGCAGGATTTAGGCAGGAGCGCGGCGGAGGTCACGCCGGGCGCTGCCTGCTCGCTCAGCAGGGCGGGCAGGGTCCCTCACCAGCGCCCGCCGCCCCTCGCCCGCCGCTGCCCACGATCGATACCAATTTACAGGCAAATGGGGAATGGCTGCCTCCGTGTTAATGAATTTTACCGTTTCTCACAGTCTTCTAATGAACCCTTTAAAGAGGGTTTAAGTAAACTTAGCAAGTGGCAAACTAAGCACTTTGGAATACCTAATTGCATCGATGCTTTTCACTGCTTTTTTTAAAATATCACTGCCAGCTGGGGAGTAAATACTTCCCTGCTGCCCATCGACTTCCAGCACCACTGAAAAGCAAAGGCCACATGGAGCCGGGGTGTAAATCCGCTGTGCTCAGCCCCAACCCCCAAAATGGCTTTACACCCCTCATGCAATACTGGCACATGCCTTGGTCCTGGCTCTGTGCAGCTTCCCCCTCATTCTCTGACTTTGTTGGCCTTTTTAACCATCTTTATTTGTCTCATTTAAAGGCAAATTTCAACCTTTAGTTTGGATTAAGGAGAAGAGAGATGGAGCTGTGGCACTGGTGTAATGCATGACTGCAGTGAAATTAAAGCAAAGGGAGAACTGAGGAGTGTGAGGGAAAGTCTGAGTGTCTCAGATTAAAAAAGCAAGAAGCCCAAAAAACCCAACAAAAATCAAAGTGCTGGTGGTGGGGTGTTGCACAGCCAAGGCACTCTATGGTGTTGAATTTTCTTCAGACCAACAGCAGTAGAAGAGCTACTGGACTTCTTGGAGCACTAAACATCTGCACCTCATGCCCTATTTGATTTCTTCAAATGCATTTGACATGGGCTGTCCTGAACAGTCCCCAACTTCTGCAGACAAGTGGGACAGTGACTGCCAGCCACTAAAGCAAGTACTATGTAAGAGCTAAAAAAATGACCTTTTAGATCCTTACTAGAACTGAAGACAATGACACAACCACAGTAGCAAAGTTCATCCTGGAGATTTAAACTTGCTTTGAGGTTCTGGGTGTAAGCTCATGCTTTCCGGGGTTGTGCCTTTTGGTGGAGAAGCAAGTAAATTGTGTGATGGTGTTTTTAATGTGACATCAGAGGCACCATGTGGATCCCATCCTCCAGCTACCACCAGGAGTAAGTGGTGGTGGGTGAACATAATCCACCATCCTCAACCCACCTGGGCTCTCTGAGCTCCTGTGCTTGCTCTTGGCCAAAAAACATGCGCAGTAAAACTGTGGCTGTTCTGGGGAGAAAAATGGATGGAGACCTGGATCATGCAGAGGCAAAGGGGCAAATAAAAGGGGAGGGAAGGGCCTGAGGTATTGCCTGGAGACGGAAGAGGAAAGAGCATGGTGAAAGGGCATGGTGAAAGCAAGGTCCTGTATATTATATCCCTGCTCTGCCCCAGGCTCCAGGCGCTGCTCAGGTCCAAGTGGCAAAGTCAAATGGAAGATGTGCAGCACAAAAGTTTGGGGACAGCCTGCATCTAGGGCTGGGCACTGGAGAAGGGAGACACAAGCGGGGCCGAGGTGGAGGCACACGCTGGCCCCAGTGCAGCCTGTGGCAGAGAGACTGAGCTCAGACCTTGGGAGCCACAGACACAACCACCCGCTCGAGAGGATCCCAGCAATTAAACTGACAGCACAAATCACAGATTTCTGCCTAGACAATTACACACGATTGCTGAGTGCACGCTCCCTCTGGCACAGACATATATACTTGTATCCACACTCCACACACACCCTGGAGATGTGTTGCACCTGAATGATATGTTACACCTGCTTATACATAGCATTTATATATCTATGCATAAAGATGCATAAAATATCCATATGCGTGCTATAAAACAAGCCTAAATCTATGTGTGCATGCACCACAGTATCCATATCACAAAACTGATGTCTATATATTCATGTGACTAGGTATCACCACTATCATATAAAATATAATGACCACAGTCAACTCTGAGCTGCAGAAGCAATAACAGTCAATTGATGCTACACTTCATGTAACCTGAATTCCAAACCCTTGCAGGAAAGCCTAACTTCTCCTCCTCCCCATATTCCCTTTCTGATCGTCCACAAGCCACGCACCTGTAATTAATACTCATTTCTCGGCATTTTAACAGTTAATCACCACAGCATTGAGATTATTGCAAGTTAGGCTAAGTTTAACCACATTTCACCCTTTTGCTCTGCCTGGTATCAGCTCATAGCACTAGTTTGTTGCAAATAAATAAATAACGCCCCAATCCCCCCAGGTGTCATTAGCCAGCCTGTGTCTGAATTAGGCATTTAAAGGCCGGTTTAACCTTGCAGAACGGTTGCATGTCAAAGTTCTAACATTTCAGTTCAGATTATTCTAGTGCACTGCTTGCTCTGCAGTTTGTTAGGTGTTTTTTTTTTTTTAAATGCGGAGTATGCCACAGCAGAACAAAAAAAAAAAGGGGGGGAGGAGGTTTCCTAACCGATCCACAGATTAAACACACATCCAGCACACCCCTCACAGATACACACACACACATACATTTGCCGGATGCAGAAGCCCACATTTAAGTCCCCGGGTAAGTTGGATGGGCACTCAGTCCTGCATTGGCCAGGAAAAGTGTTTAAACCAAGCTGAGCTGGTAGCAGTTAAAGGCAAGGCAGGGAGCAGAAGAGAGGGGGGAAAAAAAAAAAAAAGACATACCAGTTAGGAGCTTCTGTTGCAGCAGAGGACTCACCAGAGCACTAGCTGAAAGCTGAATCAGCTTTCGAGAGTTAGGGATGCATAGAGGAGGGTCATGGAATCACAAGGTAATAATGCGCTTCATGCTGCAGCCGTCAGCCTTCTCCTTATAGCCAATCTCTAATGCAGGAAGGGAACAGAGAGCAGGCCCAGGGATGGGATTAGTCCTCACTTGGAGAGAAAAAAAAAAAAAATTAAAAAAAAAAAATCGGCAGGCAAACCCTCCCCTCCCACCCACCCTTACCTCGCCCCCGCCGCCCGGCACCGCCACAACTCCAGCCCTCCATCCCCGCCGCTGCACCGCATCGCAGCGCGGTGCCGCGGGGTGCGGGGAGGCAGCGCGGTGCCGCGGGGGCTGCGCGGGGCGGGCGGGGAGCGCGCTCGGGCAGCTCCGCGGCCAGCCGGGGGTTAAGGAGCAGCCACGGTGCCCGCCCGGATTGCAGCACACCTTGATGCGAGAGGCTGCGCCGGCACAAGTGCCTGCGCCCCCCCCCACCCCTTCTCCTCCTCCTCCTCCTCCTCCTTTTCACATTTCCCCCCCCCCCCCCGGGGGTTCACCCCGGGGGGGGGGTCAGGCTGGGGGGGGATACACAGGGCGGGGGGGGGGGCTGGCTGAGGGAGGGGGAAGCTCTGGTCAGGACGCGAGTCCACCTTTCCAGTGCTTATATACCCAGCGAAGCATCCCAAACACGCACCCCCGGGCGAGCGGCCCCTGCTCCTGCTCTTCCCTCCCTGACCATATTTAGTCAACCACGGCAAAAAATAGCCCGTCAGCTGGAGCCTGCCGAGCAGGGCTCGGAGTTCAATCGCTCCTCGCAGCCCATTGACTACTGGTCCTGCAGGGTCCTGACTCTGCCTTTTTTTTCCCCTCTGCTATTTTTAGCTAGGCCAAATAAAGAGGGAGCTCATCTTACTATTCTCCACCGGCCCGAGGTTTCTCGGGGCCCTGGCTATGTTTGGTAAGCGCCGGTGTTGAGAGACACAGAGCGGAGACCTTGTCCATGCCGGAGAACCTTTGGCTCTCTCCTGTATTTGTTCTTTTCCTCTCCTTTTCTTTCTTTCATTTGAATTTCTTCCTTCATGGTAGAAAGGATTCCGGGTGAGAAGGTGGGGAAGAAGCTCAGTGGATCCTGATTTTCATGTTACAGAGGGAAGAACTGGCTTTAAAAGACCTCACGCTGGGGCCAAGTCCTTCACCACAAGGTCCTGGGCATCTCGTTGTCTGGCCACGTCTGTCCTCCTGTGTCTCTAAAGGTGCTGAAGGTTGGGAAGGCATTGGATTTTCTGCCCTACATGGAGAGCACTAGGAAGCCTCGTTGCCAGCCAGGGAAACCCCTCTGTAACAGTGGGTTAATGTGGGTCACCAACACAGCGGTGTCTCCTGGGTCTCGAGGTTATGGGATCTTTCCAGCCTCCAAAGTTTCATCCAGCAGTACAGCAAGGAGGGAAAATTTTGGCAGTAGAGGTACTGCCCTTGGCTTGCATCCAGAGAAGCAGGTGAACAACTATAGAAACTTGAGTTAGACCCAGCTTCAAAATAAAGATGTCCAGAGACCTCGGGAGGTCACTTGGGGAGAGCAGATAAATGATGACAGACATGGCATTGGCTGCGTTCAGCCAACCCGTCCTGCTTGCTTGCAGCAGATCCCTGCTTTGGACAACCTCCTGAATCCAATGGCTCCCCTTGCCCTGCTCATCCCAGGTCTCTGCACCTCATCAAGGCTCACCCAGAGGGACCATGACACCTCCTCAGACCTCAAGAGCACCTCATGCTGCTGGGAGACCACTCCTGTGGCCAGGCTTTGGGGGATCAGGGCTGGAGAGAGCAGCATCTACCAATGGATGTTTGGGTGGTGGCTGGATGTGGGACTGGGGTGGGAAGTTTGCATGAATTCCAGTGACGTTCCCAAGACCCTCTGCTCCCATCAGTGACCCATGAGCGTGGCGTGGTGTGTGACAAAGACACCCACCCACAGGGTCTGTGCCCTGCTCCACTGTGATCCCAACGGATACCTCCACTTAGGACACCCGTGTGAGCCTGTCAGGCAACACTCGTCTGAGGGTGTTGTACTTGCTGGGAGCTGATAGCAAGTCATCTAAGGATGGGAAATGCCTGCAGGAACCACCCCATAGTGCCAAGAGGTGGGGAGGGCTCCCGGAAGATCCCAGAGGTGCTTCCCTGTGCCCTCATGTCTGAGGTCCCCAGCTCTGAGGACGATGCCAGAAATAGCCACTACGGATGACACGTCTGCTCTCTGTCCTGGGCTGCCTTGGCTCTTTCTCTGTCTCAGCCGACGGGTCTCCTGAACCCACTCTGGGAACTTGGATTTCCCTCTGCCTCCTCCTGGTCCCAAAGACAGCCTGTTCCCCACTGTCACTGTTTGGATAGCCCAGGACAGGGTGTGTGGCAGCAAAACCATGAAATCTGTTGTCCCTGAGGTGCCAGGTGACGACAACATAAAGCAGAGCTCTGTCTGACCCCAGGGACCAAACCTGCCACTTCCCACAGGACTGGCAGTGGGGACAGAGCCCATAGGAAACCCTCTTCCTCACTCCTCTACCCCAACATAGTCCTTGTGACCACCAGTGTCCCCTCTGTACCTTCAGCTCATTTCCCTCTGGAACAGATGGGAATTTCCCTGCAATGACATAAACTGCTGTTGGGTTTTTTCCTTCTGTTTTCCACCACTACAGGGATGTCCAAGCTGCTTCCACTCAGATATCAGACAGGACTGCCAATGCTTTCCCAGCCCATGCCCTTTCTATAACTGAAGCCGTGGAAGCCCTTCTCCACTCTGACTCAACCCAGGATCACCACAAATTCATCTGGGAAGGCCTTTACCCAAAATACCAGCCCAGCCAGCACAGGATAACATTGCCTGTAACCCTATTGGGAATACTTGGGGTTTTGAGAACCCAAGTGCCAGAAGCAACAGGCTCTCATGCTGTTTTGGGGCCCATCTGAAATCACAAAGTCCCTGGGGTGTGCAGCTGCCTGTGCCCCAGAGGGACCCTGCCCCAGCAGCAGGAGAGCTGTTAAGAACCACTCACTATCACAGGCACAGTCGTGCCCTTGTTTGGATTGAGTGAGTTGTTATCACATCCCTGACAGGTTCCCCAGGGTTGAGAATCCATCCCGGCACCAAGATATGTTGGGAACGGGAGCAAACTATAAACAGAGATGAACCAAAAGCAAACCTCTGAGACGCGAATTAAGAGATCATTTAAAACCCAAACCTGCTTTTTGCACACTGATTTCTTCCCCTCACTAATTGCTTTACAACCACACTCACCCTTGAGCTCTCAGGGACTGAAATATCTGCATTCCTCTCCAAAATGTGTGGCATCTTTTTATCAGGACTTGGTTTGGAGCTTGCTCCATGAGCCGATAACACTGGGAGTTTCGCATGCAGAGACTGCCGGGAGAGATGGGGCCTGAATGTGCAACCACCACAGCCTGACAGGCTTTATATATATATATTTGCACATACATATACATATATACCTAATAATAATATATTCATGTGTGCACATAATAATTCTGCATTTAAGCTCCTTTAACCAAAGGAACCTGAGGAAGCCGCACGGCAGACTGTAAAACTGAACCAGTTCAAAATGATATGTGAGAGATTGCAACACTCCAAACAAAATGCAAGTTGTTACTTTAAAAGAACCAGGCTCGGGCTTTTGAATTTATGTAACCTAAACTGATTTTGTCTGTTTGAAATTGTTGTTGCGTGTTGGGAATCTCAAAGAGGTGAGGAGCAAAGCTGCAGACTTTTCCTTTGGAGTCCAAGATTATAAGCCCCTTTGCCTCTCCCTCCAGCTCTGGAGCTGTTAATGGTTTCCTTCATTTTATTAACAGCAGACAAGAAAAAAAAATCTTCCTCAGAGCCTGTGTGAGGTGACAAGTTGGATAATAACAGCTCCTTTGGAAGTTTTTATAGTACATTAGGCAAATATAGTGGAGGTTTATAGACTTTTAAAAATGCTGATTATATAAAAATGCATTTATAGCCTTCTAAAATACCAAGCTACTGCAATATAAATATTTCCAATAATAAAAAACTAAAAATGCAGATTATTGGCCCAATTAGAGACATTTTTTAATTGATTTCTGGTTTTCTTTGGGCCAAAATCTGATCTCAAACCAAAGACTGGCCAACACCCTGTGATATGAGTCAGGTCCATCAGGTTTTCACATCCTGCAGAAGATGCTGCACTGTCCTGGGATGAAGCCAAACTGACTGAACCATGCACCCCACTCACTTTTCCAGCACCCCCCAACACCTCCAGCTTGAGGGAGCTTCTGGAAAAGCTGGGCATCTCCTGGCAACCTGCTGGACCAGCCACCTTCCCACCTCACTGGTGGTGAGGAGGTGCTTGGACACCCAGTGGTTGGTCTTCCTCTGTTCTCTGTAAGAACTTGTATGAATAATTAATTTATTATTGGCACAGAAGCTCGAGTGTGGCTCTGTCCTGTTCCTAGCTGATAAGGTTGCTGGGGATGTGCCTTCTCTCTCTTTTGTCTTTTTTTTCTTACTTTGACCCAAAATTCCATCAGTAGGTAGAATTAGCTTTTGCCAATGGCAGTTGTCTCAACACAGATAAATTCTTTCAAGAAATTGAGGTCTTGACAAATTGGCATGTCCCTACCAAAAAATACCCCAAACACTTAGTGAAAAATGAGTTATTCTTTATTTTATAAAAACAGTCTTTTTTTCTTGGCTGTGTCTTTTATTAATAATCGGAAAAGACCAACTCTGGGCTTTGGAGCTGCCTGTGAAGTCCTCTAAGTCATCATGAGATTGGGCTTTTACATGATATGATATACATTTTGACTGTAAAGAAGAGTGTTTATTTCAATTTCATCTTCCTGAGGCAAAATGCTTTCCTTTGGTCATTTAAGTTCTTTTTTTTTTTTTTTAATTAAAAACACCTTTTTTTGTTGTAGTGCAGTGTCCCACCTCTCCAGTAATGGAGCACATTGCAAATTTTCCCATTAATTGAAAAATCTCAGCCCCACTGGCGAAGAAGGATGGAGGGAAGATGCTGCCTGCAGCTCTCCCACCAGATGAAAGCAGCAATTTCATCACCATTTCACAACACAACCATGCTTAAAAACATGTCTCCTAACTTAAACATGTCTCCTAACTTCTCCTGGAGGCCAACTCCAATCTTTTCTGCTGCACGTGGATATAAGACATCTGTGACACACACAGCTCATGTAATACGAAGGAAAAGGTGGGTTGGGGTTTTTTCCCATTGTTTTTCCTTTCATTTGGCATTTCTGGCACGAAAAAGAAAGTGACATTGTTTTCAAAACTAATGGCAAACAGAAGTGATGTTCCTTGACAGCACAGTAGTAACAGCCTTTCCTCTCAAAATCCTCATGTGGGAGACAGCTGTGTGATGCTCTCCCTTATTTAACTGGGAAACTGAGGCAGGAGAAGGAATTGCTTTGCCTGACGAGCAAGGAAACAACTGGGGGGTACCAGGGCTGCTTCCCTCCATCCTCCCAGTGAGCTCAGACACCTCTGGGTTTATCAGCATCTCACTGTTGGCGGATGAAACGGTGACACGGGAGATAACTGAGCCAATTACCCACCAGCTGACTTGAGTTCATTCGCATGTTGTGGGCTTTTTTTTTGTTCAACAAGATGTAAGGGTCGGGTTCTTTCTTCAGCTTTTCAGAAGTTGTGAAATACAGCTGTCGGACGCTCTCATAAAGATGAAATACGGCTGTTTCACAGGCTGGCTGGGAGGTTTTGGGTATCTCTGCAAACCCAGCGTGTTGTGTCTCCAGTTTGGGTGTGGAATACAGTACTCTTGTTTTGGAAGGTGTTTCTCTGAAGGCATTAACCACCTCACCTCCCAGTACAAATGTTTTTCAATTATTTGAGGTTTTTTTCCTTCACTGTTGGAAGTGCTCTGTTTTTAAAGCACCTATCTCTCAGGTATTTGGCTCTTACAGTAGTTTTAAAAGATTATGCCATCATACTTGAAAAGAAAGAACAAAGGACCACTCATAAATTTAACCAAAACCCCCATATTTTCCAATCCGTCTGATCTCTTTGAAACCTGGGATCTTCTTTTGTGTCAGGGACATTTATGTCTTCTCCAGTGTCCTTCCAACAATAAGTGTTCCAGCAACAGGGATTGCATTATATACTGTGGTTTTGTTTGTGGCAGAACAAAATTAAATGAGTACATAAATTACTCTGCTCCTGGAATAAAGAAACAAGCAAAAGAGCACTGTTGCTTTTTTTTTTTTTTAAGTGGCTTTTTTTCTGATAGGATGAGTTAGATTTCCTGAAACCATGTGCAAATTAAAAAGTTCACAGTTCAGGCTTATTGTGAAAGCTAAATCTCAGCCTCATTTTGAGAGGCGGCGTATTTAGGAAGACACATTTGGATTTATATAAGAACTTGTAATTGGTTTCCCGCATCTTTCTTGAGCAAGCACACCTCCCGCTCCCTCACAGATTAACACTGGTGGTGCTTAACAGCAAAAAAGAACACTTGTAGCTTGGTGCATGCTGCAGAAATGTCTTCTGATGATCATGGAGCTCTGCAAAATTCATCTGAGGAGACCCACTTCCTTGAATAACTCATTCAAAAAATGCAGCGGTGTCCTTTGCAACCCAAGTGCAGCCTGATGCAGGGCACTGTCCTCACAGAGGTTGTGAGGAACAAGAAGAACCTCCTTAGAAAGATGAGGGCTGCAGCAGGGACACACTAGTGGAGATGGCCCAAGTCTCCTTGAGCACCTCGACACCACCCACTGAGCACAAACCTGCTCAGGTTTCTTATCAGGCTCCTCCACTGCAAATCTCAGTGCAGGAGTGCCTGGGGTCTCTGCTGATGGCTGGCCAGAGCCGGGGCTTTACAGACTGGTTTGGGAGCAGAGAAACTGGGGGAAGATGGGAGAGAAACCAAATCAGGAGCTGACACGACAGAGGCACAGGCTGGTGGGAAAAACAAAGTGCTGGAAGGGCTCCGCGCTTTATTGCTCAAACACATCTTTTCCGTGAACACAGGATAAGGTAACAAGATGCATGATTTATTTAGCACAGGGAAAGCAGCTGTTCAGAGGCAGTGCAGGAGTTTTTAGGCAATCATGTTCAGTTCCCGAGGAGTCCCATTTACAAATGCTCACTGCTTCATTTTACCCCCTCCCTTCCTCTCTCTTCCCTGCGGTTATCTCGCCGTCAGCCTGTGCTGTGCAGATGCCTCAGGCTCTCACTCAGCTCTGGCTTCTGCCTTCCCTTCAATTCCCCGAAGTTCTTGGGATTGCCTGGCTCTGAGGGTCACCCTACTACCTTTATCTAATCTAGGAGACTGTTTCTGAGTTCCTCTCAGTGTGTGAACCAAGGAACTCCTGCAGCACCGTGTGGAGAGCGTTAAAAACAAGCCACCCACAGCCAGGGTCATCAGTGAGTCTCTTTGAGGGACCTGTGCCAGCAGCTTTGTGCCTGGTGCTCTGCTAAGCCAAGCCCTTGCTCAGATCAAACCCTCTACAAGTTCTCCTTTCCTACAGGGTCTCTGTTCTCACCCAAAATGCATTATACAGGACTTGGATGCATGGCTACAGATGGGGTCAACCTCATCCGTACAGGTAATAGCTTCCCCTCTTCTGTCCAGGGCTGGGAATGAAACCACATAACTTCTAGACAAGCATCAGTGGTGCAGAGATCACCAGCTCGTGGGGCTCAAGGCTCGAGAGTCACCTGGGAAGCACCGCACGTTCCCTCAGCCCTTCTGCAGAATTTCTAAGCAATCTGGAATTAACTATTCTCCTGCAAGTAACTCACTAATAGACGTGATTAGCAATTAAGAAAAATATTATTATCTGTCACGTGGGAACAAGGAAATATTCATTGCAAACCTGTGCATGACAGCAGTAGGAAAAGGGTCCAGGAAGGCTAAGAAAATATCAGTGAGACAGTGTCAAGGAGGTTATCGTGTACAAAGACATAATGATGGGAGAGGAAGCCAACAGGATGAACCATGAAAGATGGTAATGAACAGCAGTGCCAGACAGCAGAGTGTGCACCATGTTGCACTTACAGGAGAAGGTAATTTATCATCAGATATGGGGAAAAGTTCTCCTGAAAGATCCAAGAATTCTTTAATAAGGCAGGAAAAAGATCAACTAAAAAAAAAATAGGTGAAGCAATGAGCAAAAATAATTTAGCAAAACAAGGTGCTCTGTATTCATCATTATAGGCAATTCAAGAATTTTCTCTCTTCATCCTTGCCTTGTGCAAAGCCTTTCACACTGGTCTGAAATGTCTGAGGAGATTTTAAGGCAGTCCCTGCCCCTGCCAAACGTTCAACAACGATTAGACACCAACCCATGAAGACAGAGGTGTGTTTGGTAAGATTTCCAAAAGCACAAGCAGTGAATTAGATGCTCATCTATGGCAAAGAGCTTCTGAAATTCAACTGAACTTCCTCACACATTATAAGAGACCCAGGTACCTTTGGAAATATGCTCTCTCCAGGCACACTGATGTACCTCCAGCTGGATCTGGACTAGTTGTGACCAAATCAGTTCTGGAAGACCCACGACAGAGATATCAGGTTGAAAGATGGACAGATGGCATCCAGACCACACCTATACCCTGGTCAGATATCTCCAACTGGAGCTTTCCCAGACTATTGGGGCACAACAGCCTGATGAGAGCTCGATTTCACACTTGCTACATTTCAAACTTACAGCCACAGCCTGCGTTCCTTTTCCCTAAAAAAATATAAGGGAACATAAATGGTATTCTTTCCTGAAGCTGAAAAGGTTGGGTTAGTTTTTCATAGTCAGACTGCGTCAAGATGCTCTGTAGCCAAGAATAACTAATTTCCTTTCAGGATTGTTTGAATTGGAGCAAAGGCTGCTCTCCAGGAAGAACACAAGTAACCCTCAGACATATTCTGATTGAAAAAGACTATCTCATCTAAAATTCTAAAGAAATTTCCTTCTGCAACACATGTGGTGATAATGCTCTAATGCAAATCTTGCTAAACTGACTGGCATTGGAGCCAAACCTAAGTAAACCAGGTTTTATTAGGACAAACCCCTTGCAAGTCATTAGCTTACAGTGACAACAGGCTTTTGCCCATTCCTTTTGGTCATGCTCCTCTATTTATTTAGCATTAGTCAATTTATTCAAGTGTAAGTTAAGAACCAGTGGATTATAATAAATATTTATTGAATTTTAACAAATCTGTAGGACCTGTATGTATATTAATCCTCATTATAAGTGCTGCCACTTGCCACTTAACCTACAGTAGCTGTATTCCAAATTTATTATATTAAATACATATTTGAGATGACTAATTTACAGCATTAGCAGAATACATTTATGTCACATCCCATATTCCCTGCTTTTGCAGGCTCCTTATGGAGAATATCTCACAAAACAGCCAACATGCCTCAAAACTGGAAGTGAAATGGTTGCTGTGAAGAGTTCACTGACCACCTTGTAAACCAGGAGTCCTAGAAAAGCAAACCCCAAACCTGTGGAGGATACTGCTAAAGACAAATATCTACTTGGAGGTTGACATGGGGAGCAGATGCTTCAACCTTCTCCTTCCTGGGGCCACCAGAAGTCTGTGCCTTTGCCTCAGCCATATGTTTTCCTGCATACATAGAAGTCAAAGTCTGCAATTCCTCCCATGAATGCAGTTGAATTTGACTTTTAAGTTCAAAACTTAATGAAATGTCCACAGGTCGTGCATGCCTAACTACCTTTCTTTAGGAACCCATGCCAAGAAGCCTGAGGGTGCTGATCTAAAACTCACTGCAGTCAATAAAAGGCTCATTTTGATGCCAGTGACACAGACCCAGATTTTCTAAGTCCAGCCTCTAAGAGCACCTGTGAGTTACACTCTGGATTATGCTATAACCTCTAATTAACGTCCAGAGAAAGAGTCACACACTCTTCTCTAAGAGAAATTCTTTTTAATTTAGTGAGAAAAATAAGATATTTTGGGAAAAGGTTTTTACAGGAGTAAAATACAACCAAAAAAAAAAAAAGCATTTCACTAAAACATTCAGCACAAAGACCCATTCCACAGGAAACACACACTAAAACCATCCATATACCAGCTTTAGTAAAACACAATTCATTGGTTTTAAGTTATCCAGAAGAAAAGGAAAAGAGTAAAATAAGAAAACAGATTAAAAGGGGTAAAGAAAGAGAGAAGGTCCAGGCCCAGCCCTTCCCCACATGCACACACAGAGCGAGTTGGTTCTGACCCATATCACTAATTCAGTGAGATTCAGATCCAGGATCCTGGGGTGTGGTTTTTGCACACATCTGACTTGGGGCTGCAATTTTCCAAGCCAGCCCTGGATCTCTCCTTGATTTTTGTGCTGGAATCAAGCGTGCCCCACAGTGCATGTGCAATGAGGTGTGTGCCCATTCCAAGGTAGGGGTGAGGTGTGTTGTTCTGCTGTAATGGCGTGGTAACTCCATTAGAAATAATGGTAATTATATTGTGACTCACCTTAACGCTACCACATTATATCCTAATGACTGTTCAGTTAATTCATTTTTATTGTCTGTGTCTTGGAATGGAGTTTTGGAGTGTGCTGTTAATGCATTGGAAATTAAGAGTGTACGTGGGCCCGTGGGGTGATCTGTACCCAGCCACATATTAGTGTTCCTGCCTATAACAAAGAGACTGTGAAATCAAAAGGGATTTAGGCAAGGAATAGGAAGTGTAGCCCTGCCATGGCTCCATCAGGAATGTCACCCTTGTTGGGAGGCAATGGGAAATGCAAACAGGTTCCTGCTCCACAGAGCTCCCCAGGAAACTCAAGTAGGTGTCATTGGATGCAGGAAAAGTAGAGCAGCAATTGAATAATTGCCTGTTTTATAGGGGAAGGTGACTGTGGGAGACACACTGGTAGTGTGAACGAAGACAAACTGCCTGGGTCTGCCCAAACTGCAGCCCCAGTATAGGATTCTTCTTTGTACTGAGAGATAACAACCAGACTCTTGGCTGAAGCTGGAACTGGAGCTTTCCCTCCTCCTACTTTGTTTACAAGGAAAGGGCTCCTTTTGTCTGTTGTATTTGTGGTTCATTGTGGCCATAATTTATCTGGGGACAGTGTTTTTGCAAGGTGCAAATTACATTTCTCTAGGGAGGACCTGGCTTCAGAGTGGAGTCACCACCTCTCCGGTTCGTAGCTCTCCATCCACCCAGACTGATCACCGCAGGTATTTTTAGAAGGTCATTCTGAAGCAGTAATTTCATCTAGTGATTTTATCTTCTGCCTTTTAGCAAATATTGTTATTTTTTTTTCTCCCCGCTGTTTTAGATGGTGACAGGTTTTAATGTCAACTTCAAATTACCCCATATTTCTCAGCCCAGTTCCTGCGCCAGGACCTCTGCTGACACATGGAGTCACGCTGGTTGTCATTCTCAGCAGAGGGACCAAGACCGTGTGAGCCTGGATGAATAAATTTCTTCCTTCCCTTTTAGAGGTGGTCCCTCGAGACCATTTTTTCAAGCAGAGGGATTTTCCACTCCGCAGGACAAACAGTGCCATTCATAGAAAAAATATGTTAATGGAAGCGAGCTTCATGCCAGAATCTCTCTGCCTGTGTATCAGCCTCAGCAGCAATGACAGTGCAGCTCCAGCAACAGGCTGCTTCAGCCAGCCAGGCTTGGGAGCTGCTAAAGGAGAAATTACTCTATTTTTCTGTACCCTAACAAAGTAAATAACGCTTTTCTTCCTCTTTTAATCAGAATTTATTTTTTTTTCATTTTTCTTTAATTGCAGACACCAAATTCACAAGGGCAAATTTACTCTGAATTTACAAAAAAAAAATAAATAATAATTCCAGATTTTAAAGAACTACACCATTTAACAACAGGTATTTTAGGGTAGGTCAAACCTGTGGCCTGAAAACCCTTGACATGTGTGTCCCTTTGATACATTTTGTTAGCCAACAAAGGGTTTGATGTAGACTGACATACATCTTTTAAAAGAGCAAACTGAATTGCAACAGCTGATAATCTCATTTTGTTGAAGGACTTCTCTCATGTTACCTTTAGCTGGAGGCTGAGGTCTCCAGCAGGAGTTGGAGACAGGAGCAGGTTGCCAAGCCCAGCAGCCACATCTTGTGGGGCAGCAGAGCAGATCAATGCTTTTGAAATCCCTGCAGTGAGAGTCAGCCAGTCACCCAGTTCAGAGCTCATTTAACCCAACATTGCTTAATTCTCCTCTTGTTGGTGAGAACAGCACCTGGAGCCAGTCACAGTCAACTCGGGGAAGACTTGGTTAGTTTTTCCTGCAAGGTCAAAGAGACCCAGGGAGGTGAAACACCATTTCCCCACACCACAGCTCCATCCAGGCAGTGTGAGAGGTGCACCAGCCTTGGTGGGGTGGTGTTGGTGTTTTGGGTGGCCAAGAGGGAATGAGCTTCTGATGGCAAGCCTAGTCTCACTCCTGCATGATCCTCCCACCCATCTCTCTTCCCAGTGCCACTGTGACCAATGTGTCTTGGTGTCTTCCCCATGAGGAAGATGTACAGGTGGAGGCAAAGAAGACTGGAGGACATCACTGGTCCTCCCAGAAGTCTTGAAGTCAACAGGTACCACTGTTAGCAGTGACAGCTCTTTATTCAGAGCAGGGCCTTGCACCACCATGATTTTCATGCCAGTAGTGGGACATGTACCTTGGTACTGGAGCCTTTTCCAGTCCTTGGAGCACTATGAACACAGAATTTTGTCCAACATGTCCTAAAGGTATTAGTTACATTTACTGGTCTGCCAGATATCTATTTCTTTCTGGTTTGGCAGGGAGTATCTCATTCAGGAGAGAGATAATTGCCTGGTTCAACAGCTGATCTGTTTTCTACCCAGTGATGGTTTCCCTTTTTGAAAATTGATGATCGATCAGTTGTGTTGAGGATCATCAGGTGTTAATATTTACCACATATTATGTTTATTCCAGTGTGGGAGGAATGCATTAGGCTTCATATCATTCAAAGGGGATATTTCTGATGTAAAACTGTGCTGCATTAATGAGACTACCCATCAAGATGGATGGGTCAAATTAAAGTAGAACAAATTGCAGACTCCTACTTAAAAGTCACACTGGAACCTCCAGCCTACATTATTTGTAAAATTCAAACTGAGGCCGGTTTTGGCTCAGACATGTTTACATTCTTATTGGAAAATATATTAAACTGTATTTAATTATATTCATGTGAAAGGCTGTATAATTTTTTTTTGCTTGATGCCACCCAAGACAACTGAACCTCGAGTTCAGGACTTAAAGATACTCCTGTAATTCAGATACTGATATTATCTCTGCAAGATAAGTCTGGGCATGAAAGCAAAGCCTTTCCTCTTTTCCAAAAGAATCACAGTGATTTAGGAATCATTTCACCTCCTTTTGTTACATTTCAAGTTTTACATTATATTTTCATAAGTCTGTCACACTGTACAGACAAAAGGACGTTCAGCTTCTGCTGTAATTAAACAAAATCACTGCAATGGATAACATCAACTCACTGCAATGGATAACATCAACTCAGCAGATTACAATGATCTTGCTTTCAGCACTCCAAACTCCACTGCCCCTTGCACACTGAACTAAAACAGCACAAGTCTCCAGTCTGCTGCTCTCAGGGTCCATCTCCCCCAAATTCAGCTTCTAAAGACGGGCACTAAGTCAGTCAGAGCCTCACCGCAGGATAATTTGACCCATACCAGCTTAGCCACCTGTGTTCAGCCTACTGATGTCTCTTGCATTAGCTCTGGCAGCAAACTGGGTAGGAGGCTGACAGTGTGACTCCAGCAACAGAAAAACTATCACTTTGATGTATCCCAAGAAAATCCCACTGGAGAATAAAGCTTTTGGTGCTCCTATTAGAATCCCTGGCTGATATCCAGGATTTCTCCTGGAATTTCAAACAAAAATCAGCTTGTTAGACAAGGGCTACTCCTACCTACAACCACCATCATCTGCAGATGTGGAGGAAATCCTTCCATTGCCACATTTCACAGATTTAAATAGGCAGCAGAGCTCCCCTTTAAGATTTTATTTCTTCCTTTCCCCTAGATGAGTTAACTGCGGAAAAAATCAGCTATAGTTAAAGTTAGTCCATTGGAAACTGTGAATATTTTATTGTCCTTTGTGTGAGAAAGGAATTAAAGAAATGGATTTGGCCTTGATTTTTTCATTTGAACTTCTCTGCTTGAGCTGCACTTTTCTATTACCTCTGCAACTCTGCCTTCTTTATGTTATTAAAAGAAAAGTAATTTATGATTGCCAGTCTTGCAGTCTCTAATTATTTCTGGCTGTGTATCACAATTATTAACTTGAGTATCCACCCTTTTCTTAACAGGATAAAAGACATTCATCCTCTTTTGGGTAGCCATGTATCTGTCCTTGCAAGTCACTCTCTCCAGCCAATAATGACACTTTGCCATTTAAACTTTGGTGCAAGCCAAACATTGGATTTACAGAGAAGATGAAACACAGCCACAGGTTACTTGAGGCTTGGGTTTAGTGCCTGGGTGTCCTAAAGCATCTTGCACTGTTCATAGCCTCATTCAAGACCAGGCAATAAAGTACCACTCGACAACAACTGCAATATCAACATATCACTGCTGTTCTCCTTTTTTCCCCTCAGTTGCACTGGTTTTCCATTTGCTTCTGGTGGGTAATGAAGACATCTGTTCTCATCCCAACAGCTCTCTGCAACTTGCTTTCTGGGAAATGGAATAGCAGTATTTCAGCAACTTTGATCATCTGAGAAAATACTGCCCTGTATTTATGGAGGTCAGGACAGTCATTATATTCAGGACATTTCTATGAGAAAGCTCAAGGAATGGACGATGAATGGGAAAATCAGAGTTCTGAAACAAGTTCAGATAGCCCAGAGATGTTTTACAGGTAGATCTCAAGCAGAAATGCCGTGCCCGGTTTTAATGCTCATGGAAAGCAGAAAAATTCTAAAAAAGGCTGGGGAATCCCCCACTTTTCCCAGCAGAAACACCAGAACCACTGGGGAAACTCATTTTGTGTTGGTGAGTATGCATTCCCCAGTCCCCATGGCCCCCCTGCCCCTCCACTGACTCATGCTGGAGTAAAAGCCTGGGAAGTGCTCTGGTGAATTCCAGGTTTCATCTGTATCAATCATTTTCCCATGTACCAACACGAAAAATATGCTACCTGGCCCAAATACAGCAATCTAAGTGCTCCATGCCAAACCACACATCTCTGTGAGCAAAGCCAGGCTGAACTGCTTTTTGGGTCCAATCTCTTGCTTTTCTGTAAAAAGACCATTTGTCTATAAAGCACCTCATTTTTATCATCTTTAAGATAGCCTTTATGGTAGGTGTAACTACATGCAAAGGAAGGAGGGGGCAAACCCTTTAAGCATTTTGCATTTATAGTTATATGCAGCTTTATTGCATAGTCAGTAAAATTCTCTGCTGATTATGTCATTGCTGAGGCAATCAGGTGCCAAAAATATTTTTTTTTATTTCATCTGAGCAATAATCATTTTCTGCCTGAACAGTAGACCCAGTTATTGTTTCTTCCCTTATGTTTTCATTAATTAGAAGGAAGTGGAGAGGTAACAAACGACTCCCTGGATGCTGAAGTGTACATTTTTCACTGTCAGGTTATAAGAGGCAATGGGCAAAGACAATATATCCTGTCAGATGTGAGAGTACTTATTGTCAGCATGGCTTGTAAAAATAGAAAGTGAGGTAGCTTTTCTGGATGGAGTTGAAGCTATCTATGGATGGAGTTTAATCTGACTAATTATAACTAAAGACTTTGGCAAACAGCATCATGTAGCTGTGAGAACACTGGACGGTGCTTTTTTTTCTTATCAAGTCCGTGTGAATGTTAATGTGTGTAAGTGTAAAATCGACTTCTATTAAATCTTCTAAATTGCCATGCACTTCTTCACCCGCAGTGCCTCACTTCTTCATAGCAGCGCTGCGGAGTTACTGGTAAAAGTATTAAAACTCTTTGAAACAGTCATATATCTTCTGGTTTACAGGAAGTGCTTCAAGTGAAGGGAGAAAAAAGAAAAAAGAGTATTTTCCAAGGAGCAGAGAGGAGAAGGGAGTTTCATCTACAGCTAAACGTCTGGCCAGGCTCCATTTTATTGACCAGCTCCCTAAATTTCACTACAGTGAAGGTAGCCTTGCTGGTGGAGATGATATGCCCTACTGGAGATATACTAAGGAGCAAACGCTGGGGCCTATACCTTGCCATGGGCATTTCAGGGAACTCAAGGAGCTTCTTCCGCCCCTCTCTTGCCAAGATGCCACCCCTCATACCAGTGCTGGTGGGTGCAGGAGCCCAAGACAGCCAAGACTCCCCAGCCTGACTCCCAGTTAACTGGGGATTTGTGGAGAGTCCTTGCTCCCAGGAGTCAGGTGACACATGGACATGAGTACTGTGTGGAGGGGGGCACTGCAAGGAGGTGAACACTGTCCTGTGCACCCTGAGCGTCACCCCAGCCCCTGTGCCAGATGCACTGCCTGCACTGGGGTCACCTCACCACTTCCCCGAGGTCCCTTCCAAGAGCTACTGCAGCATATGAAAACAGGCAAGAAAAACCAACCTGAAGCTTTTCTGGCATGCAAACCATAAGTTGAGCTCTGCTTTTTTTCTGCACTGGTGAATCTTATCTTAATTGCATCAGCCTGTTTGAGATTCCCAGTTGTAGAACCTCTGTAGCTATAACCATTCTTAGCCCTAATGCTTTGCTAAAACCACCAGTCACCCTTTGCTTTGGCAAGGTCTGAGCAACCCCTAAGAGCTAGGGACAGGCTCATCTGTTTGGTGTGAGCTGTTTCATCCACTTCTCAGAGCACTGTGAGAGGGGCCCTCTCCAAGACCACCCCAGCGTTCAACACCCTGCAGCCCACAGTCACAGACAACTTCTTCTCTCCTGTACAGGCAGAACAGTGTAGGCATCTAGAAATCTAACAAGCTGATCATTAGCAATGCAAAGCACTGAGCCACAAACCCAGCTCCAGGCCTGGGGAGAGGAGGCAAGAGAGAAAACCTGCCATGCATGATAGATGTGAGCTGCACCACTTAGTGCACACATAGCAAGGAGCACTGCCAAGGGTGGTGAATAGAATAGAATAGAATAGAATAGAATAGAATAGAATAGAATAGAATAGAATAGAAGTCATTATATGTAGTTATTGTGTATCAATCTGTGCTTTGCAGGTTAATGGCTTTACAGCTCTGTCTCCATTTTGAAGACACTCTATTTTCTGTTCTAAGAACAGCAACCATGAAATCCACTCTGTACGTGCCAGGAAGAGGATGATGTTTAGGCAACAGGAAAAACCTCACTTTGTTTCATTCTGGTGATTCACTTTGCCTGTCTGAAATGGATCTGAAACTTTTTCTTAGTTTTCTAATTAATAGATATTTACTGACTTAGTAGCAATGTTAATATGCAGGAAACAGCAACCGAGTTACAGCTCAGGTACTCACTGGTTTAATTTGACTTTTCTTCGCTGGCTTCAGTCAGGTTAGAGACTAACCCAGACAAAATCTGGCCCAGCTCTCTTGGCAGTGTCTGTCCATAAATGCTATGGTGATATTTCCAGTGTAAAGCTGTGAGTATTTCACAATTTCACATTCCAGAACAACTATGATGACTGCTGAGAGCATGTCTTCATGGCATTGCTGCTGCTTGGATGGCTCTGGGGGATATGTGTATTTAAAAAAAAAAAAAAAGGAAAAAAAAACTAAAAGAAAGTAAAGAGAGAGCATGTAGTAAAAAGAAAATTAAAATTTATCTGAGCTGAATGAAGATTTTATCTTTCATTCTGCCTAATCCCAAATGCGAAAGGTCAGCAATGACAGCACGATGAAAAGGAAAAGGTTGTGGGGTTGATATAAAGGAGACCTCCAGTAAATTTTAACAGTTTTACATATCACTGTGGCTTCAGCATAGGGAATGAGGTGACACCAACCTGAGAGGCAGAGTCATCACCCACAAGGGCCGGGGAAGCCTGGTCTCTGTCCCAGTGCAGCCTGTTCCTGGGGATGGAGGCTTGGGTTCTCCCACAAGTGGTCTTGCTTCCTCCTTAAAGCATCTCTTTACCACCATCAGGGAAGCCTGGCATGATAAGGAATATCCCTCCATTCCCAATACTGTGCTAAAATCTGTGAGAGGGGCCTGTCCTTGCTGCTATGTCATAAAACACATCTATAAAAAGAAGAAAAAAGAGGGAGAATAAAACGAGGAGAGTGGGATTGTGTGCAATTGAGCCTTTTGCCCGAGAAATAGTCTTGGAGTTGCCTTTGCACCACGTGTGATGGGTTTTGAAATGAAGGATGAGGACTGAGCAAACAGTGTGGCCATCAGGCTGCTCTTCGCCCAAGGACATCCCTCCTCAAACCCACGCATGCTGCTGGCAGCTGCCAATCACTGTGAAGAAGATATTTTATGGCCTCAAAAATATGAAGTCTCTTGCGACACTCTGCAGATTTTATTCCCCCTGCCTGATTCACAGGGGCTGTTAAACACGGTGGACATTGAGGGCCTTTTCCAGCGCCTGCTCAGCACTGCGGCTCCCAGAGCCAGCACTGCCTGCAGTAATAAAAGGTGATTGCTTCCAAAACTGAATATCCCCTCCGTTTGGGTCGTTCTTTTAATTGACTTCATTAATAAAGGAAAGGCCCTATTTAAACATAAATTCATCTTCCTGGCAGAATATAAGCAGATGTCATAAAGAAAACAACACATACTGTTTTTAACTCAAAACTTTAATACTAAATTGCATTAACTAATAACATAAAAACACCAACCATCTGGCTTTTTGGTGGGAGGACTCTAATTCCATTAGGACTTTAATAAATGTACTGCACTGTAGAGACATTTTACTCTGATAGCCTGGGCAAAAATGAGGAGCGTTTACAAGATTAGTTTACACAGCAGCCCCGGGATCTCTCTCTTGGAACGGTTTTAGATGGAGCCAAGGGGACATCACTGAAGGACAGAGATGACGCAAAAAGTACCAGCACTGGGGGACATATTTTGGGCTTTTGGGTGACCTTGAGTGCGAATCCCTGGCATGTGGATGTACTGGCTCTGGCACTAGTGGGGAGTCCAGGCTTTCTGTGGAGTCAGCAGAAAAGATGCAGGAAAAAAGTGGATTGCTCCAAATCCTGACATCTTTGTCTCTCTGGGGTGACCACTGTCATACCCAGCCTTGGCCATGCCACGATGGGTTTCTTGTGCCCCACTCTTCCTTCTGCCTGCCCTGTGTGTCTGCCCTCCTGACACACATCCCAAACCCTCCTGTCCTGAGCAGATCCCACCATCACAGAGTGGTTTGGGTTGGGAGGGACCTTAAAGATCATCTTGCTCCAACACCCACTGCCATGGGAGGGGACACCTTCCACTAGATCAGGTTGCTCAAAGCTCCATCCAAACTGGCCTTGAGCACTTCCATGGATGGGACATCCACAGCTTCTCTGCACAACCTCTGCCAGGGCCTCACCACCTTCACAGGGAAGAATTCCTTCCTAATATTTACTCTAAATCTATTATCTGTCAGTCTGAAGCCATTCCCCCTTGTTCTATGACTCCATGGCCTCATAAAAAGTCCATCTCCATATCTCTTGTAGCCCCTTTATATACCTGAAGGTGCTATCCCACCTTCTCATTTGAGGCAGTCCATGTCAGCTGCCTGTCTGTCTATTCAAGCCCTTCTGCCCATGTTAGTCACTTCTTCTCCTTCCCTTCAGGAAAAGGAAGCACAAAATAAGCATCATACTCTTGACTGCCACATTCATGCAAACATCACATTGATTGCAGGAAAAGCAGAGCCTGAAACACACCCAGTTGCCAGCAAACTGAGTTTTTGAGCTGGTTAACCACCAGCAGCATCAATTGCCTGATGCAGTGGTGGAAAGAAGGATGCAGAGTCCCATTTTGCTCTTAGGGTGTTATTAAGGTGAATTACTCTGCGCATGCTGTGAGACATAAGGACAACTCTGTGTCCTTCAGTAGGGTTGATCAACAAGCCCTGACTAATGCAACGTGGTGGTTCTTGGTGTGCTGAGCTTCCCTGGATGAGTGTCAAATGGGAATCAGTGAGGGTAAAACCTGACAGCATTATTTTTCCCTGAGCCTTAACATGTGACACAGAATTGCAGGTCTTCCTTCACGTTGTTTTGTTTTCCCTGGCTCTGTCTTCTTGCAACACACTCAGAGATGATTCTCACCCCTGCATGCACGCACCCCAGCTCATCCCATGGTGAGAAAGAGTAATCAAATGAAGAAAAGAACATCCATGCATTTTATTATTAATATTTTAACAGAATTCGTTAAGGATGGGTGTGTTCGGGTTATTTTGAGTAAAATTAATTCCAAATCGATCTTAATGCCAGACAACCCTCGTGATCACCTCGTCACAGTAATTACTGGAGCTTCTTTAAAAGGCCTCCTGTGCCCAGAAATATTTGTGAGTGAAAGTGCATTTCCACGTCAGTATGTTTGGAACACGAATTCGACTTGCAAGGAGCTGCAGTGTCAGATGAAGCTTTTAAAAAGTTGGATGTCTTCCAGATTTTAATTTACATGATCATTAATACTGACTTACTCCAAATATATCAATCAGTTTAAAAAACACCATGTCTCATTCCTGGTTCAGGAAAGAATCCTTAACCAGGTGAATACTTAAGCATTTGCTTAGCTTTAAGCAAGTGCTTAAGTCATATTGAATGGCTCAGTGTTAAGCACATTTTCCACTGAGAGAGGGTTGGAATTAAGTCTTCAAAATGCAGCATCCAGACATGGTTTGAGAATAGATTCCCTGGGAAACCCCCACATGGGGCACGGGTGATGATCTGCACCCCACAGCCCCTGAAATCTGAGTCTGAGCCATCCTGGGGCAAATATGAGGGTTTCCAACAGCCTGTTTGCATTTAGACACGCTGCTACAACCGAGCAGATGTAGCTTCTTTCATTAATGCTCCTTATTATCAGCTGAAATAACATTTCCCTCAGCTGCCAGCGTTGCACAGCACGGTGTTACAGTCAGCCGGGAAACCCCGCAATCCCTTTAACCCGGCGAAGGATGAACCTGGGGTTTTTTCGGATACAGAAAGCTATAATAAAGCCATCCAGAAAATGACAGGTTACAGGGCTCTGTGATTTGGAAACCGTTTCTATTAAGTTGCCTTCTTGTCTGGTGGCGGCGGGAGGGATGCTGATAGTGGGCCCCAGCCGAGCCCTGGAGCACGATGCTGCGAGAGCCGCTAAAGCCCCGGCTCTTGTCATCCTTGTACTCCTGGCTGTTAGTGTCATTTCTCTGTAATACACTGCAAAATAAACACCCTTTGGGTTTTCTACCTAAATCCACAGTACAAAAGGGGAGTTGACTTGAATTGCCTGGCTGAATCATTAGAAAATGAATGCTATGGAGGGGGGGAAAAAAAAAGAAAAGAATTACGTTAGTGATCCCCCAGCTTGCCTTTGTGTCTTTTCTCTTTCAGAAATCTCTCATGTTGCTGGTCTCTGCATTTTTGTCACAGTATTGATACATGAAATAAAGCATAAATAACCTCCCTTTCTATTCTTAAGCCTTCGATCCCAGATCACTGTGAGCCTCTTGCCGATAAGACCGTTTTCAGCATCCGCTGGCCTGGAAGTTGCCAGCAACGGTCAATGAGCTTAGGAAATTTGTCCTGTCACCATCCGGGATGTGCTGTAATCCCATCAGGCACTTCTTTGGTCTTCTTCCAGGTGTACTGTGGGAATTTTTTTATCCAGGGATGAGCAGTCACGGGATGTGCTCAACATTTTGGGGCGTTCCAAGGGTATGGGCCATGCTGACACGCTGCCAGCGGGTTTCAACACAGGGGTTGCCTTGCTACTGCTGCTTGTGCTCTGGTGATGGGCACATTTTGCTGAACAGACTTAAATTAACCCAGAACTGCCCACATAAAGAGCTAGTTTTACATTAATTGCACTCTATTCCACTCTTACACACAAAGGTTTCCATTTGCAGCAAGGTCGCTGGTAAAGGTGTAAAACTGATGATATATAGAAGAGGAAAAGGGGATTACTTGGTCCAAGCCCATCCTGATTTTACTGCTGTCCACCTTTTTTGGTGTTTATGTGGAGCTCACAGATATGCTGTTAGCTCTTCCAATGAGGTGATTGCAGAATGATTGCTTTTCAAGGTCAACAATTTAAGTTTTACCACCCTTTCTCCAAGAGGACAAAAGAACAGCAGCAGGTAGGCAGAGATGCATAGATTAGGCAACATGATCAGCTGTTAATTAAAGTCCTTTAGGAGGAGGAAGAAATTACTTAACCCTTCCCATTACCATGTGAAGCCTCTTATTAGGAGCAGTGTGAAATTTTCCTTTCCTGCGTGTCAAAGCCTCTTATTCCTGTGCAGTTCCCATCGAAGTATCTTGTGTGCTCTGCTCCTCAGTTTTCATTAGAAGTTATCAGACAGAAACTTCATTTTTACTCAATATTTCCTGACCAGTTCAGTGTGTAATTGGTTCTCCTCTTCCCTCTTGGCAATTGAACAACAAACATTACATACTATATACAAATATAAACCTGTATATATACACACACATACACATATATATACACACATATGAGGGCTGGGGTGGGATGTATATATTTATTTTAGATATTCTAGATGGACCAGTCATAACTTTTGTTTTCACGTGGCTCTTGGGGCTTTTTTCTCTGTTTTCCTTGCTGATTTCTTTGCTTTGTTTTTAGATTGGCAAAACAAGCCAGATCTCTTGTTTCAGTGTTGGTTGTAGCCTGGAAACCAATCAAGAGGGAACAGTCCTAGATCCAGCAGAGAGGACAGAGGAGGCTCAGGGTCTTGTTGGAAATAAGACAGGTGAGTTAGGAAGCAGGGAACAACAAGAAGATGCTGTGGCTGTCGGAAGCAGGCACTTTTCCCTTTTTTTCTTTTATCCCTACACCCAGCATCTTTCCATGTTCCTGTGCACAAGGGCAGCTTTCATATCACGAACCTGTGGGATCAAGCAGCAGAGCAAGGTGCATTTTTTCTTCTCTGTAAAACCCACAGGAAACTCATGACGTGGGCTGTGTTTGATGCCACTGACAAACCAGTTCAAACCACTGTGATTTATATGCTTGAGAAGACCACTGTGCCCTGGTTCAACCAACATCAGGGCAGCAAATTAATTCTGCAAGGGTCCTGTCCAAACTTACATTGATTCTGATTTTGTTGCAAATCATCCATTAGCCAAGAATTACTACCAGTGTTAGTGGAAATGCTGTAGTGTCATTAATTGGAATTAATGGATGGGTAGTTTTTATAGGAGATTTGAATGAAGGCAATATTCCTTTCAAAAACCATTTTATTAGAAATTTGCTTGCCAGCTGTAAAAGGCAATGCCACAACAAGCCATTCCACAATGCTTTATCCATGGCTTGATGTGTTTTTAATTAAGGGAAAGCAAAGCAGTTTGAAGTGTTTTTATTAAAAAAAATAGCCATATAACAGATAGTTATTTATTTACTGCATAATGGGGAACTCAGACCAGGAGAGGCAGGGAAGGGTCACAGCAACACTGTCCCTGTTTATTTACTGGAGCCTGAATATTCTCTTCTGGGTATTTGAAAGGACTGTGGGCAATTTTTGGTGCCTTATAAATTGTTCTATTCACACACTTTTCAGGAGTAAAAACGAAGTGGATAATCTGCTCTAGCTGTTTTCTAAGAACAGCTTATAACCCTGGAGGGTTAATACTGGAACTGCTGGAATAGCCCCAGTCCTGACTGAACTGGGTCAAGCCCAGCTGAGAATGACCCATTTTCTGCCCTTTCCAAGGTGGACATAAAAAGAAGAAGAGACAAACTAGTGATGCTCCACTGAAGTCGGAGGAGCTCTCCTGATCCATGATGTGTGAAGATCTTTTGCCCTGCCCTTCTCATCTCATGGGGATACAAGAAGCTCCTTTATATGCCTCTTCCATGACATTTGAAGCATATTGCCAAGGTAGGATAAGTTGGTGTTCTCCTTTTATGCTAAGGAAGCAGAGGTAGAGGAGGTTAAAGGTTTTGCTTTAGACCACAGAGCAGGAGCTCACCAAGCTTAATACAAAATATCACCCTCCCACCAGGAGAATATGTGAGGCTTCCCTATAGCATTTACTTTAGCTTTTAAACAAAAACAGATTTATTTTTTTAAGTGTCTTATTTCTGCCACAGCTATTTGCTGTCTTCCCTTGCCTCTCCTTTCATCTGGGTCTTATTGATCTGCTTACATTTCCCATGGAAAAACCTCCAGTGGCACAGCATCAGCATCCTGTATCTGACTCTGGCAGCAGGAAGGCACATGTGCTTTGTATGACCTGTGTGCAAGGATGATTCTTTCTTTTAAGAGTGTGTGTGTGTGTTTGAAATAGCAAAGCCTGAAGTGAGACAGGGTCTCACAGAACCACAGTAGCAGAGTTTAGGCAGAGGTAAGGACAGTCTCTATTAAGACGTGTATATAAACATGGAAATTGCTCTTTAAAGCAGTTAAAGATAGTAGTTTGCTCATCATTTAGGTGGATGGCTCGTGCAAACACATTGTTCACAGAGTCCCTGACCTGCCCTGGCCTGTGGAGCTCACCTGGAGCAGCAGTCCCCAGGCTCCTGCCCGCGGGAACGGCTGCGCTACATCAGCGCTGTCAGAAACCCTTCACAGTCACAGTCAAGGACACTCCACACAGCCGAGCCTACTTGGAAATGATCTTATTCCCTTTCTTTTCCTACATCACTCTAGTGCTGCTCTCAAACCACCTCATTCTCCCCTCTACCTGTACACAACTGTACATTTTAGCAAACAGCAAGGTGCACACAACAGCACGTCCCTTCAGCTCAGAGACCTCCTGCTCAGTTGTCTGCTGTTTGAAAGAGGGGCTGGGGCTCATTTCTGCAAACATGGAGCTGCCTGTGGGCTCCACACACAGAAGGGATGTGAAGGACACATTGACTGTCCTTGGATGGTGTGGTGGGCACAGGGTGCTCAGGGGCTCGGGCAGGCACAGTGGGCTGGGGAGCCCCTGCCTGCTCCTCCCTTGTGCCACCAACTATGACCCTTCACATAAAAGTTGTGTAGGTTTCAGAAAGCCAAAGGGAAGCACAACTGGAATGAAATGGGATCGTATGATCAGAATCCTAATTAAGGAGAAAATATTGGAAATATGCCATATTAGAAACGCTATTACGATTAATAGTGACAATACAACTCTTGGGAAATAGGCAAATTTACACAGTAGCTATACATAAAATTTACTTTAGCATATTCCCTTCTCTACCTTGTTTGCACACCATGATAACAAATTGCTTGTATACTGTATGGTGGTATTTTTTTATATTTAAATATTTGAGCCAGCGATTCATTTTGCAAGGAGAGAAAGGCATGTGGAGGTCTTGGAGCTGCAGAGCAAAGTAAATGATGGGCTGTGATATATTTAGCAAGTGATAATGTGAAAAATACAAAAAAAACCCCCTAAGTATATGTGAACAAGAAGGTAAACACAGTAAGGAAGAGCTTAGTTTGGGATTTCCCTAGCAAGAAAGAAGAGTGACTCTGCATAAAAGACATGACACTGTCAATCATTGTACCATGTTTGAACAGTTATTTTATCATTCAATTCTTCAGTTTCCTTATTAAAAAAAAAAGGTGGGGGAGGAGTCAGTGAAGTCTTTGGAAGGTATTTCCACATCTAGCAACAAAAAGTATTTTTTTGGTGGTAAACATGACAAAATTATTTACTGTTGCTAGTTCTTCTTGCCATTTGACTGCATCATTGCCCTGTCAGACAAAACAACCAACAGATATTTGATGCATATCTGTATGATACATTTATACACAGACATTTATGCTTATACACTTATGCAATATAGACCAGGCATATATTCCTCTCTCACACTTTCTCCTCTCCATATATATCCATAGGTTCAAACAGAGAGGAAGGTGGTGTGGAGAATGACACTCGGTCATCATTAGTATGGGATAGCTGTGGAGCTCTCTCCTTCCTTGGGTAATTAAAAGCTGCTCTGTGCTCTGAGCTGCAGGAGCCAGGAGAGACTCTCATTGGCATGCAGTCCTGCAGCACCTGGCAAGCTGGAGGGCAGTGGGGAGCCCTGCTGCATCCCATCCTATCCCATCCCATGTGGGGTTCCCAGGATGTGCCAGGAAGGATATTCAGCTCTGCACTGGGCTGAGCTACTGGGCTGGATTTGTCACTGTGCTTTATTGGCAGGGATGTGGGGACCCTCAGCCCCAGACTAGTGCTGGGGTAACCAGTATTTTTCCAACTAGTGATATCAGTAAAGAAAGAAAAGGGGAAAAAGGGTTTCTCCTTGCACAGAAAAAAAAGTCAAAGGAGAAAACAGCACACTGGAAGCTGTGCTGTCCTGCAGGCAACAAGCAAACAGGCTGCCAGGGCTTGACCTCAGGATTAGCCCCAGGTTGAGGCTTTGCCCTCCAGAACCAGCTTCATAGGCAAAGCTGCTCTCAGCTGGACTGGAGACAAGGCGGACTAGACCCTTTGAAAGGGTAAAAAGCTTCCCTATTCTACCTCATGATCCTGGGGAGGCAGTGGTTCACTGCTGGCACATTCCAGGGCTATTGCATACAAACCTGTCTCCAGGCCCACATGAGGAGCAGCCCCAGCAGATCCAGCAGGGTCACGATGCTGCATTCACACACCAAGCAATTAGTCATGCAAAAATTGATTTTCCCTCTCTCTTGGGTTGTTAGGGGACATCCCCTCAACGAAACACAGCCAGAAACACAGCACCATATTAATCCTCACTGGAAATGCAGGACAGATCCCCAGCTGGTGAGGGCTGTCAGAGCTCCCTGAAGCCTGCAAAGGTTTTATCATTTGGATCAACCATAGGTTGCCCCAAAGGCTTTAAAACCAACAATTCGCAACACCGGCACAATGCCTATAACTGATCATTCTCGGGACACCCACCTTCTTATTTAATAAAGCCTTTCAAGTCTCTTTGTATTTTATTCATAGGAGCTGTAAAAAATCCAAGGACTCGGTATAAAGACTCATTTATTCTCTTCTACATAGCACTATAAATTTACACTGCATTTGCAAACTAAGAGCCCATATCTTAGGGTGAAACAGAGCTCCAAAGTGAAAGCAAGAATGGCTTTCAAAAGGCCAATCTGTCCCAACTAGAGATCATGTTGAGAGCTAAAATTTACAGCCACAAACCCTAAAAATGAGAAATTAGATTTAGAGTTTAGTTTCATTGTTAGAGCTGACCTGGCTCTTTTTATAAAAAGCAAAACACCACCTTTTACTAGTTTACAGCAAGCAAAGAGCTGTTTCTGCATTTGTCCCTCTCAAGTGTAGATATATACAGTGTGTGGAAATGGGGCTGGAAATGTATCAAACAGGACAAAGACCAGTGCCATTGGGATAAATCCAACGCATGTTGCCTTGCATCCCATGCAAAATGGCAACCCACAGGTGTAGATGGAGAACAGATGTTCTTCATGCTGTAAGTACACTGGGGTGGCTTTAAAACACTATTCACCCCTGTTACATGTCTTCTTGTCTCCCCTCACTCAAAGTCACTCTTGTCACCAGAGAGCACAACCCAGGAGCCACGTGCACCAGCACTGGGATCTCCAAACTGAGGCAACTGCAGCACCCAGCCCTGCTCTGCTCCCTTCTGTCTTCAGCTGCTGAACAGGTACTGGGGTTGTTTCCAGCTGGCCTGATTGATGGGGCCACTGATACCTCATACAGGTCCTGGCTGCCCTTTCCCTCCATCAACAACCCCACTGGGCCCACGAAATTCCCCAGTCTCTGCTGCTCCCAGATCTCGCCTTCGGCTCATTCAAGTAAGCCACAAAATGGCACAAATCCAGCATGATCAAATGCTTCCTTAGTGTCAGTCTTTTCTTTCAAAGGACAGAAAGGAAAGGGTATGCAGTGTGATATTTATGAGCCTGTCAAGCTCGCTGCTCTCACCAGAAAGCACTCTCAGTTTCCTTCCTCGCCGGGGAAGGGACAGAGCAAGCACCGGGGAAGGGCAGCTGAGTTCATGGGGGCTGAGTTATCCTCTGTGAGGCATTTTCCCAATTGTAACAGGCATGGTGGCATCACACAGAGTCACCTCAGCTGCCAGTCTGGCCCCAGCACTGACAGTTTGCAAATCAGGGATTTTTTTGAGCAGAAAGGTTTTGGGGATGCAGAAAGTTTTTGGGGATGCAGCAAGTACCATTCCTTCCCTGCATTCAACCATGGCCTCCAAGACACTTTCTGTAGGACACAAGGAGACAGGTCTGAATTTGTCCTGGTGGTTTCCTTTTCCCACTTCCTTAGAGGACAAGTATACCATGAAATATCTCCTATTTGCTTTCTGTTTTAATGTAACATGCCACATATAGCGAGAAAACATGAGCAGGGCTGTGCTTCGTGCTCTGATGGAAAGTGGCACGGTTGTGTTGGACTGTACCTCCTAACTTGCCCTTGCTTTGTATCAACATACTTAAATCTGTTCAGAATTGGGAAATTAGTGTTTGCTTCTCATCTGTGTGCAGATACTTTGCCGTGTTGCTCCCCTGCAGGAAAATGATTGAAGCAAATTATAAGTGGTGCCTCTAAAACCGAAGGGCAGATCCTCATCGGCTGCACATCAGCGCAATTCCTTTGATTTAAACACACGTTTATAACTGTTGAGGAGCCTCCAAAATGAGAGGACTGTAATTACAGCTGTATTATAATGCCTTCTGCCACATCAAGTGGAGGACTATTGACAGCGAGCAAAGACCTGAGAAACACTGATAAGAATGAACTGCAAGTCCAGTCCTCCGATGCGATTCCCCACAATCCATGATTTATGAGCCCAGATTAGCTGCCTTGTCTTCAGGAGGAATTGGCCAAGGGTGGTTTTTCTTGGAGCACGGTGCCAGGAAGGTGCCAATATCATATATATGTTTCTGAGCGGTATCTGACCTGCCATTGATCTTTTGGGGTCACAGGTGTCCTCTGAAAGATTTCCTTTAGGCTCAAGGAGAGCAGCATAATTTGCTACAGTGATGGTTGTCCTGCTTGCTCCTCATCCAAGGAGAAACAGTCACTCCTTTAGGGCCATTGCCAGCAGACATCAGAGCCTCCTCCTTTTGACTCATCATCTACTTTCCATACCCTCAGGGAAGGTGGGAGTGTGTTTCTGAGCAGTTATGTTGGCGTTTTTTTGCCTGAGAGCTTGTAAGTGTGCTGGGTCTCTTGGCCAGCTATGGTCTAGCACATGTTGATCTGACATTTCGTGAGGAGGAGGTCAGATCACTCTGGTCTGTAATGAGAACTCACAGTCCCTCCTCTCCGGTTACCAGCAACGTTGGATCTCCTCAGTCACTTAGTAGGACACACAAAATCTTCTGAGACAATCAAATTAACAGTTCTTTAGTTTGATTGAAGAGGATGATGGCAAGAAATTTTTGATTAGTGGTGGCCTTGACACTGAAATTCCCCTCTCTTTTCATCCAAAACCATCTGAAATGCTTGGCTGTGGTTTCCCCCTCAAGATTTTTCTTTTCCCCTCCATATTTAAGAAAAAGGGCAGCCAAGCCTCACTTCTTACAGGCCAGGGAAGTAATAGCTTGTCATTTGAAAAAGGTTTATGAGCCAAGATTAGTGACCCTTTCTCTGTTGTACATGTGCTTAGGGGCAAAGGCAGGACTTCACACAATGGCAGCAAAAAGGCTCACATTCTTTTCAACAGAGCTGGCACTGTAGTGTTAAAGGGAAAACCCCAAAACAGATAAAAGAGACCCTAATCAGTTATTCAGCATGTGACTATGCTGAGAATACAGACTTTCGGGAACATAAAAGCAAAATTCCAAAATTTATTAATGCTATCATGTTTTCCCTAAAAGGATAATCAATGTACCCAAAGTCTCTGAATCAATATTTGTCCTTCTCAGGCAGGGTATGGCAAAGAAATATTCCCAAAAGCTCTCACTTCTGAGATTTTCTTCTGTTGCATAACATTTCAGTCAACTACACAATGGCTCCAATAATGATGATAAATAAGTATAAAGCCTACAGTGGTATATTGTATAGAGGAAGTGAAATAGATACTTATGTGCTTAGTAACAAAAGTTCAGCCCCAAGTAGACCTGACCTGGTGATCTTTTAAATGTATGGCAAAGATTTTATCCACTAGATTTAGGTTAACAGCTTTGGGAATTTGCAGGTGTTAAATTAACCACAAGAGACAGTTTCCTAAGTGCAGCAGAAACACACCGAGCATGATAAGGAATAATAATTAAAAATTGAATTAAAGGGCTGTAGATTTTAAGGAAAAGTATGTGGCTTTGCTCCTAGAAAAGTGGCACATACTCAGGAAATAGGTCTGATGTTGTGTGATACCCCAGGGCAGTAGTTCAGGTACAGCTTGTTCAGCTTCAGCAAAGACCTGGCCATGGACCATCTGCCAAGGCAGAGATTTACCTCACCCAATAGGTGTGAAATCTGGACACCCCATAAACCCCAGGGTCCCCCAGATGCTGCACTGGCAGTGGGCATCTCCCTTGGGAAGGGGACTGTGCTCTCCGAGCAATATGGACTCTATCCCACAGTAAAATTTTGCTGCAGTTCTGGCAGATCCAAAGCTTTCACTCCTGCCTCCTTCCTCTGAGTCCTCATGCAGAGCAGGGCACACACCCAAATGCCTCTTAGCTATTTACTTGCCGACCCATTGACCTGGTTTCTGGGTTCCCTAAACATACGAGTAATCAGACACTGTTTCAGTTCAAGCAGAAAACCTAAAGTACATGAAACCCCCCCAAATCATTATTCATTGCTTTTTCTCATCCACACAGCCTTTTTCTTTCCAGATGTGCCACTTGCAAGAATGCTCAGCATGAGATATTACAGATTTATCTAAGTTTGGCCAAGATTTAGGCTTACAGATAGTGCCCAGTGCTATCAGCTGAGCTGGAGCCCTGCATAGATAATTATTGCTTTAGCAGGGTGCTGAGTAAGGCTCCACAGAGATTTTCTCACTCTTGGCTCCTTGCTTGGCTCCTTCAAAGCCATCAGACTAAGGTACTCTCAGCAGGGTGATCCAGGGCCAGGGTGGTTGTCAGCAGTGAGGAGCGTGGGGCATAAATACAGCCAGCTACAGGGATGAAGGTCAGCATTTCTCCACCTGATGGGCAGCAGCATCTCCAAGGGTTGATTCTGGAAACCATCCTTTGAGGTGCTTAAAAATACACTGGACAAAAGTGGAAAATGAATTGGTGGGATTGGTGCTTGGAGTTGCTATGTCATTCTCCAGTATCCATGATTCACGTATCCCTAGTATATAACAGTCTCTCTGGCAATCACTCAGTGAAGATATTGGAAGTTGCCTGGTTATTGAAGCCATAATTACTACATAATTTGCAGCTGTAAGATCTCATGATAACCCTCTCCCTTGCAGACAGGAAAAAATAACCTGATATTTTATTTACCCTGTCAACATGTGGAACTTGCCTTACAGTGTAATTACATGGTCAGTAGTTACATGGCTCTCTGGCTGATGGTGTCCTGTAAACAAATAAAGGCCCACAGATTCCACCTGTGGGGATTCAGGCACTACATAAAACTGCCAGGGTTTTTAAAGCCTTCTCAGTGTGTGCAATACTGCACCGAGGAAACTGTGTGCCCAGTTCTTGCCCTTTGCTCCTGGGTGTGAACAGAGCACTCGTGCCACGCAGAGAGCTCCTCCTTGCAGTGCCACCTGATCTACATGGTCTGTACCCTGAGTGTACAACTGGTGTTACAGCATCACCTTCAGGGCCCAAATTTAGCTCAGCATCCCTCTCTCTTCCACATCTGTACTATATAATTGAATCAGAGAATCATTTAGATTGTAAAATACCCTCAGGATCGTCAAGTACGGAATTTTGTATTTGTGTTTGCAGCCTCTGCCCCAGCAAGCCAACAGCCTACTAGTTTATCCAATTTACTGGTGGAGAACAGATGAGCTTCCTGATGGTCTCCAGAGAGCTCACAGTAGATTTGGGATGAGGATTTGGGTTTCTAGAAGCCAAGTCTAACATCTTGACCCCCCAAATCCAATCTTTTTCTTTGCTGGGATATTGCTTTTGGTGATTCTACTCCCTTCTCTCGAAATCTGCTTTGTTGAGCACCCTGGGAATGTGCAGCGGGTGGCAGGGGGAGGGCTGAGATAAACCTGAAGAGCTTTCTTACTTTGTTTATTTATATGACCTTAAAGATGATGTCTGTGCATAATGTTGAACATGACAGAGAGAAGCTGACAGGGCAGTTAGTTCTGGCTACCGCAGAGCAAAAACAAAATTACATAAAAATATCAATTGTAAAATTACTCAAATCCATTAGCTTAATTAGCATCATTAATCAAGGCAAAACATTTGATACGTCATGTACTTTCACGAGAGATAAATGAGCCTTTGATGAAAACCCAGCAGGTTGCCCTGCTCTTGGATGTGCCGGTGGCTGCCTGGACATGGAGGTGAGGCTCAGCAGGCGTGGGGCACGCTGGCAGCTCCGAGCAAACGCCGTCCTCTGAGCAGGTTTCCAGCTCAGTGAGGGATTGGCAGCATATTGGGCCAAATCTGGCCAGGTTTTAATATTGTCGGGTCCATCTGCAAGAGTGTAGAACTGCCTAATGGGCTGCACTCATGCAATATCATCCCCTGGTCTTGACTGGTTTTGAGACAAGATTAGGAAGGATATAGCAAGGATATCAATATTTCCTGTAGCAGTAACAATAATAAAGTCAAAGACTGTGCTACATTCTCTTACTTGAGGAAGGGAGGTTCATTGAGCTCTTGCTTTTGTTTCCTAGGGGGATCTCTGGGGAGAGCAATATCTCTCTATCTGTAAACCCTTCCAAGGAGAAACACTAGAGAGATCTTGATAGCAGGCAACAGTACATCTGCAGGCAACCCGTTCCAAAGATTAGGTCTGTCTTGGAGGGCACTCTGGGCTCTCTTCTTTCTTTCTCTCTCTGGAATCACACTGTTGTGGTCAGTCAGGTCTCCTGTGTGCAGCTCAGGGCATCGGTGATTGCTGCATGACTTTCTTCCCTTTGCATCAGCACTCAGTTGTTGCTCGTTCCCTCTCCCCGTGCCAGGGGCACATAATTGAATCTTCTCTTCTGCTCCTTGTAACAAGACCCAGCTACAAAGGCTAAATGCTTTATTCCCAAGAAAAGCCTTAGAGATAAGATTCGCCAGCTGTGGCAGCACAGTGCTGGTCTCAGTAAGAGAAATAAATGTCCCTTCACTCCACGACTATCTTTCCAGCACTTTATCTGCAATGAGCCCAAACACAGTCTTCAGCTATTTGTATTGCTAAATATAATAAAAGAGAAGTCAGCAGTTTCTGAGGGATACACGTCCATAAAAAACAGTTGGATGGCATTTTCTGCGTTAAACACATTATTCAAGGGCTTTTCTCCTTTCTAATATCCAGTTTCTTCTGGGTGTACATGTGGTTGAAGCTTCCTTCAACATAACAGACACTCAGACTATCACTGGACTGCAAAAACTTGCTCCAGTTGAGGAACTGGAGTTGGATTTATTAATCTAATTTAAGGATACCCAGACAGTAATTGCCTGTATAGTGATGGGGAAAGGATGAACTGACTGAGAGCATTTCTGGCTCTTTGATGTTTGTCTTTTTGTTTTCCTGAGCAGTATCTGATTCAGATGGGCCTGGCTGAAACCAGCAAGGAAAGTCAGACTGCAGAAATGCAGGGGGTTTAAGGAACTCTGCTTCAGACTTGCAAGCAAAAGACAGAGATGCAGCCTGTCCTCCCAAGAGGAGCTTTTCTGACCACCTCTTTCTGCTTCTCGAGGCTAAAATGCAATGCAGCTTTTCTCCCTTGCTTGCCCAGTTTGCTGGTGAGATGAAAAAGACACAGCTTTGGAAACAGTGAGGGTCAGTTCTGGTTTGGGTGCAGAGACAAGGTCTGTGTCGTCAGCACAGAGATCCAGGAGCACTCTGAGAGCTGGAGGTTGCAGGTACATGCACCTCTGCAAAGGGCAGCACATCTCTGGCAGCCTTGAACCCGGACCTGCAAACCACTTCTGACTTGTAGAGAGCAACACTCAGAGACAGGTGAATTCTGGGCTGTGCTTTGCACCTTGATGTAAACACTGACATGATAAAGTAATCAAAAATGGGTATACTTGATTGTAAGCCTTAATTAACTATTAATTAAATTTTGTTAACTCACTAGTAAAACCGATTGCAGCAAGCAATAACTAAAAGGCTGCAGTCAAAGCAGTTAATGTATCACTCATTTTTATGTGGAAAAAGGGCTCATCATTTTCCTGAGCTGGCCAATATGTAAGGATCCCTCCTTGCTAAATCAGTCTGGTCGTTTTCCTACATGCCACTGATAAGGAAGTATTTACGAATTTATTCCTAAATTCAAAGTATACTTCATGCCTTAATTTACTGTCGTAATTATATCACTGGCTCAATTAGTCCCCAATAAAAACGTTATGCTATTGTATCAAAGAAATGTAGTACCTTTGAAGTAAATGGATTCGCTTGCAGAGTAAGAAATCTTCCTTTTTATTGTGTTTTCTCATCTGCTACTTACAGCCACCCTTGTCTTAAATTGCCCTTTTTATTCTATGCCTTGCAAGCGCAGTTTGTGCCTGAGCTCCGGATGCTTGTGTGGAGAGGAATGCTCCTCTTAGCCTTGGGGCTGCATCGGGAAGCTTGGTGGTAACTTTTTCTCGTTAGAGCTTTGCCAGCCTCATTTGCATGCTGAACTACGTGCACTGCCTCCGATGTTTGCTCTGCCACACAAAGGCCAGTGGGTCTGTAGGTTTTATTCTTGACTTCCCTGGGTTTTTTTCCTTCTTGTCAGTGAGGGGGATGTGCTGAGTTTTAAGGAAACGTGGCTGTACCTTCTGTCCTGTAGATTTTCTCGGAGTGCATTTGACAAGGACTGGCAGTGCCCCTCACCTCACTCTACCTACCCCAAACCAGCTAAGACTGACACAAAATAATAGTCCCTGGGCTCTCTGCAGAGAAATCACTGCAGAACCTCTAGTCGACCCATCCACAGTGTTTGGGTTGGGAGAGGGGACAAGGCAGAGCTGCAAGGGATGCAAAGTCCTTGTCTCAGAGACAGGGCAGCAAAAGTGGTGAAATTGGACAAGCAGTGTGTCAGAGGGATGAGGTAATAGCACAGCAAGGAGAATTTGGCAGGCAATCTATGCGCTGGCTAGACAGCACAGGACAGAGATCCGTCTAAGAAATGGGAACGCGTTACCGTGAGCAGGGTTCTTGTGGACATGGAGCTCTTTCAGACATCATTTGGCATCACTGCCTGTCCTCACTTCAGCCAGCCTCTGGAGACCTATGGGTTTGATTTTCAGACTCAGGAAGCAAAGTACCATCCAACTGTTCGTCCAAAAAGTTGTTCAATGTATCTTTGATTGACTTCTAAATGTGTGATAACAAGATCACCTCCAGAACAGAACTGGGCTCAAAAAACAATGGTAAAATTAGCATTTTCTGAGAACCTCCACCAAATTCAGAGCTCTGAGCTGGGTGACCTTGGAGGGATATGTCCCTGGGCAGCCACTAGGCTGAGATTTGCTACTTTCCACTTCTAGCACAAAGGAAGGTTTTGCAATGAGCCCGTTAAATGGTGATTCTCCCCTACAGAATCACGTCTTGATTCTGGCCAGTGCTGCCTGCAGAACTGGCTGATTGCACAGCCCCAAAACATGACAAGGACCAAACTGGATCTAATCTGCATCTTCTCTCTAGCAAACACCTCTGCCTGTGGTGTGTCTCAGCTGCCAATGCTGGTGTCACCAGTTCCCCCCAGCTCTCAGCAGGGAATACTAGGGGAACACCAAGCCACACACCAAACACAGATTCTTTGTATTCCCTGTGTAGTCAATCCAGTCATATTCAAAGGTTTGGCTGGGTTCTCTCCCAGTTAGATTGGTGATCTCCAGCCAACTTCTGCTGTTCAACAGAAAGTCACCCCTGAACTCTTGCATAAAACAGGGCTCAAGTCCCAAGCATCCTCGTTTATCCCTGAAAAGGTCCATTAAAAATGGTCTGCAGGTTTGTCCACTGGCAGTGAAGCTATAATGAGGGAATAGCCCTGTGTCCAAGTGCACAGTGTGTGAGATTAATGCTTCCTTTATCCTGTTTATCAAAACCAACATATTTGACATTAAACATTAAAAACTCTAAATATTTTAAACCCAGAGGATGTTCTTCATCTCCTTTTCACATCTTTATGGTAGATGAGATTGTTGGAGCCTACCATTTTCCTGCACCTCACATAAAAAATGGTAAAATCCAAAGCAAAAAGAAAGTGAAATTTCTCTGCATACACTGTTTTCTTAACATCTGACTTGCTCATTTTAGCTGACAGCCTCTGTGTCTAGGTCCATAGCTGCTCTCTCTGTGCAACCTGTATTTATCCAGGTGGCTTTGTGCCTATTAAAAAAGGGAATTTAGCAAAATTAATGTATCTTTTACAGCAGGAGAGCTGAATTTATTGGTCTCACCATGGAAATTAATTTAGCACTCCCAGCTCTCCCTCGCTGGACAATAAAGACACAAAATGAAACTGCCACACAAAGTTTTGACAAAATTCACAGTCATGTGGATAAAAAAAAAAAGATATGAGTAATTTACCACCAAATCTGAATCAGCCTTTTATGCCAGTGATATCACAAAGGGTGTTTCTACTCAGTGACCAAAAAAACCTACCCGGGGGCTAAATAGAAATGTAGGATGGAAAACAAACAGATTTATCTTCATTTTCTTCAGTTTGAAAAATAAATGTGGGTAATAAAGCAGATGATGGGGGTTGTGGAAGGCAGCACCCACTGGCATCATGCACACACGGGTGTGCAAACAGGGTGATGGTGGATGTGTAAGGACAAAGGATGCTGCACACAGACATTCAGCAGTGATGGAAACCACAGCTCAGAGGTTGTTCTGCCTCTCATGTGGTCCCACACCAGGAAGAATTAAGCCAGCACATCCTGTGAATCAATGTATAATTCACATGTCAGTCCCCACCTACCTGTCTGCACACTTGTTCTTAATGTTTCCTAAATACAAAAATCAAATATCTACAGTAAAAAAAAAAACCACAAGCAAACAAAACAACCAACTTTTTTGTATTGGGGTTGGCTGGGCAGTGGGTGGTGAAAGATTTATCTAGGCAGTAAAGCTGGAAAATGGCTATAAACCTTAGTGGAGTGTCTGTACGCCTGGGTCTGAGGGAGGCTAATTGTTTGTTTGTTCTTCGTGTTTATGGTTTATCTGTGGCTCGGCTGACAGGAAACCTAAACCTGAAGGAAACAGCACATCAATCGCCATTATATGCCTTCTGTGCACACACTAAAAATAAAGCCAGGCAAAGGGGCGGCTCACACACCCCAGTGCCTTCTGTGCTCTGTGATGCACCAGGAATGCAGGGGAAGGAGAGAGGGAAGAGAATGGACTCACCACCATTGAGTTCACCTCCCTTCTGAGCCCACTGCTACAGTGAGGGCATTGGTGCTGGTTGGACAAGAAAAAAAGTCAATGGGATTTTTCCTGCAGTACTGCCCCCAAAATAGAGAAGATTGTTCTAAAGGCGGTGTGCGAGTGCCACAAGCTTTGAAAATTAACTTGGGATTTCAACCCAGTGGTTTCTTTTGCACAAAAGGTACTTGAGTAGTGGAGTGAGTTCCATAGGTAAGTGGGTTTAGAGCATGATAAGCATTAGTGCAGCCAGAGCAGTGCCAATTGCTGTCCCAGTCAGCTCCCAGCCCGTGTCTCCTTTCCTCCCTCTATGGGATCTGTGGTCTGTCTGTCAAGGTGTTTTCTACTAGTGTGGCACAGTAAGCCCACCTTGATGAAACCAGCCTAAGTTGCCAGTGTGGGGTTTCAGGCCCTCCAAGGGATGGGTTTCCTGCTAGAAGGAGCATGAAGCCCCTTTGCTATCCCCTGCCTGCAGGCTCTGAGGATGGAGACAGGGGGCTCCTGGAGAGTGGAATGTCCTGTCAGGGGAGCTAAACCTGGGGGATAATGGCACAAAAGTCTGTCCTAAAATGGTCTGGGGCAGAGCAGCGTCATCTGAGTAGGTTTATATCGCTGCCAGAAACACATAACACCCAAAATATTAGCCCCACAGTGCTTTGCACTGATCCTGTGCCTCTTGCACTGCTACAGAGATGCTCCCATCAGGATGGGACACCTTCATTCCCTGCCAGGGGCCTTGGGCAGTGAGGATAGAGATGTTTTGCTGTGCCATAAACTTCTCTTTAGAAACAGTTCTCTGCCTCAGTTTCCCTGTTTCTTCCTTTCCTTCCCACACTGCATCATGGTTGTATATGCTCCGAGCAGGGCCGGATCCTGAAGCGAGGATGTGCAGTGCCCCCCATATCAGACATTGTAATAATAATTATTGATTTTCCAGTTTACTTTATGTTTCATAGGGTGTTTTGCTGGAAATGATATAAACAGCTGTCTTTGTCCCTATCCCAGAGCACGATACAGCAATGTATTTTTTCACAGTCCGAGGAAATAAAATGCAAAGTTCATTTCGCAAGGATTTTAAAGTTATATTAAGGCCCAGGGTTGGATGAAGCAGAAGCAACGTGCTTGTAACTAGATAACTCCAGAGCTGGAGTGACCGCTGGTGTAAGTCACAGCTGTTACATTTGATTTATCCCAGCTCATGGGCTCCAACTCTGCACCCCAGGTTTCAGTTTACAGTAACTCTGTGCTCACCACGAGCATCCTGCAGCAGAACCAACCCAAGTAACACATCCACAGAGATCCAACTGCTCTGCAGCCATTCCTGGCTTAAAAAGTGATCTCTGGGGAGAGCAGTTCCATATAGGAATGCACTTACTGTATCTGTGCTAAATATAGTAACAGAGCATGCAGGGAGTGTGGTCCCTCGCCCCTGCGAATTGCAGGAGAGATTATTCATTTTCAGTTTGTTGTACCTTCACACTGGCAGGAATTACTTTAGCCAACGGGATTTAATAAATGATCTGTTCATAAACAACTAATCATTTATCCAGCTTCATTGCTGCTTGCATCCTGAATTTCTAGAGGAAAAAGGGATGAGAGCCCACACACAAGCAGTGCCTACAAGCTCAAAGCATTGGCACAACCTTGCTCATTATACTTCCAAGGTATTAAAAAGTCCGGGTGTGATAAGGAAAAAGGAGGCTGTAAAACTTCATCCTTACCTTCCAGATAGTGGAACTGATCTTGCTTTTATTTATGCTGGTGTAAAGCAAAAGTAATTCCATCAGTGCTGCTGGTGCAGAACCCGAGTGGGTGATCTCAGAAGCGTGCCCGGACTCTCAGCTGGGGTTTTCTACTTTTAAATCTATTAATTTGACAAAGATTTTCTTGAGCTGCTGGAACTGCAGATCCAGCCTGCAGGGCTCAGAGTGAAGGGGGGTGAAAATGAAGCCACGTGTGCATCTTTTCTGCATCTTTTATCATCTCCACTTGCATTGTTCTGCTGGATATGATTTTAAAGACAACTGACCAGGTTTTCCAGAGGGGAAATACAGATGGAGTGGACATGTACAGCCCCAGCATCCTGCATGGGAACCCAGGTGTGTGCTGAGGGGTACCCTGCCAGCAGTAGGCAAAGGTCTGGGGGTAACCAGAGCCTCTGCATAAGCCCAGCTAAATGCATTTTCCCTGCTTATGGACTTATTCTCCTCTCACACTTTTTTCCCCTGTTGACAAGAGGAAAACGAGCCCAGATTTGCATCTGCACAAAGGAAAACAAAATCACGTCCTTAACTTAATGCAGGCAATTCTAATTATTAGTCATTGTTGCTATGTTAATTATCATTACCTCTGCACAAAAGGATTGTAAATAGATAACATCGCCTTTTCTTTTGCACCATGTAGTGTGTTTTCTTTTTTTTCTTTTTTCCTCCAGCATTTCCTTGATAGTACCAATTAAGAAACCACAAGACAAATGTTGGGGAATCAGATTGTGGGTGGTAATTTTCTTGCCAGCGAGGACGCAGCGCAGAGCCCGCAGCCTGCTGCTCTGCAGGTACCGCACGCTGCAGTGCTGACAGCAGTAAAAACTTGTCTCTGACAGTAAACTAAGCATGTATGACCCGGAAGACATAGAGAGCAGATAAGGGCAGTAACACAGACTCCATTTAGTGCTATTAAAATGGTTAAGTAGACTTACGATCAGAGATGCCAGGCTGAAATTGGAGAAGCTCGGAAAGTGAGGAGTGGCAGATGCACGGCCAGCGAGTCAGGCTGGGGCTTGGGTTCCTGCAGCACTGACGACTTGTCCCGTGTTTCCAGGCTAGGAAATTTTTAAAAATAAGGATTTCACTATTAGAAACAGTGTGTTCTGCAAAGCAGCATTTCTGATAATTTTACACAGAAGGGAGAAGCAGCTTCAGCATCACTTTGTGGGACTCTGACAGTCATTGCAGCAAGAAAAAAGGTTTATTCTTATTAAAATGCACAGAGACACTCACAGGTACCAACCCACATCCTACACCACCATTGCCCAGGACAGGACACCCAGTTTCTTAAACAATTCAGTTTGGATCTGGGTTCTTTTGGGGGGTCTGCAGTGAGCACTGGCGCAGGGCTCAGTTCTCATCCCTGGTACCAGGACACAGCTGTGACTCTTGTGACACCAGTGATGCTTGGCAGAGTCCATGACCCTTCCCCACACCCCCTCTGGTGCCACGGAGCTGTGCTGCCCTCCCGGGACCGTCAGGGCAAGGACCACCAAGTCAGACATCCGAGTACAGCTGTAACTATGCTGCAAAACCCACTCGTGTGGTGTTTAAGAGAACAAACACCTCTTGTTTTATTACCATTTATGTGACAAATTGATTTATGGTCGATAGTGACAGAAAGAGCCTGACACAGAAAAAATATTTTTTTTAATCAAGGAATGATCGCCATAAAGAATGTGCTATATCAGTCAAATCTATCCAGCTGCAAATACACTATATGGTAGCATTAAGAAGATGTATCTATTATAAACAACTTTTTAAGGTAGCTGAGGCTTGGAGGATTTTGACACAGGAAAGGATGAGGAGTATCATAATTCCATATGTGTCCAGGCATTGTGGGCTTCTTAATGAAATTTCCGGGGTTTGTGGGAGTTTTTGATATATGCCTGTTACAGCTGTCATGAGTGGTACAGGTCTTGAAATATTTATTGTTGCTTATTTTTTGACCATCTTTCCATTGCTTCCCTTGTGCTCCATAACACTGAGGTTCCTGTACACCCATGCAACCAACTGCTGTGTCCCCATCTAATATCTCCTGTCCCTTCTCTTCTCAGCCTTTCTGCTTTCCAGGAAACTCCAAGGTACTTTCAGAAGGAACCTCAGCAGTCTCTTCTCCTTATTCCTCGAGTCTTCAGTCTCATTTTCCCATCCTTTTCCCCCCTTACTTTCCCTCCCACTCTGTGGATGCCCAGAACCTCAGCTACTCCATCAGGACAGCAAACAAGACAGGAAAAAATGAAGGAATAACGTTCTCCAAAGGGTAACCCAGCAGGTGGATTTTCACATCACCACCAGCGTCTCCCTCCTCCTCCTCCCAGCCACAGGAGTGTGTCTCCCTGCCCACCATCCCTTACCCTCCATCCTATTACAGACACAGCAGTTGATCATTTGTTTCCTGTCCTTGAGGCATTGCCAGCTTGTGACCTGCCGAGCTGGCTCCAATTCTTCACACTATTCCTCGTGGCTGGTTGTTTCCCCATCTCTCTGTGCAATAGCAAACATACATCGTCCACGACTTCACTCCCTGTCTTTTATCTTCCTCTCTGTCTTCTGAAGGTGTGTTCATCTTTTAAATTCACATTTATGCTGGTTTTGAAGATGGTCCGTAGAAAAAAAAGAGTTGAGGTTGGTTTATGGCAGGGTGGTTCGCTCAATAAAAGTACAGAAAGTAAATGAATCCACCAGATATCAGCAAGAATCAAGAGTAGGGTAAGGAAAGAGGAGCAGGAAAACGGTTTCTTGCTTGGAAAAATTGATCCAAGTCCTTTTTGACCTTTCACCCCTTCTGCTTTTGGGCAATTTGTCCAAAACAAAAATATCATAATTCATGAGAACAATTCACATGCATAAAAGAAATGGAAAGGCTGCTGTTTCCTCACTTCTTTTTTGTCCTCTCCTAGTTTTGTATTGAAAACAGTGGGGGTGATAAATAAGCATGACAGAAGAGAAAGAAAACTACTCTAATCCTTTTTTTTTTACTTCTTTCCAAAGTTTTTTTTGAGAGTTTTGGCTCAGTGTGTTCCTTTCGGTGCATTTTCCCTGTACCCAGCAGAATTAGTGCTACCTCCCTGAAAAGCAAAGCAGGAATGGCCCCAGGAGGGTGGAAAGATGACTCTCCCCAGATATTATCTGGCAAAGACAATAGCTGTTTTGGGGATAAACAACGATATATTGGCTCCAGCTTCTTGCCAACGCATTAGGTAAGCAATGTAGGACAGTGCAAATCAGCCCTGCCTATTCCTGGTTGCATCTGTGCCCCTTCACCTCCTAAATGTGCTGGTGCCCGAGGTGCCCTTTGCTGCTTGCTTGGGTGTGGGTGGCGTTGGCTGAGAATGGACGTAGCCAAAGGCAGACAGATGGGGAGGCGAACTCAGCGCCGGGCTGGGCTCTGATCCTCCCCTCCAGCCTCCGGACCTGGTTCTGCAGTGTCTGTATGTCCTTCGTTTTCTGCAACCTGCACTCAGCCCTGCATTGCAGCAGCAGAGGAGTCCCCTCACTGCGCGGCTCCTGGAGCTCGGCGGGGGCTGCACCAACCTGCAGCTCACTCCGAGGTGGAGGGGAAAGACAGGGAAAGGTCCCAGGGATCCCACAGCCCCGTCTCTCCAGCAGAGGTTTCCCCAACCCAGCTCTGAAGGTTGCCCAAGGGCGCTGGGAAGCCCCTCTGTACCAGAGCAAACTTCTCAAGCAAAGAAACCCATACTTTCTACTAGGCTTAGAGTGAGGCAGCCTCTGTCAATGTTTCAGGATATATATAAATATATTTAGGATCATCTATTTATCTGTGTTCTGCAAAGCTCCTCTGGACAGACAGACAGATGCTCATTCGACAGAATCATGCCAGCAATGCAATCCCAGGCTGATGGGATTAAAAACTGTCATCTCAGATTTAGGGGGTTTTGTTTCTGATGTCCTTCTTCCACACGTGCACCCCACAAATGGAATAGGGAAACAAGCACAGTCAAAACTTTGGAACAGCATCTTCGTCGTGGCATGAAGCAGAAAATATTGGGTGCCAAATTTTTTACTGCAGTGTAAATTAAAATGCCTGGACTAAGATGATAGACACATTTCATGGAGATTGGTGCAGCCTCCTGCCTGTTAAGAGACATATTAGAATAAAGAGCAAATGATTCCTGAGAGCAGGGTCTGATTGAGGAAAAAAAAAATAAAATAAACCGCCACCAAGGGGGAATCAGGAGACTGGTGCCAAGGTCTCTCAAAACCTTTGGATGGTTTGAAGGGGTTGAAGGAGGTTTATGGCTCTCAAGCATGAATGCTGCCCATGCAGACACTCTGCAGATATTTGTCTCTGCAAGTGTGATTATACTCCAAAAAAGTGACTTGCCACTACTGCCCTGGTGGGATTCTGGGCTTGTAAATTCTAGTTAATTTTCCAGGTAAAAAAAAAAAAAAAAACGTAAAAAATGTGAAGGAGTTTATTTTCTTTCTTATTGTTTGTGTGTTTGGTTTTTTTTTTCTTTACTTGCTTGCTTTCTGCCTGGCAGCTCAGCAAGCTCACCTTGGGATCTAGGTGTGAGGAGGAGCCATAACTCTTCCCATCAGTGGGACACAAAGATGGGAAGGGAAGCAGCTCCTGCCCTGAAATCACTGCTGGGTGTCTATGCCATGCTAACAGGGCCACAAGGCAGTAAGAGATATATTTTATCCCTAAAGTCAGCAGATCTCAGTTTGAACATGCAGATCTGTAGGAAGTTGATGGGTTTGGCAGGCACGTCTGATCTGTGAACGCACTTTAACCTGACTGAGTTCAACATCAGGACATGGCAGGGACCATCTCACTTGTGGTCCAGCAGATGGTGATGGCATAAATCTGGATTAACACTTAACCAGAGCTCAGCAGGGAAAGAGGCTTTTGTCCAGACCAGAAAGGAGTTAAGTAGAGTCTCCAGGGTTTATGCATGAGTATATCATGGGGTTTGGGCTGTTTGGGTCATTTCTTTGATATGACAGTTAGGTTGTTCAGGGATGATGCTCAACTCCCCTAAGCCAGAAGTTTCTATGGCTTTGATTCAGGTCCTCAAGCTCCTTATGATTCCTGCAGCTCCCAGCATCCTGCTGAACCCTCAAGCTGGTTTGAGAGCAGGCACTGCTCCCGTAACATTGGGAACCAGTCTCCCTGCTCTGGCACAGCAGCTCAGCATCCCCTAATCACTATTTCTACCCTGGGCATGGTTTCTGCCTGGTACTTTTGGGGATGAAGTCCCATCTTGCAGCATTGCACACATGTGAAATTCAGGCAACAGGAGCAGGAGCAAAGGATTTAACAGGAGTCATTTTCAGCTACCAAGCTGCACACACTTGTATATTTTTTCATGTTTGCATACAGTGTGCTCTTTGCTGACAAATGTATATATTTATTAATTCACACCTGACCTGATCCCTGCTGCATGCTGCCAGGCCCAGCCATGAGGGTCAGCAGCAGGGATCAGTTTTTAGTATTATTTCCCCCAGTCGTGTGTGAGCAGCACTTGCTATAGAGGCTGCAGCCTCACACTCCCAGTGAACTGTAAAACCAATTTAAAAACGACATTTCACGAATTAATGCAATGCCCACTGCAATCACACCTTGGGCTGCTGAGGAGGCATATTCCAGCCTGGAATTTGTTACCTGGCCAGGCCATTTGTCACTGCACAAGAAGCAAAAACTTCTCCACCTTGTAGCCCCTCTGTGCAAGGGCAAGGTAGGAGTACAGACAAAGGGCAGCTCCTGCCATCCTCTGCTCAGGTGTTGTTTTAATCCTGCTCCCAGTTCTTTGGAGTCAGTACCATGTGCTCTAAGTTTGCAGGTAAAAGTGGGGTTGTTTTAGCAACAACTGCAATGATCAGCCCTTTGGCACCACCTCACTCTCTGACAAGGCTCGTCAGCAGGAGATCTCAAAGGGTTCCCCAAAGAATAATTTAGAATTTGTGAATGATTTAGCTGTTGCATGAGGAAACTGAGGCAAGGCAAAACTTGCCAGGCCCCAAGGTGCCGGGATGGGGCCAGGGGATGTGCATCCCATGGGAGCTGTGCCATGGAGCAGCCGGCTCGGCACGGCTCGGCGCCGGGGTGCTGCCGGCGGCAGCCACCCCACTCCCAGGAGAAGGTTTTCAGAGGCCATTAGGTGCCTAATGATGCAGGCAGACACCTGGTGCCACTTGCACTGGGAATGAGGTGCTTTACATGCCTCGGCACCTCTGGAAATCTCACTAGGCATCTACCTGCAGCTGTAAGCGTCTGCAAAAGTCAGAGTATTTTCAAACTGCTGCCTGGGAGGCTGCTCTGGGCTGTACAAAGGGTTGTTATGGCTGCAGATGTGGGTCTTCAGCATGGGAGGGAAGGGCTGGAGGGCACCACGTATCAACCAGTCCCTTACAAGAAACACCCATCGCCCCGGGCTTCCCCCTGGCTGCCATCCACGGGGTCCCAAACATCAGCTGCTGCCCACAGACCTGTCACCATGTCTAACCCACTCTTTCAACATTGCCTTGGGTGAGTTTTATAGTTTTTGAGGAAGAATTTAGCAAAATCTCTGTCCCTTTTGCACAACCACTCCATACCTTTGCCTGTATCTGCTTATACCTCTTACACCTCCAGCCACAAGGTCCACCTCACTTCACAGACAGAGGCAGGTAATAATCCCTGCGGATGAGAGTTGGCTGAATGCCATGCCTGGACATCCTTCCCAGGCTCATAAACCTCTTGTTGGGTTTACAAACATTGTGGCCAGCAATTTTGCCAGAAGCTCTCAGGAGACCCCAGCTGGAGTGTGGTTTGGATAACAAATACTTGTAGCTTGGGAGATCAAATGGCTCAGGAAGGGGATGTGTGGGGGAGTTTCATAAATGCTCTGGCACTTCTCTATTTTCCATGTGCTCCCATATTGCAGCAACAAGCAAAACCTGGATCCCCACTTTGCAAAGGTTCTCACAACTTTGTACCTGCACTCTGCCCCTGCTCTGAGCCCCCTGTCAGATCTCAGCCCAAACCTGCCTTGTTAGACCTGCCCCAGCCTCAGCAAGATGGAAAGCCAATAATCCAGTAATTTATTTTTAAGACAAATATTTCTAGGTGATTCCATTAACATGGAATTTATTTCAACACTATTTGGCAAAAAGGAGAAGTCACACCTCCTGGTGTATGGTTTATTTTCCATGTTTGTGTAAAACAGGCAGAGAAAAAGAATGGCTACAGTAACTGTAAAATAACCTATAAGGCAGAGTGTGTCTCCTCATCTTCTTTCAGAAGGTTTTATTCAGCTCAGGCTTTCTATACGATACAGTGATGAATGAAATACCTGGGAACAGTACAAAGTAACATTATTTATGGAGAATAGTAAAAAAGCATTCCGTTTCTTAGCATACAATTTCGGTAACAGCAGAATTTTGAGATTAAAATGAGATTCCCCTCACATCATTTCAATTCATACCAAACTTAAAAACAGGTCTTATGCAGAAGTGGTGTTGACTTGGTCTTCCCAATGTAACTTGTGTCTTTCAAACATTCATTCCTTGAAAAAGGCAAGGACTGGAAGACCATGATCACGAACTGAACATCCCAGCTGTCCTCTGCACTGCATTAATTTTCTCATCAATAATCCCTAATCATCCATAAAGTCATACCCCACCATCACCTGGGACATTTAAAACTAAACTGAACAAAGAACTGGCCTTTATCACAGCTCATTAATTTGGTGAGCCCAAATCTTGATCACTGCAAATGACTGCCACAGCTTCAAAGATAATTTGACCTATCACTGCAAGGATACTGTGTTTGGGATGGGTACCTGCCTTCAAAAACTACTCCTCCTGGCTCCAAATCCAATAAGCCCTTTGCAAACATGCTGAAAGTTTGACCTGGCTGGTGCCAGTTGACTTTAGCAGCACATGTCCTGGTACCTCGCTGGATCAGGGCCCCCACTCAGCTGGGCTTTATTTAGAAAATCATGGAATCATAGAAAATTTGGGTTGGAAAGGACCTTTAAAGGTCACCTAGTCCAGCCTCCCTGTAACAAGCAGAGAGACCTTCCACACGCCTCATGCTTGCTAAGCCTGGGATGAAAACTCTTTTACCCTTTTATTATTTTTTTTGTTGTTTGAAATGGTTTGTTTGCTAGTAAATTCACAGTACGGCTGAGGTAGCACATTTGTGTTGTTAGGTACAAAGATAATGGAGGATTAAAATGCTGACAAGTGTGTAGAGAGGAAAATGATTTGGTTACCTCTTAGCAATGCAGCAGCAGCTGGAGTGAGCCCTGCATCTGTGGCTGCTTCCAGGCAATTACTGCTTCCCTCCCAGCGCTCCTGACAAATGCTGCTGCTCTCCTGCTTTGAACTGTCAAACGCAAAAGTTGCCATGAGAAGTGGTTTCCCTCCTTTGGCCTTACTTTTAGCTTTTCTGTGATCAGTTTGGAGTATTTCCACAGGGAAAAATCCAAGTATTTCTGCGGTGGAAATTCCCCGGGGCAGGAGGGTGAGTTGAGCCTCAGCACTCAGTGCCTTTCTGCACTTTACAGATTTTCTCATAATATACACCAAATCACTTTAACACTATCTTTAATTCTATTTTAATAATATCTTCAGTTCAAGAGTTTCACGCACACACGAGGTCAGCTGTGGTTTAGTGTGGTTTTCCCAGTATTCCCCCCGGCTGTGCCAAGAGCCCATTACTCGGGTGAATGAACTCCCCTTTGGGCCAACCATTGCCTTCCTTCTGCCACCTCCAACTCTTGTAAAAACAAACACGGGCTCCCTAAGTGCAATTAGCATCTGAGGAATGCCGAGAGAGGGAGATTAATCATTCATAAACTAAACAAATACTGTTCTGATCCCATTAGCCAAGAGACAGCGTCTCCCGTTAATTTACTTCTGTTTGAGGTGTATCTATTAACCCCTTTTAATCAGCTATTATTCTAGTTAAACTCTTAGCTGGGCTTGGTTATCAGAGGATGGTACCCTTCTGACACAAGATCAAATTAAGATTATGGAAAACTTGTCAGGAATGAAGAGCCTTGCATTCGTAATTAAGATACAACCTAATTAAAAAAAATGAGGTATGCTTCCGAGGAGGGCCTTGTAGCACTTCTCCTAAGCATCCTCTTTCCTCCACTGAGGTCTCTCTGCTGAATTTTGTCAGTCTAAACTCAACCAGACAGGTGTCATCATCCTCTGCCTTAATGTGCTCACCCCCTTGACACGCACAGCTTTTCTCCATGGCTTCCTTTGTACCTACAACAGAGCTGAAAATCTAATTTTTTAAAAAATGTCTAGAGAGGCACATGAAGTTAATACACTTACCAGTTTGCAACCCTCCACTTAAAGTCAATTACTGGCTGTGGACCTGTATGTCCCAGCAGTGGGGCTGCCTGCCATGGGACAGGATTGCCCCGCCTCCTCATTTAGGGAGTACGTTGTCCAGGGGAAATTTAATATTTTAGACTACTGGTAGCAGTGTATTAGATCTCCAGGATTCTGAGGTCATCTTCAGTGAGTAGCTTCTTTCTGCCTACATCCATGAGCAGGAGCACCTGGTGAGCTGGGAGAAGTGTATGCCCTGGAGTTGCTGCCGGAGGGGTGATGCCGCCTGGTTGTGGCACTGATGCTGGGGCAGATGGAGCAGCCAGGCTAAACAGTGCAGCAGAAGATGCTCTCCTGCACTGGGATCACTGCTCTGTGTCTAATGCCCTAAGGGAATGCCAGCAGAGCAAGGGTCCCTGCCCAGGAACAGGCACCAGCCGGGTGCTGGCTTTGCTCCAGTGCGTGCATCAGTTATTCAGCCCAAAAGTGAGCGGTGAGAGGAAAAGGCTGTGTCCTGTGTCACGAAAGGCATTGCTCACCCAGCACCCAAATTTTCCACTTCTGTGTGCATGGTACTGCCAGAGCAGAGCTGGCTTTGCTCAGTGGGTAGTCCCAAAGGGGCCTGAGGTTGAGCTCTGGGAGAGGGCAGCCCTGCGTCCACAGAAGCAGGGGAGTTGCTCTGAAAACAAGCATTTTGACTAAATTGCTCAGTTTCTATTTTAAAAACCAGAACAGCTCAAATTAATTTCATTTTCCTCTATTTGAGACCAGAATTTTAAGAAAAATTTGCAATTTAAGCCTGAAAATCTTAGTGGCAATTACATCCTTTTCCACACTGGGGATCACTTCCGTGATGACTCCATGCAATAAAACCAAATAAAGGAAAAGGAGGAAAGTCTCACCTGGGCTACCCAGCTCCCAATTAGAAAAAGGTAAATAAGTCTTGTTTTCTCTCTCTTGCTTCCTGGGCTGTGATGGCTGATGAGACTGGTGAGATGAGAGCCCTCCCTTCTTGCTTCAGTGCATAAATACTGCATCTTTGGGGATTCGCTTTGGTTAATTTAGGAGCTGCTTGAACTTTGCTTAAAGGCGCCTGCGTGTTACTATCCCTTGGAGTCGCCCAATGTATTTGTCATAGCTGAACCTGCAGTTCATTAGAGGTACAGAGTCAGCTAATTATTCCCAGAAAATGTAGTATAATTTTATGAATTATGCATAAAATATTAACTACTTGTGAAGTTCACAGATATATATATGTAGAGACTGCAGGGCAAATGCTTCCCCGCTTGAGGGCTATATACAAACTGCAAACAAATAATACATATATTTAATCTAGTGTGGCAGGCTGGGGGGGCACACACCAAAGAAAGAGTGTCTGGGGAAGAGTGTCATGGAGATGTGGGATCCCCTCCAGTGCTCAGCTGTGGAAGGGGCTGCCAGGCTCAGCACTTCCCCAGGCTGGAGTTTACAGTGAAGTCCCAATCGATGGAGCCTCAGACTCTAAGCCAAGCTGGTTTGGGAAGGTCTGTGCTGAATTGCATGGATATTGGTCAAAATACTGCCTTTTTCTGGCAGAGGGGTTCTGATGCGCTGGATCTGTTGGTAGGTCCATCCTTCTCTCAGGCTGGGTACGCTGGAAAGACAAACCTTCACCACTCTCAGCCCAGGGGGAAGCCCTCCCCTCCCACAGACACAGCAGCAGGACATGATCCATGATTTGATCCACAGACATTCACTCCAAAGATGCAGATCAGCAGCAGCGGTCCTCCTCTGACAGATACTCATTTCAGAGTTCACCAACATGCTTTGGAGACATAAAAATCAATAGAACAGAGGGAACAATAAAGTTTCATTGTTCAGTAATGAGGTAGACAGCATCTATCACAAACTCCCAAAGTGCTGCTTGTGCAGGATTCTCCTCCACTGTCTCCTCCTGGCTGGAGATAAAGAGCGTCCGGCGCTGGAGCTGGACCTCAGCTAAATAAAGATAAGCTTAGCTGAGAGCAATAGGAATTCTGGAAGCTGAGTTTCCCTCCATGGCCAGACTTCATCGCTTCTTCTTCTTGCATGCAATATTGTAGCAGCATCCCAATACTTTCAACTCAAGATCTGTAGATGATCACTGAGCCTCAAACCTTGACCTCTGAATGGTCTGTGGTTTTGTGCAACTCTTTAGTCTATTCCCACCACGAGGGTATTCACAGTGTAACTGCAGCAGGTGGTACAGCAGACAAACTCTGTGCACACCAGGTGCCAAGGGACTGGCAGGGGTGGGAAGATTTGGCTGTCTGGAGAGAAGTGAGGGCAGCAGAGGAGCCACCCCAAACCCTTTAGCTCCAAGGATGCTGATGCAAGTTATTAATATTTTTAAACTTTTGAGAGACGAGAAATGGAAGGAAGGGGTGATATTTGGAGAGCAGTTATAGAGGGATGGCTGGATATGTGGAGGCTCAGAAAGGAAGAAAAGCCTGAGGGAGGTCAGTGCTGGAGCTGGACCAGCTGCATGCAAAGGCACAGTGAAGGAAACACAGAGATAAAAACAGACCCAAGACTGGCAGCAACAACAAGTTTGTCCTAAGGTGCAAAACCCTGGGTGCTGTACAGAGAACTCCATTATGTGATATCTGGGGGCCCGTGGGATGCCAGAGTGGTATTTCAGAGCTCAGTGCAGAGGTTGGGCACTGGCAATGCAGGTTCAGGTTCTCAGCTCCATCCTTGGGAATCCCCAGCTGCCTTCCCACCTTCAGCAGAAGCATCACGCAGAAAAGCATTTCTTCCCTACACCCACAGCAACCTTTCTAAAACAAGTTGTGCTTCATTTAGTATTATTTCAATATAACTTTTAGTCATCTGCTTTTTTTCTCTTCCCCCCCCCCCCTTATTCTGCTGAAGAAGGGGAAATGAGCTGCTGGTTGCGTGGAATTCTTTATGCTTTACCCAGAAAAACCTTTAAAACCTGAGACAAGGCACATGCTGCAGTATCCAGGGGAACACAGGCTTGTCTCTCTCTTCTTGGTGACCAGCTCCCTTTTACTGTCACGCTAACAGGCAGAAATATGCAGTCACTCTTGCTGCATATTCTGGCAGGGTTATTGTCAACTTATTATTTTTTGACTCAAAGCCAAAAATGAAGGGCATTTGCATCTTGCAATTTTGCTGTTTGCTTGTCTTGCTTATGTTGCTCGAAATGACCTACAAGGAGTCAACAGCAGGCAGCTAGGACAGTACGGGAGTGGAAAAGAGATGAAGCTGGGAAGTTCATATCTCACCCTGAAACATCACACAATATTTAGTTATTAGGAAGGGAGCAATTAAAAAGCACATAGATGTTTCATCTATAAATTTATTCTGAATTTTCAGGGGTTTGTGTCATAGCAGAACACAAATGGGATTTAGATTTCTCATTGGAAAAAAGAAAAAACAATTAAAATAAATACAGCAACCAGATGCTAGACCTGTACATGGAGATGACTCTCATTAACATCCATGCAGTCAATGCAGAGAAAGGAACCACCTTGCTTCCTTTCCTTTGTTTTATCTTATACTCTATTTTAGCAACATCTTTTTTCATCTTAAAATCTGAGGATACTTTATTGGAGGGCAGCAGAATTTACATAGATGTGATAATGAAACTGCACAAATATAATTTACTGTAAGTGGCACTGAATTATATAACAAAGAAAAGGTGAGGATCTTGGTGAAATACTGCCTCTCACAAAAAAAAAAAAAAAGTCCTGAGAATGATATCTTCTTAAAGACAGTTTTGCATAATTGCTTTGTACATCTGACAGGGCTGGAATATACTTTTTCTTTTAGGTGTCAAAGCCTCAGCATTGACTGAAAGAGTGGTGCACTCTGCAGTCTTTGGTGCAATGCCTGGTGCATTACGCTCACGCTGCGAGACACCTCCTCTCTGCTTATGAAATGGTTAATTTTCAAAGATAAGAAGAGTTGCTGTACAGCAATCAAATGGAAGCTAATGCACACCTAAGGCTGCAGGCAGCAGCTCTCTGAGCTGCTGGCATTGCATGAAGAGTGAAAGAAAGAAATAAAAGAAACCTGAATGTTAGCTGTATGGGGAAAATATTCTCTATCCACACACCTCTCTGCTCTGATGATAATAAAACTTTACACACATGTTGGTGTTGGCCCGTTCTCTTCCAGTCTGATTGTAGGCATTGGAGAACCAACAAAAGAAAGAGGGGTTAAAAAAAGAACTGGTTTTGCAAGGGGGGGTAGGTTCCTTCTCACCTGTCTCCTTCACAGGAGCAATCTTATCAAAGTCTCAGAGTTATTTTCCTGCATGCAGGCGGTGGGACTTGATGGAGGAGGAGAGCAATAGGGGCAGGCAGCCTGCAAATTATGTGGGTGCAGGACACATGTATCGAGACACTGTGGAGTGAGCCCCGACTCACTGCACAATTCAGATGCACTGAGCCACCAACACAGATGCAGAACACCCATAACTTCATCTGTTTCACTACCTTTAGATGCTCTGGTGAAAGTAAAAGCAGAATCCAAGCGCTGCAAACACTCAACCCCCCTGTTACCCGTAAATCTCTCCTTGAAATGCCTGATCTCATCAAAGGTCCATTTCCAGGTCGCTGTGGTTGTCCCCTTGTGCCACAACCCATCACCAAAGCCAGCGATGCCCTGGTGACCTTTGTCTCAAGGTCACAATTTTATGAACTTGGCAAATGTGTTTCTTATTCCTCTTCTTTTGAACACTTTTCTAGTGACACCCCTGGAAGGCAGCCTTACACTGCAGCTGTCTTGTGGGATTAATCTGGAGGATTTTTCAGGTTGGGTTGCTTTTCTCAGGCTATGCTATTCTTGCTGGGTGGCATCTTACTGAGTAACATCATTTCGAGGCAGGTCCCATTGTCTGTTCCAGGTTTGAAAGCAACTGGGAGCAGAACGGAGTGAGAGGCTGCTAAACAAGGCTCTCACACTTAATTATCATCAGGCAAAATTAAATAAAAGAGAAATGTTTATGCAGTTAGTAATTACTGAGCACAACATTCGTCGAGCGGCTTGGGCAGATCCCTTCAGCTGATGCGGAGGATCCGTAGGAGACACAGACAAAGTGCTTTTAGTTCCCTTCTTCTGTGAACAACTCTCTGTACCCTCCACTTCGTGATTATTTATTTCTGAGATGAGTAATTATCAACTGTAGAGAGAAAGCTGCTGCAGTGTGAAGCACAGCGAAGCTCCGAGGGGCGGGAGGGATGCACATGGACGTGCCCTGCCAATGTCACCCAAGGCCACCTGCAGCTAGAACAGTTCTTCTAAAGACAGGCAAGCCCCAGAAGGGAACAAAGTGAGGGATCACAGTGTGTTTCTCTCTTTTAGAGTCAATGGGAGGCTAAAATGGCTGCTCCACCCAAGGGGCAGGGAAACTGAAGTATCCCAAAGGACTTTCTTTGCCCCGTGAGTGGAGTAGAAGGCTGAAGGTGATTTGCAGTCAGTGTATGCAGCCACAGCTTCCCTTAAAGGGTGTCCCACTCCCAGCTGATGAGAATGTGATCACACACAGGTCGTTTTAAAACACAGTATCTGCAAAAATCCCTCCTAAAAATAGTGAGTCAGAGGAACAGCATGAGGTGCCTTATCCACCGGTGGTTTTACTAGGGAGACAAGTCCCTGGGTGGCTCCCTGGGAAAGAGGGACCAGGACCAGCTTTGCAGGCAGCCCCCGGACACCCATCACTGACTCAGCAACTTCAGGCAGTAGAAAAAAATGATTCCAGGAGGTTAAATTGATTTCCAAGGAGGTCCAGCAAACCTGACAGCCTCTGAGTGGCTCAACTTCATTTAAGTTATTTCAAGGCAATTCCAGGAGGGCAAAGAGGAGAGCAGCACAGGGAGCCACCGACCGCCAGCCTGCTCTTAAAGAGCACAGTCACATTTTCCCAGGTTGTTATCTTTTCTGCTTCTTCCTCAAGGAATAAAATCTCTTGCAGAATGAAATCTCTTCCTTTTTTCCCCCCCCCCTTACTTTTTCACACCTGTGTGGATGCCAAGGAGAGCAGGAGCTGGCCCACTGTCCGAGATCTGCATCGGCAAAGCGGTAGCGTCGCTGGTGACTGCATTTCAGGAGACTACAGCAGAGCCCACACACGATACCACAAGCACTACAATTAACTATTGCACTGTTGGATACCAAACAAATTACCTGAGTGGCTGCTCTGAGGCACTTAGGCTATGGAGCAAGCAGATGATGTACTATTTGCCAGATATTTTCATAAGTAGGAGATAAGAGAGGCTGGAGGAGAGCAAATCAATGTCTTTTTTAGATCTATGGTGCTTGAAGCGTCTGTCAATGCTGGAGAGTAAATATTTACTTTTCAACATAAAGTCCATATAATCACTTTTCTATCAGTCACTTACTGCTTCTGAGTGTTTCTTACTACGATGTTGATATTTGCATTAGCTACTTACCCCGGCTCGAAGATTCATACAGTTGTCAACTGCATTTAGACTTCAGCTGAAAATCCCCGGGTCCTGTAGCACAGCTGCTGCAATTGCTAATGGCAATTGAAAAGAGAAAGCTGCGATATTTCCCACAGCAAATAGCAGGCAGAGATAAAGACAGAGCTATGGCATGAGGGTTATAATAATAGGCTCCCTCGTGCTCATTAAATTAGGAGTCCCGTTGGATTCACAGTGTGCAGTTGTGGGTAAGATATAGTGAGGAAAACTTAAATTTGGAGAAAGAAAATGTTATTAAGCCCATTTTATTGCTGGGAGAACTGAGGCACAGAAGTTAAAAGTGACCTTGCTCAAGGTCAGATGCAGAATTTTCTCAGAGATTGAGGAGCTGAACCCAAATCTAGAAACTGGGGAATCTGCAAATCGCCACAGGAGAATTTCTGCTCCTTGCACACTGAAAACTGGTAGGAAATCACACGTGCAAATGCATTCAGGTAGATGAAGAGAAGAAACAACTTTGTTAGATGTGAGCAACAACCAGGGTTCAATGCAACTCTGGGATGGGGAGGAGAGAGCCACAGCCAGTAACAGGCATGGCCAATGGCCAGGAGTGGACACTGCTTTAGCAATGTGTCCCTACTCAAAGATACCAAAGGATTCAATTAAAAGCTTCAGAAACAACTCCAAATATCCTGAAAAACTCTCTCAACCACCAGAAATTACTCTTCAGATTATGCACACAGAGAGAGAACCAAGAACTGGTGGGGTAACTGGAGGCAGCTGGAATGGTACAGAGGCCCAGCTACACATCCCATCTGTGTAACACCAGCTTTGAACTTCTGAAGGGTTTATTCCAAGTAATTTGGAACACTTTGGGTGAAACACAGGGTCTGGTGATTTTTCTAGACAGTGTTGCTCCAGCAGAGTGATTGTGCTGCTGTATAAGACTCTGGTGCAAGACATATGAAGCCCCTGTGCCTCAAGGCTTTCTCATTTTTTACAGCACAGAGGGGAGGTGAAGGTTTGCCTGAAGGGCATATGCTTGTTGGGAAGTCTCAGCACAGCTCTGCCTTGCCCACTGCTGCCCTACATGTCTCAGCACCCAGGGAGTTCCCCCAGCATCACCCAAACAGCAGGGCTGGGGATCCAGGAGAAATGAACCCTGCCCATGGCTAATGGGCAAGGTTAATTCTCAGACTTGTGATAAAAGTCCTCAAAATGCCAGCCAAATAAATAAGTATGTTTTACGGTTTAAACAGGCCCAAACCACAAGCTTTGCTGGGACATTAATCTCAGCTCAGATCTCTCCTGGCTGTGCTCCTGTGTTCAGAACACTGTGGGCCAGATTCTGGCTGAGTTACTCCTGCTCGCTCCCGCCTTGCTTTACAAGCACTAATTCAAGTTGATGGAGCTCTTCATACAAAAAGCTGCTTCTCAGTGTGCAGGTGGCAGGACGTGGCCAGCAGATCAGCATTTTGTGCCTGCCTGCTGCTTTCCCCCTTCTCTTCCCTCTCTCCCTCCATCCTTCCCGCAGCGAGTGGTCAGCATTCTCACCGCCCCGGCGTGTTGACATGCCAGAAATATCTCTGCTTCACTGCCTGTGCTCTTGGAAGTATTTTGCTGCTCTCTCACCTCTCCATGAGAGAGACACATTCATCTGTCAGCTTATCGGAGGAATTTCCAACAATCTGTGGCAATGCTACAAGTCTCAATCTTGCTGTAAGTACCTAAAGCCAATTAGCATACAAGATGTTTCCCTCTCACGTAGTGCACCACCGGCCTAAGGGCTTTTTTTTCTGTACATCGGGGGGGTTTACCTTTTTTTTTTTTTTTTTTTTTTCAGGGTTGATAGCAGTTCAAGCACACAGCAGCATCCTCCCGGTATAGACAGGAAAGGGGAGAGGATCCATATGGATCAGCGAGGATTCACCTTCTCCTAATGAATTCCTCAGTCGCTGCTGGCTCCGCTCAGAGGGATGAGTGGAACAGGGGGATCCCGCTGTCCGGAGGGAACGCGGGGAGCCGGGAGACTCCGCTGCCCGGTGGCAGAGGGATGCGGGGGGCGGAGGGTCCCACCTAGACGGTGGCAGAGGGATGCGGGGGCCCTGCGGGGGATTCCCGCTGCCCCGCGCGAAGGTGTGCAGAGGGTCGGGAGCTCCCACTGCGGGGAGGGATGAGGCAGACCGGGGAAGGGAGATCCCGCTGCCCGGGATCGCTGGGATGCGGGGAGTCACGGTGGTCCGGAGCCGGAGGGATGCGGGGTGCCGGGGAGGGGAGCGAAGCGGTCCCGCTGCCCGGGGCCGCAGCGGCTGGAGCTGCTGTTTCCCACGAGTGCCCTCTCCTGGAAAAGGCTCCTCTCCACGCGTGCCCGCCCCGCGCCGCTCCCGGACACAGGACCGGAGGGTATCGAGCACGGGCTTTCACAGCGGTGAAGTTTCACGTCTCATCCCCACCCCGCTCCCTCTGGCCGTGAGCACACAGCTCGGTGCCAGAAATCCTCCCCTCCCGGTGGTGTTTCTCTCCAGCCTTACCCTTACATTTATTTTGGGGCATAATTAATCCTTTTGGCATGCCAGCTTTCTCCTGCCAACAGAGCCCAAACGCTGTTTTGGTGGAGTTGTCCTTGCCCATGTGCTCTCAGATGGGTGATGGCCAACAAACTTCGACCTTGCTATCACACATCCAGCACACCCAGTGTATCCTAAAGAATAAGATACACTTACCTTCCACATTCCTGGGTATTTTATTTGGAATAGATCCACGCATTTCCCAAAGACTGGATTTAAAGACTCAAAGCTCCTGCAGCAAAGCTGGCCAGCAGCTCTGCAGGGTGTTTCTCATCACCCTGAGGATGTTTCTCATCTTCATCTGAAAACTAAGTTCTGACCTGGAGTGCTGCTCCTGGAGTCGTGTTCGTATGGATGAGGATTGGGGTACCCACTGCACTTCTTCCCTGTAGGAACCTCTCCCTTCCCACATGTGCCACCAGTCAGAGCACTCCAGGCCTTTGAATCCTTAAAAAAAAACCCCTTTTCCTTCGAAACTGGGGCATCAGCACCTTTACCATCATTCTATCAATAGTTATTCTTACAAGCAATTAAAACACCCAGTGAACCGATGGCTGCTCGGGAGACAAAGGTCCTTCCCACCATGACATCCTGGCAGATGAACCAGTTAAGAGGAACTCAGGCCAATTTATTTCTTGATAGATAATGATGGGAGTTCTCACCAGGGATCTGTAATTTTCTATTGATGAAAACCTGCCTTTTCTGATTTGCAGGGTTATCTGTCTTTCTCAACTTCAGGCTCTTGCCAAACTCACAGGCAGCCCTGTGAAAGTGCCGTGTCCCACAAGAGCCATGTATTTTAATATGATGTAGTTTTCTTTGCCCTGGAACCAAGAGCGGTTCTCCATGCTGACAATCCATAAAAGACCTAATGACCCATCTGAGGAACATTAACCATCACCGTGGCCATTCCAGGCAGAGTGTTTGTTTGTTTTTTGCCCCCCTACTTGGGAGTCTAATTTCTGGAGAGGATCTTTAGGGGCAAGTTGGATCTTCAGAGGTCTTTTAGTCTTGAATAATTAAAAATCAGACTGAAGGGTGGCTTAGGCTTTAAATTTAAAATCCTTATTTGTCAAGCAAAGCTTTGCTTAAAAGCTGCAGTGTGCTCCAGCAGGGTCAGCAGCCTGCAACCGCCTCCACATACCCTAAAAAGTGGATTTTTTCAGGCAAAAAGACACTATTGCTTTCACCAAGAGCTTGCAAAATTGACTGCTAATTTAAAGGAATTTTTGTCTTCTGATTTAATTGGCTTTGCTTATAATTTAGTGCCATATAAAAGAAAACTATTTACACCCCGCTGTATTTTCATGATCTATAGTTAACATTTGTGTTTAACTGGGAATTACAATCATTCATTCTCTGAGAAATGGTTGGAATTATTTAAATGCAAAAGGAATCCATCAAGGTCAGAGCCTTTCTGCACTGCTGGGGATGGAGATGGGAATGAGAGGGTCTCCACCACCACCACCACCAGTGCAGAGGAAGGGATGAATTTGCAGGTGGAGGTCTGATCCTGGCCACTCCATCCACAGCCAAGGTGGTTTCTGGACAATTATTTCCTCCCAGATCATCTCTCACTGCTGTCAAGGGGGTTTGCCACCAAAATGATTTCCTACTGGCAGCCAAAATCAAACAAGCGAGTAGTGGTCAGGGTGTCAAAGTGCTGGGTGTCCCATCTGAGGACCAAGGAGATCATCTGACCTGTGACCAGCATCCCCGAGCTCTTGGCATTTGCAGCCAGCACCAAGATAAAAGGTTTTTGCATCAATCCCCCAAGATCTTCCCTCGCTGCCTCTGAAAAAGGCTTTAAATCTGTTTGTTCAGGTGCTTGTGACTCCTCCAGCCTTCAAGAATCCTGGTAGACGCTGAAGACCTTCCCTTTTTATTTTTTCCCTTTTATTCCCCTTCTTTTTCTTTTTTTTACCTTTTTTTTTTTTTACCCTTGGAGTGCCCTAATTATACAGAGCATTGATTTTACAATGCATTCGTGGATTGATTGTACTGCCATGCTCCTCCCACAGGAAACAGCTTGCACACGAGCACTTTTTGATCTCTCCAAAGTATTCCCTGAGGTGAATCAATGGCTCTTGCATCTTGTCTCTTGCTTTAGTCTAGGGGAAGCTGGAGATGTCTTGCTACTGAAATAAGCTTCAAGAAAAATATCAGAAGGGAGAAAAAGAGAAGGAAAATGATTCACTTCTTCCCGCCCGAAAAAGATTGTCTCATGTACAGCAAAATATGTTCTTGTTAACATAATGTTCTCATCCAGCTCAGCCAATTGCAATCTTGGAGAATGCACGGGAACTTCCATATAATTATCTTTAATAAACTGGCTGAGATAAAAGTAATGATATCTTAAGAAAGAGGGTGCATAATAAAATATATATCAATATAAAAGCATGAAATGACATGCTAAAATGAGGAGAAAGAGGCAATTTATGTATTTTATGGCTTTGGCACCCCTGTAACAGGAATCTTGGATGCAGCACTGTTAACCAGACCAAACTTTTTAAAACAGACTGTCTCTTTTAGCCTAAATGGAGGGTATTAGCTCCCATTCCTAGTGATTCCCTGTGAAGGGGATAATGGATTAGACTCAGATTCAGGCTGAAGGCTCTAATCCCTGTGTTTTAATGACAGTACCTGCCACCAGCCACAGCCACAGCCACAGCCTTGCTCCAACCCTCCAATGCCACAGAGACCCCCCCAGGAATGCCCAACCCTTTTTGGATCCAATGCAACCAGATTTAGCAAAAAAAAAGCCTTGACCTTGAGGAGATCTTCCCAAATTAAGGATTAATTCAGAGTTAGTGGCAAGACTTTCACTGGATATTAGAGGGGTGATTCCTGCTGCCAAAAGCTTTCTATAAAGGGTTTGATTTCCTCTTAGGTTAATACTGGCGAGTGCACTCCTGCCCATTAGGTTGCTCGGTATTAATTTCAATCTGCACAGGGTTCATTTCAGTGGGCTCTGCTGAGAGCTCTGCTGATTGCAGTGCTTAATTACCAGCCAAGTATCATCTCTTTAGCATGTGGTAGCATCGTGCCAGCCTCTGAGGGGTCATGAGCCCTGAGTAGGACCCCAAAAGCACTCGGGATTCCACATTCTGCCCGCTGGCCCCAGCGCCATGGCCCCTGACAAAACTAACCATAAGTTTTGTGCTTCCCTTTACTCAGCAGTTTCCTGAGAAAAAGCTGGTAGGACACTGGGGAGAAGGCAGATCCCTCTTGTTCAGCAGCTCACCAGGGTCCAGCCTGGAGCTGGAGGATGCCAAATAGCAGTTTTTAATCTGGGTCTGCCCAAGGTTACGATGCTCTGCCCTCCCCTCCCTGCCATGCTGCCTCTAAACTCTGCATTGCAGCACAATGTTGGGTTTCTCCATCAGTTTTCAGGAACATGAACACCCACCCTTGGAGCACTGCTGTGCAGGTGTGTAGGTGCATGCAGAACGTGCTGTTATTTGTAATATATATACGTATATATCTATATACATGCATACGAAATATAAAAGCACATTATTTCTTACTTGGTGTGCTGAAGGCTCTGATTGCTGGCTTATATGAAATATTTAGATCATGCACAAGAGATAACTCACAAGATATAATGTCGATGTACGATGGGAAGCTAGTCTTTATTATCACAGGTGTAAATTTTCACACCTCTGTTATCAATTTTGCAATTATAACTGGGTTTCCCGGTAAAGTAATTTACTACTCACTACCATATAGGATGAAGAAAATGATCATTTATCCGTCTTCAACTCAATTAAATATTCATCCTTCCCAAAAAAAGGGGGGGAGAGGATTTAAATCACTTCTAAACTGTTCTCCAGCTTTTTTTTTTTTTTTTAAAGAGGAAGAAGTCTGCCTTATAAAAAGCATAGATTTGATGCAAAAAAAGACAATAGGAGCCTAATACATTCAGGGATGCGGCACAGATTTGGCTCATCAGTCATTTGTGTTATGGGAGTCCAAAACAGCAATAAAATCAACACAAATCCAGCTTCAAGCATGAGAAGAGAGGCTGATTCTCAAGTCAGACGAAAGCAACATCATTCCAGCTTTGATTAAAGCAAGCAGGTTGTGCTTGGAGAGGGGGGACAATAATAAAGTTTGTTCTGGCTTGTAGTTTTCAGCACTGAGCAAACATTGACCTTTCATCATTTTTGCCTCCTTTCATACAAGGAATTTGGGATTACTTTGTGAGTAGGGAATTTTAGTGTTTGTGTTTGGGGGTGTTTCACTTATTTTTCTTAATATGAGCTTGTGCTGGACTCAGGGAGCGCTCTCTCCTCCTTCCCACAGTAGCTGGGCCTGTCCAAGGGAGCAGAAGCTGAGCTACGAGCAAGGTGGCACCTCACCTCCACTCCAGCAGTGGCAGAAAACTAATTTTTGAGGTTAAAGATAAATACCAGATATTTTCCTAGCACTGCTCCCAGGGCTGGAGCTGGATGTTATGGAAGAAGGCAATTTTGCAACTGCAAAAAACCCCTCATCTCAATCAGCATTAATTACTCAGGAGCTTAAGTCCCAGCACCTTTTTCCTTCTGTCCCGTTTTTCTCCTGCCACTGCTCTGTCAAACCTTCCATCATTAAATCTGTGATGTCTCGTGGCTCCAAACACGCTCCGGTTGTTGGCTAATTCTCAGTGAGACTTTTATTCCAAAGGCTTCTCCAACAGCCTGATTATATAATAACAGCTTGCTCATTACCCCGAATATAAATAGTTGAAGTATCCCTCGAGAATGGACACAGCTGGTGGAACTTCCCATATTAGCACCGCATTAATATTTATGGCAGCACTGTGTAAGTATGCAAAATATTGGCATCCCTCCATGCAAAAGTTTACACATCTGTCATTAATGACTCTGCCCCAACATCACAGGCAGGTCAGGGAGCGGGAGAGGGGAGCTTCAATCCCAGCTGAAATTCCGATGAGACAGCTCCAGCTCTCATCCAGCATCATTTTTGCTGTAGCCGAGTCACCCGTTAATATCCGGGAGGGGTGACAGTCCCCTCGCCCCACTGGTGCCCCCACACTCCGTATGGCCACGGTTACCCAGCTGATTTACCAGGGTTTGTTTTGGTTTAAGAAATGAAATATTAAAGGACGTGATGAGAACCAGCTAATTGTACACATAACCTTTAAGACGTCTCGGACAGGATTCCAGCCTTCACCCAGGGTTATAAAGAGAAAGTAATGGGGCCATAAACACACATTTAAGCATGCCTTTAAAGTTTAAGGAGAGTTTAATTGCGGGAGCTGGGGTGCCTGGGAGCAGAGCCTCACACAGGTAGTGCTTCCTTGGGAGAGGCTCAACAAGGGCCAGGCTCAGCATCGAGCTCCCCGGCTTTGCCTGCCCTGAGGGGAGTTGGTTTGTGCTAATAAATGTCCCAGCTGCAGGTCAGATTGTAAATGAAAGTGATATTTGATGGCCCAGATCCTCTGCTGGTGTAAACCAGCCCTCTCTGTTGCTCACACTGGGTTCTGGCTTGGTTTAAATCCAGGTGTTACTGACCTGTGGGTATGACTTTGGGAGGGTCTTTAGAGCCTGACACTGGTTTATAACACTCCCAAGGACGGACCTGTTGCAAGGAGACAGTCCCTGACAAATTCATAACAGCTTGAGCAGACATATGAGGGAGTCCCAAGGCAGGACCCAGCACCCTGCATCATGAGATAAAGAAAATGGAAGAGAGGGAAGGTGAGCTTTTTTTTTTTTTTACTCACAGTATCACTTCTTGTCCTGCAGGTCAAAACACAGTTTAATTTGTGACTGTCTGTGGAGCAGATACAGTGCACTGTGAGGGCTGTGCTGGGTAGCAGGGAGTCCCCATGGGGATGTCACAGGCAGCAGCTGCCCAGAGCAGGCAGGAGGACTTGCCCCAGTCTCCTTAAAGGCAGTGAGACTCAGCAAAGCATCAAGAAGCAGGAGCTGAGTAGGCTCAGTTATAGCTGCACACACGTGATGTGCAGAGCAGGGATCAGACAAGCTGCTGGCTTATTACCTTTTTTTTTTAATCTAGAAAAAGCTGTCACTGAGGGGAAGTAGGGGAAGAGAAAGCAGAATGAAGTTCAGAACATTTTTGATGACTACACATCTGTGAACACCTTTGGGCTCCAGTACAACTTTCCTAGACTATGTTTGCAGATTTGGGTGCAAAAAACTCCCCCTTGACAACCTTCTGATGGACCTTGAGGCACTGATAACTCTGAATGACCCCTAAAGGGGGACATGTAGACATTAATGACATGCCTAATGGAGCTGCAGGAGGAACACCACCAGCTGAATTACCCTCTCAGAGGTAGTGGTGTGGTTGCAGAAGGAAGCATTCCAGTTGAGTTCCCAATCAGGTGTCCCACCAAGCTGCTGCAACACCAGGGATGCAGCTTTGAACTCAGCATTGCTGCTCTGCTGTTACACAGGTACTGCTGGGGTTTTGCTCTGCACCAAAATCTTCACTGTTCACACTTCTCTGAGGAATGGGTGTCAGCTACACAGCAAGAGGAGGCAGACAGTGGTCAGCTCTGCTCAGGTCTGTGGTTTGTCTGTCAGCTTGGGTCTGTGAAGTGTCAGGGGAAGAGAGGTCATCAATCAGCCAACTCCACGTTCCCTTGGGAGCCAGCACTGATGGAGCAATGTACAGTCTGCTGGTAGTGTTACAGATAGCACAGGGCTCCTCCACCTCAGGAACATGGCTGGTGAGACACCTATTTAACAGCAAATATTTGGGGAGAATTGCTTGCAGGCAGAGGTTCAGACTGTCCCACCCCTCAAAGTGGAGGGCAATGCAGGAATGCAAGGGATGTCACCTGCATCCCACTCCTGGGCAGCCCCTGCCTCCACTGGGATGGGGAGGTGACAGACACTCAGCCCCATGAACCTCCGTCCACTCCAGGGCTCTGGGTAAAATTAATTGATAAAGCATAATCGCTGTATCAATGCCTTTTTAGAAAAGATAAAGTGCATTTCAAAGCTAATTTAGGCCTGCAGACAAATGGCTTAAAGAAGAGCTACTGTACTGAAAAATGTCCGTGTCATTTTTTCCCCAAATCATAGTTTCAATGCACACAGCCTCAGCCTGACATTCTGAATTATGGCTTTTATTAAACATTAGTAATAGAGTGCACTTAAATCATGGTTTCCCTGTAAAAGAGAGATGTGTTCAACTCAGATCTGCACATTTTAATGCCATATTTCTTCCTTTTACTCTCCCCGCAAGATAAATTTACTTACTCCACAAAAATGTTTTGCTGAAAAGAATAATTCATCCTTCAGTGTCCATCTAATGTACCTTGTGAGTAATGTGAACCGATGCAAAAATTACAATGCACCGGCCATGTCTGGAATGCTTAGATGCCTCCGAGTTAGAGGTTATGCACACAGAGTATTGAAATTAGATTTAACAACTATCATCTTTTACAATGTTGCCTTGATGATTTTTTTTCCCCCTTTTATAGCTTTGATCAGATGCCTCCTGAATACATTGCCGGTAACAAACCTCAGAGTCTGCTGCTGTGCAAGCCCTCCTCAGCTCTGAGCCAGGTTGTCAATAGCTGTATATTTTTTAAGTGAGAATATTTGTAGCCACAATTTGCTCTAGCAGGCAAAATTCAGATTATATTTTTTCTCAGTGAGCAGACCAAAAATAGGCTGTGGGGTAACCAGACAGCTATGGAAATAGTATGCTCAGCTTTTGCTCTGCTGAGCCCCCAGGTTCTTGCAGAGTGAGACCATACCTGTGTCTGGTTACCCTGGGAGAGCTCTGCATCCTCAGCACAGGGTGAATGGAATATGGGCTCCATCCCAGCACGTGTCCCAGCCCTGGCACTAACACTGGGCAGAGTATCTCACTCAAACTCCTGGTCCAGCCATCCTCTCCAGGTACACACAAACACAGAGCCAGCCCCCGCAATGTGACCTTTACTTAAAGGACAGCAACTGTACCATTGAATCAATGTCCCTCTGCCAGGAGCTCTGCATTGGAGCTGCATTGCAGTGTCAGCACCGGGACTGATCCAGCTACAGCTCCCACCTGAATCTGCCACGACCTCCTGACACTCCAGCGAGCGCGGTGCCAGCAGACCTGCACTGGTGTTTGAGGGGGGACGATTGTTTTGGAGATTACAAAGCATCTATAGATAGTGGAGGGGGTCGTGGATTTGCTGAAAATCTGATGTTGTTGTCTCTGTGGGGAGTTTGACTAACAGGGAAAAGACCAGTATTTTAGTAAGCACTGCAAATATTTTGCTTTATATGTCAGTAACACAGTATGGTTATTAACTGATTGGTCCCCCAAGATTCCTCAAATGTTGATAAAAGAAGCAGCATCCCTCTCTTTTGCCAGCTCCAAGTCCCTGGGGTAGGAGCAATTCACCATCCCCAGCAGCCTTCCTTTGGGACTCTGCAGCTCTGGAACTCACACTAAGGCACCACAGAAATATTTATGATTTATAGGGGTTTTTGTATTGGTACCTGGGACTCCCAGCAGGGTTATGATCCCATTATACACACAGCCAATAGGAAAACCAGTCTTGTAGATTGTTTGCAAGAGAGCTATAAAAATGTGACTAAGAGAAGCAACTTCATCTATAACACACAGCAGTTTAGCGATGTGAAACTTCTAACAGCACCTCTATCAGCTCAGGTAACGATTCAGTCTCACAGAAAAGGGTTGTCTGAGTTAGCTGCTCTAGAAGGAGTCCCCAAAGAGCATGCAAAGGCTCCTCAATTTGACCTGCTGAACTGAAGTTGTTATTAAGACCTAAAATTATTGCTGTGCTGTTGCAGTTTGGTGGATGACAACAGGAAAATCACTGGACGATGGATGCTGGCAGTGACTTTATCGATAGCTTGGTGGCTTTGGCTGTCTTCACTATGATCCCTTCCAGTGAACTTCAGTGCCATTCAAATTTCCTCTTGAAGAGCATAAATGCTTCCAAAATAAGGTGGAAAAACTTTCAGCACATTAGCTAATAGCACATCAGAGGAAGTGCCTGGCTGCGACTGTAACCTCAGTAGGCATCTTTACATGGGAGGACGTAAACTGTCTCTGAATTATTTATTGAACCAAAGACATCAAATTGGACAATTAACCTTGAAAACTTAATTTAAGCACCATAAAAGAAGCATCTCCTGAAAAACGTGTCCTTAATAAAAGCCAGAAGCACAAACTGTAGCAGGTTCTTCCATGGTCCATTGCAGGAACTGGGAGCTTCAGTGGGTTTGTCCCTGTGGAGAGATTAGTGCTGGAGGTGACTTGGCAGAAACACAGGAATTTGGAGAGTAAGGTAGAGCATCCCTGGAGCCCTCTATGTGCTGCTCCAAAGGATGCTTCTCCATCTCCCAGGTCTCTGCCTGCCCTGCACAGCCCTAAACCCCACCATGGTTCCTGAGTCCCTCAGTTTCCCCACAGCGATGGAGTAAGATAACAGAGTCACACAGCAAAGGTGACAGAGCTGGAGCCTGTTAGGTGTCTTCTCTCCCTTCTCCAAAAGCATCGGATGAGTGGAGCTGTTCTGAAGGATTTTACCAGACACAGGATTTTACCCAGCCTGGAAACTCCTTGGGAGCAAAAGGTAGTTTCTCTCCTCGCTCCCTGCTGCTGTGGATGAGCTCCTGCTCTGGTTTGGAGTCTGCTGCGCTCTTCCGACACCACGGAACGGTGGAAGCTGCAGAAGGCTTCAGCAATTTATTCTGTTTAATTTCCTCCACAAAGGTGTTTTATCCTCACTAATAAAAAGAGTGGAACTTGATCATTTCTAAAATATTGTCCCTTCTAAATCTTTATAGCTCAAAGTGGACTGAGATCATTAGAAGTTACTTTATGTGCAGCTCAATCAGCTCCAAAGGGCTATCTCAGTCACTCTCTGCTTGCTGAGAGCAGATCCTATTTCCCAGAGGCAAAAGGACAATACTTAATCACTTCCTCACTTGTTAGGTGTTTTAACAAGTTGTATTAAGCTTCATCAGTTGGAGCTTTCATGCCAGATTAAAAATGATAGTTCACTTCTCCGTTATTATAGGACATCATTTGTTTTCTTTTATTTTGCTGGGCACTTGCATGCCACTGTAATTTCACAGGAAAATATATGACTGATGTCACCCAGAAGTAATTAGGTTTTAAAAGCCTTGATTGCAATAGACATGGACGTTACGGCTTTATGGTGCCAGTGCTTTGCCACCCCCTTTATGGCTGTTGATTCTGCAAGTATTTCATAGATCTGTCAATAGGAATAAGTTAGCTGATGTTGACTGGAACTATTAATCAGAAAGAGGGAAAATATACATTTTTATTTCTGCATTCAGACTTGATAGCTCAGTAAAAGCCTTCCTACTCAGCTTTGTAGCAATCCAGGGTTCCCTTCACTGCTGACACCAGATAAATGCAGGGAAATCCTGGGCTCCTTCAGGGTTATAAACAAATGACTTTAACACACCGTGTTAGAGAGACCTGTTCTTTGTCACTGTGTATGGATATTGTACTTTAATGCTTGGGGAAGAACACATTTGTTTATTTCAACCTTCAAATAATATTTTTATAGGGATACATCAGATTTCAGTAAGGGAGGGATGTAGCTGCTGCCTTCCCGGTGTGCTCTAGGCAGAAAGTGGGTCAGAGTCAACAGCTCAGGAGGTTGCATTTACATCTCAAAACTCAACTCTGGGTGTGTGAAATTAGACCACTCATGTCAAAAGGCATTTCTGTGATCATGGCAAATCTGGGAACCTTCTGGTGTGGTGACCAGCAGGGAAACAGAGAGAAATACAGGGAGGTGTGATCCTGGTCCCGCTGCAGGTGAGCACACAGCATCCCTTGACCTCAGTGGGACTGGGAATTTGCCCAGCCAGCTAAATGCTGATTCAGGTTTCAGAAAGACTGCAAAGCTTGGGAAACCAGGTAGAATTACTTAGGAGAGTTTGTGTGAAGCCCAGCAGTCTAAACCATTTCATAGTGATCAAACCCCCTCACACTTTGTCATGAGAACCACACTAAGCTACTCGTTCCACTTGTGACTTTAAGTCCTTCATTTAGAAAAAAAAAGTTGGACGTTTTCCATAAAAGCATAAATCACAGGTATTTCTAATGGGCATTTCTTCTGATGTTACCTCACTGTTCAGGTGATCCTGTAATCGCAGTGAAGGTGCCCTTTGGTAAAACAGACCCAGACCATTCCCATTGCTTGCTCTGCAAGCCATCCCCACGAAATGGATGTGCTGGGACTTATCCCAGTACATAAGAAAATCATTTCTCCCTGGTTATGACAATCTTTTAATCAAATCTTGGGTGAACGTGCCAGGTAACAAGAACGGACTTTGCTGTGCCAAGAACAGAGAGTCCGTTCCAGAGCCAGGGACCTTCTCCCACCCAGTTCACTCCAAAATACATTGGCTACAGCTGCAAAAATTTTTAAGTCCAGCAAAGTGTGAAAAAGTGGAGCTCTCCTCTGGATTGCTGTGCTGTCTCCTTGCTTTCCCAGTGCAGAAGCTGCTCCCAGAGACTCGTCATGTCATCTTCAGGAGGTTCAGCCACCCAGGAGGGATCAGGAAAGTTTGCAGGTTCAAGTGCCAGCTCCTGGACATTAAAGAAAGCTGTGAGGAGACTTCTGTCAGACATTATCCAAAAAAGGACTTTTCCTGCTCTATTGCTTTCATGAAGGGAGCTCTGACTTCACGGTGATAATGGTGGTCCCAAGGATTTCACCATGTGGGGAAGGCATCCCAGGCTTTTCCACACAAAGTACTGTGTCTGTCTTTCATCTGCCCTGAAGGATCTCTTGTTTGACTCCTGATTAAAATATGGGCTGCTTTACACTTTCCTTTTTCTTCTTTTTATTTTTTTTTCTCCCCCAGAAGAAAATTCTAGACAGCAAACACAGGAAGAAAAAAGGCTGAATTGCCAGCAGATAAGCCCAATTTCACTTGACCCCTGAGCTCTATCGGTCACTCCTAACAATGGGATGTACTCTTATCTCTGCACACCACTTAACACCCATTAATGCTTTGGGGAGTTAGTCCAGCTCTTTAAGATCCCCATGTAAGGATTTATTTCAAACACTGAGATGAGGGGGATGACTGGCTTTAGCAGCTGCAATCTGAAGTGCTGGTCTGTCCTGCTCTGTACTCTGTTCACTGTAAAGCTTTAACCCAGTGGATTAAGGGCCTGTAAAAAAAAAAAAATCACTTAGAGTAGATTTGCAGCTGGTTTGAATTGGTGAAGCTCCTGCAGTACACACTGGTACCAGCTGCCAGCATCGGCATTGCTCCACAAATTAATTCATCCAGGTTCATTGGCTGATGGTTGCATTGACTTGTAAGAGAGGAGAATCTGGTTCCTCACTGAGTCTGAAAACAGATCCTGGCTTTGAATGCAAATTCTGAAAGTTTTCATTGGGAATTTGGAGTTACTCTGTATTGTCTCCATTTTTTTCATTCTAGAAATGGCATCAAAATTCAAATAAAAACTTCTAAAATTATCTAGTCATCTAATTATCCTGGAATATTTTAAAATTGGATTAAATTAAATGTTGTTTCAAACTTTGCTCTGTTCAGGAAGCTCCAGTGAGAGCTGAGAGAGATGCACAGGTTTTTCAACCCCTTATAAGTCCGTTTGTCACTTCTGGGCAGAATTAAGAACTTCAGTGCAAGTTTGAAATGTTGACTTTATAATACAAACAAAACTTAAATAGAGATATAAAATGGAGCAGCCTTCCCATATCCCTGATTACAGTGATTCCCACCACCTTTTGGGTCAACAAAACCACCTTCAACAGACCCTTCCCAGGGAAGACTGGCATCAGCTGCAAGCTCCAGTGCTGTTGGAGAAGTGTTCCCAGACTGACAGCAAAATTTACTACATTTGCGGAGAAATGGCAGGAAGATTGGCTTAGACCACTGAAGAGGAAAAAATTAATCAGTGAAAATAAAAATAATAATTAAAATTTTTCTTCCTGACTCAGTTGGAGATGAAGAGCCTTAAAACTGCAGAAATGAGCTCAGCTCTTCTCCATCTGCATCTGCCCCAGGTGACTTTGTCCCAGTCACAGGTCCCAGTCAAAATTCGGAACAAATTGTATTTCCAATTGGTCTTAAGTTTGTCATGGCTTTTGACTGACTGCAACGTCTGAGTTCAGCAAAGTGTGTTTTCTTTCTAAAATGCTTTTAGCCCTGATTCATAACTGGTAGGAAAAAAATAATCTATGGAATGAAATACGCTGAGGGTTTTAAGCAAATATTTAGGCAAAAGGCAGCTGGTAAATCTCTAATGAATGGCTGGATATAAAGCTAACACATATTTCATAGAATGCCAGCCAGAAGACTCTAATCCACCTCCTCTGCTCCTAACTCCTCATGACATCCAGGAGCTGGTGCTGCATTGTGTGCATCCAAGGCAGGCAGCAGGAAAGAAGATGTATTTTTAGGCCTTTCTCTGTATGTGTTGGACTCTGGAACAAGAAGGTTGATGTTCAGGATTATTTTCTCTGGTTCAGATTCTCTTGCTCTGGTTTTAAGGACAGGCTGCTTTATGGGGGGGCTCAGGAGACAGAGGTTTTAAAGGACAAACTGATCAACCTTAGCAGATGTCACCACTGCTGCACACACCCATGCACTCCCATCCCTCTCCTCACACAAGAGCTTAATAAAATCCCACGTATCCTATAAAGAATCCCATTTTCCCTTTTACTTTAGTAACACTTTAAAATAATGGGACACTGATACTGCATTATGAAGCAATTCCCTTGGATGGATCCATGGCATAGTCCTTATTAATATCAAGTGAGTTCAAGGTGATTTATGTTATCATGGTGATTTTGCATCTTGTTTATTACCTTCCAGAGATCACTTTGCAATGATTTTTAAGGTGGCACAGAAATTACCATGTGAACTGTCTTCTAAATCAATGCAGTCCTTTCCTGCCTGATAATAAAGCTCTCTTATGGTTTTCAATGAACAGATATTAGCTAATGCTTAATTACTGTGGAGGGGCAGATACTGAGCACAAGAGAGTCAACAGCATTAATAAAACTCTTAGAGCAAAAATAAATCAGGAGGTACAATAAGGGGGACATGAAGGAACAAAACACTCACCTCTGGCATTGCCTCAAGAGGGACCAGGGACTCACTGTGAAATTTCAAGTGGTCCTATGTACTCTGGAGTCATCAACAGCTCTCATGATCCAAAAGCCCCTGCTAAGATGACCCCTTGATGCTTGTGCTTCACCCTTTGGTGTTTCATGGCCACCTCTCTCCTGTGAAGTTGTTGTTGACCCAGCCCATTACTGCCTAAAATCCCTCAGGGCCTGGAATTCCACCCCTACAGCAGGGCTGTGGCTGGGATCCTCTCCACTGATTCCTGGCACAATTTCTCATTGATTTTCAAGGATTGAGCTGCAAGTGGCACTGCAATTTTCATATAAATGCATCAGAGGGGACAACCAGGCTGGGTTTCACTCTGGTGACATGGCAGCAGCTGATGCTGACAGGGTGAGGCTTGTGAGCACCTCTGGGATGGGTCAGGTCTTGGCCATCCTCAGCACGCAGCTCCCACAGTCTTGTCAACAGCAGGAGGAGAAGGTAAGAGCCCTGCTGCTCCCTCCATCCCCTGCCTCTACCATGACCCATCAGCATCCAAATCCTCTCCCCTCCGTGGAGACAGGTCACCTCTTCTGCTTCACTGCAGACCAGCAAATTATAGCTGAAGTGCCCAGCATGAAACAAATCATGGCTGGTCCTTTCAGGACACTCACACTTGTTTCAAAAGCAAAACTGGCTGCTTTCTCACAAGGAGGCTTTAAAGAAACACATTTTCCAAATTTTCCCTGCTAATATGAGGACTCAACAGCTGCTTTTTATTGGCAGAGTCAAGCCCCTGTGCCACCACCAGCCTGTGCATCCCTCTGGATATCATCCTTCGCAGTAATGCTTAACCAAAGATGAATTACGACAGAACAGTTGAGGATGATTTACCAAAACGTGCTGAACTCACAAAAATCCAGCACTAGCAATAAATTCTCAGCATAATCTTAAAACCAGGATGCTTAAATGTGACCAATGCTCCACAAAGAGCATGTTCTAACTCTTGCCTGACACTCGCATTGCTTCCACTTCTGAGCAGCTTCATTTTCATTCCCCAGAGGAGTTGCATATAAAATAAATAATTTCAGTGTTACTTCATAATACATTCTTATAACTGATACATTGTGTAAATAAAATGTAACATTAATAAAAATGGTTGGTGTCTATCTCCGGCTCTTATTTTAACACTTACGGGAAGGAAAAAAACAAACCTCCTGGAACTGATGCTAACAAATTTCACAAACAAGGCAGTAAGAAAATGTGAGCACTCTAGGAGAAGGCAGCCACACGGCCAATAAATCGTCTTCCTTAAGCCAACTACTTATTGTCTATAACGTTCATAAAACTCTTCACACAGAAGACCCTTCCTGATGAAATAAACCATCAATCTCTGCTGCATTACTATTCATTTTCCATGTGTGCTGAGAGCAAATGTCATTCAAGGCATTACAGTTCTCTCAAACCATATTAAAATACATAGGCTGATGTTATATCTTTCCAAGCCTCTCTGTTCATAAATTGTCACGCTGATTGGAACATAAACCATATTTTATAACACCATAAAGCCCCAGAAGATACAAGATCACTCATGTTTGTCTTTATGGCTCAATGTGTAGGACTTCAAGATGCTAAAGCATTGTGTATTTCATAACAGAAATGGCCAGGGCCCCATGGAGAGGAAGCATCAGACATTTCCATAAAACATTATTACCATATTCCTTGATGACTGAAACACCTCTGTGCACACAACCTGAGCCCTTAACTTATGGACTGTAAATGGATGAGTTTTCCCAATAAATCAGCTTTGTTTAGGAGCAGAGGTATCCTACCCAACACTTAGCTTTGAATGTTATCTCCAGGTGTCAGTGTAATGATGACTTTTTTTCACTCCTTCATTTTTTTTTTCTTCCTGACATGGCTTAGAAAACTTCCTTTCTAAGAATAAGTCCCCTGAGAAGTCAGTGAGATGTTTCAACATATTAGGAAATTAGATCAGCTTCTCAGTGATGTTCCATGGTTCCATCAGACCTACTATTTCTGGATCCTCTTGGGGAGCCAAGGCTATTACCTTCCAATGCATTGAAATGCTTCTGTGTGGAAGGAAGTTCCTGCCACCATCTTCTGCAATCCCTGATCCCACTCTGCCCTTATGTACCCCCAGGTTTCAATGCAGAAGAGTTTTTGCACACTGTTCACTGCAGTAGAGCAGTGCCAAGACGCTCCAGTATTGAGCCCTTTGCTGTCAGGGTCACAAATCAGTGCCCAGAAACTCCAGGGTGTGACCAAAGGCTAGACTTAGAGCCCTCAGTGCCGTGGACAGCGCAGTGAAAACAACACAAAAGGCTCCCTAAATTGCCTCTGGCATCAACCAGCAAATGGCTCCATCATACCTGGGAGCAGGAGGGCAGCAAAGCACAGCAGTTTGCTTCAAGTTGGAACAGCTCATGCACCGTCCCTTCCCCTCACCCCAGCAGAAACAGCAGCAGTAACATGGGGAGACTCACAAAAAATCACTGCAAAGGTGCATGGCAGCACCAACACAGCTCACTCAGGAGAGCCAGGTCAGACACACAGCTTCACAGCACGAGAGGTACAAGTGCTCTCCCCATTTCAGTGCTGGTGCCTTGAGTTTTGAGCTGCCTGTCCTGCACATCTGCTGGATTTCTTTCATACAGGCACTGGTTAGTGCTGGGCTTCCTGTTAAGCAAAGGGCTGCTCAGCTCCCAGGAATCACTGACATAATCTAACATGGAATTGACCTAAAACATGTGTTTTTCCTGAAGTCCGTTAATATTTCAAATAGTTAAATGTCACCTGCGTTTTCCTCTACCCTCCCTGCCAGTAGCACAGGCTGTCTGTGCTGGCTCATGGTCACCAGCACCTGTGCAGTGCCACACTCCTGATGATGGCACTTGGAATTCACATGGGCAATGCACGTGCTTTACACAGACCTTCTACTCCTGTTCAGCTTTAATTATTGGACACTTAAACTAATACACTACTGAAAGCAGATCCTGCTATATTTAGCCCTCTAATTTTATATTTTGCTGTTTCCCGGTCTCCAGATGGAGAAGGAGGAGGGGGAATCACAGGGAAAATTGGAAATCTATAAGGTTGCCAGCTTGTTTAACCACCTGAGGGACCTGAGGTTTAGTCCAGCACCTTATGAAACCACTGCAGTAAGGTGGATGCTGAATCTCAGGTGCCTCTCCATCCCCAAAGCATCTGAAAGGTGGTATTTTGGGTGGAAAGAAAAGAAAGATCAGCAAAAATAGGGACAAAGGCTGACAAAATGGATGAATTTGTCTGTAGGAGTGACAAACTCCTTAAAGTCTCTAAAGAATCAAACTTCCAATATGAGAGCAGGGACAGACCACATCCTGCTCTCAGGAAAAAGCCCAGGAGGTGGTACTGGTCCAAATATTTTGACATGCCTGAAACCTGGAGCTGGGAGGTACAGCCACAACCTGCCCTGGCTCCAGCTTCCCAGACACATGTGTGTGAGGGTCCTGAAGCCCTGACGATCCAGCAGCTCAGCAGGACACCCTCATCCCCTGTGCCACATAGCTAATGCTTTGGTATTCCTGTGGTTTCCTCTCTGCAGAAAACCATGCAGTATTTCCACCCATTTAAAGGTCTATAAGAGGTCTCATCAAAGCCAGGTATAGTTTATATTGCAGATGGCTGCTGACATGATATAATCCACACTAACAGGCAGGCTGTTAAAGGTCAGAGTCTCACTTCACTTCTGTTATTAGCTTTGATGTTGAGAAGATGCTGAATTCCCTCCATGTCTTTTTCTTTTAGAGAGAGAAAAGACACTGTTTACTGTCAGGCTCTTCATCAACATAATTGGTGGCTTCTCTGGAATCACCCCTTTGCTCTAAAAAGCGCTGTAAATCAGCTGTAGGAAGCCTGGTCTTTGAAAAATCCTCCAGCGGAAGAGGAACATGAGCAAGTTTGCAGGATCAGCTCCATGTCTGTGCCAGATGTGTGCTGCAGGCAGGCAAGGCTGGAGCCTTCCTCATCCCACATCCCCATGCTGGCAAAGCTGGAGGTCACAGCTTTGAGGCACAAACGTGCCAGAGCCACGGTAACTTTGGGGAATCCCCCAGGGTGTTGCTGCGGGCTCTGAATGGGACCTTCAGCTCCATGTGCTGCTTCCATCCACAACGAAAGTGCTGCTCCCAGCTGCTCCATGTGCATGCCAGGCTGTAGCCTGGCTGCTCCCAGCCCTGAGCAGGCAGCACCATATAATCTCTGCCTGCTCTGGAGCCTCAGAGGCCCCTGAGATAACAGAGATCAGCCCAGCCTGGCCATTTGGGCCGTGCAGCCAGACCTGTAGCTCTAATGCACACCAGGAAATATTGCTGGGAGCACTCTGAGCAAAGTGAGGTGCAGTGAGGATTTCAGGATTTCAAGTGCCAGGGCTGCTGGCCCTGGAGCCCATGCAAGGCTGTATCCTGCCCAACCCCCCCACTCCCACCCCTTGAATCCCAGTCAGGAGGAATAGAGGCAGCAGATTGGGAATCCCCAGCCCTTTCTGCCACCCCCTTTCTAAACAGGACCCAAGAGGGAGTTTTTGTTGGTGAATCCCTTGTTCAAAAATGTGCTCACATTAGCCCAGCTTCTCATCTAATCTCAAGCAGGAGATGCTGTGCCCATCATCAAATCCTTGGAAAGTCCCTACTCACCTCGATCAAATCACTCCCCTGTACGGACTCCAGCCGGTGACAAAGCCATTGCTGGCCCGGACAGGGCAGGACGAGGCACTGGTTGGTGCCACGCTCGGCTCTTTGATCTCAGCAATATTGAAGCTTTGCCTGAAGATGGCACTACAGAATGGCTGGGGCGAGCGTGCGGCCGCGACGGCACTCGGTGGGATTAATACAGGATCGACTAGCCAACAATCCCAGCTCCTATTCCCCATAAAATGCATGTCCATGTGCCGTCGCCTGCCGGATTGGGGTCTGCTGGGGGGAAGGACAGCAGAGGTCACTGTGTGCCCGACAGACAAAACCCCCAAATCCTGGGCTCCCCCTGTCCCTGCAAAACAAGAGCTTCCAAGAGCAAAATTAGCCTCTCGCTTTTTATATTCATGAGTTTCATCCGTTTTGCTCCTGACTCGGTGAAACTGCAGCAGCAATTTTAGTTTCTCCACACAAATGGTACTGCAGAAGCTTGCAGGGGGCAGCTACAGCACTGAAGTGATCTTAAACCCCCCAGTTTCAGGGCAGCATGATGGGATGGTTATTTCCCTTCTCTTCTCCTTCCCCATCCCGCTCTTGCAGCTCCATTCAAAAAAGCCACAGCAGGGAGGAGTTACCAAACTATCCATCCTCACACAGAGTCTCCTTCCCACAGTACCGGACCAGGAACTCTGGCTCCCAAAAAAATTTAAACCCCCAGGCCTTAATGCCAAAAATCCCCAAAGTCCTGAGGTTGCCCAGGCAGAGCTGTTTCAAAAGCATTTTCCTGAGGGCTAGCAGCAGACTCCATGGGCAGCCAGGGGGGAATTCCTGGGCCAAGGGCCAGGCTGCAGCAGGGAGGGAATGGGGAGAAGTGAGAGACTGATTGATCTGTGTCCACGAGGGGCTCGGGGGAGGCAGCGTGCCCGGGCACGGCGCAGCCGCCCTGCCAGAGCCGCTCGGGTGGTGGCGAGTGAGAGCGGCTCCGCGTTATCACTCGCCATCGGACGGGGCATCGGCGCTGCTGGTACCGTGTCACACCCCGCGCCTTTGTTTCCAGTGGAGGGCAGATAAAGGGCTCGGCACAGGCAGTGGGTGGGGGTTATGGCCAGAGAAGGACAAGGCCTGCCTAAATCAAAACCGGAAAGCAGGTCTGCTGGAGGTGGCCAGGAGAAGGATGGCCTCCAGTCACTCCCTGTCCTCCTGTGCCAGGACCTTGACTGTGGGCAGGACAAGCAGGCAGAAGGACAATCTGCCAGGCTCAGTTCACCATTGGTTCACCGGAGAGCACGAAGAATTGATCTGAATTGTCAGATAAGTCATATGCCTGTGCCTGAATATGAACCTGAGAAGCCATCAAACACAAAATCCATCTCACTCTCAATTACCAGCACTTTCCTGACCACTAGGAAGGGCTCAGAAAAATTTGAGTCCCAGTCCAGGACTGGCTGTGGCTGCTGTCCATCAGCTGCAGGATGACCATGGACTCATAGAATCACAGAATATGCTAAGTTGGAAGGGACCGATCAGAATCATCAAGTCCAACCCCTGGTGCTGAGCAGGAAACCCCAAAAATCAGACCATGTGCCAGAGAGCATGGGCTCATGTTTGGGGAGAGGGGTGCATTGCTGTTCCTCTCTTCTGCAGCCCGTGCAGAAACATCCCTGAAGTTTAAAAAGATATTTCTGATGCATTATGTGAAAAAAGACATTTTTACGACAAGAGTAATGAACCATGACAGGGTTTAATGTTGTTTCAAGCCTGTACACATGGTCTTTCCAGTGAAAAGAGCACGTGAGGTATGCCAGAGGACTTCCCAAAGAGGATAAGATATGAAAGGAGAGGATAAACTGTGGTGCCAAGTATCCATATGGCAGCACAGCGTTAGCGTTGGAAGCAGAGACAAGCCACAAAGTTCAAAGCTCCAAGCAGACCTACTCCAGAGTTCAAGGTCCCTCCAACTTGATGGGGTGATTTTGCCCAATATAGCTGCAAACTGTGACGTGGCCCAGGCATGTGCTCAGCAGGGCTGGTGATCCCTTTCCAGTCCAACTCATGACCAAGTTATAAAGTTCATAATTGAGCCACTCCAGCATTTTAGCTCATCGCTGTTTCTAAGCCACTTCTACATGAGATGTACAAAGTTAAAGGTGTTGCCTTTGTGCAATGTGGAATGAGGCTGCCGGCCCGTGTGGGTCTGAATTCCTTGCTTTTCCTAAATCATGTCATCTGCCTGAGCATCCTTCACCAGTTTCCTAACATTTCCCATCCATCTTGGCCGTTGGAAACCCTTTGGATCTCCCTTTTGTTTACAATGAGTAATGGGCAGGAGTTAACAGAGGTTCCAGAGAAAAAGGTCAGTGTAGTTCAAGCAGCATTAGGAAGAAACTCTCAGACCCTCTTTGATCTGCGGAGGATTTAAGCGGTCAATAAGGCAGCGTGGGGAGCAGCAGCATCACCCAGATGCCCTCTCGGTGGAGCTGCTCCGAAGGCCCCAGTCCCAGTCCCGGTCCCAGCCCCGTCAGACTGCAATTCCTACCAGTCCCTGCGGGTTTATGGCCGGGGAGGGCGTGAGTCACCGGCCCCGTGTCTGGCGGTGCCATGCACGGCTTCTCGGGCGGCCGCCCGCCGCCGCAGCCTCCTCGCGTGTTTGCAATTGCTGAGGCAGACTGTTTGCTTCTGCCACGTCCAAGGCAATCCAGTAAAAGTTTACAAAGGGCTAGAGCTCAATCGCGAGCTTGTGAAAACACCGGCCCGGGCTCCCCGGCTCTGCGGTTCAAAGTCTGAAGTGTGCCCTGTCGATTTACACACATATTTACTTTACAGCTGCGCTGTGAATGGGAGTCGTTTCGCAGAGGTCGCCCTTCCAAGAAAACGGGGTGAAAGCCCTTGAGTTGAAGGGAGTTGGGTGGGACTTTTGCTTTTTAACCTTCAAATGCATTGGGCTTTTGGATCCTGCCCAACTACAGCTGATTAATGCGATCTGCTGATCTGCTGGAGCAGGGCTGGATGTCCAGCAGCTCCATTGCCCAGGCTGCACCCATAACCCCTGTCCTCAGACACCAGTCCCTTTGATGTCCTGAATTTCTCCTCTACATCCATGCCTCTTCTCAATCCACCATCTCAGATGAACATCCCTTCCCTGTTCAGCCTCTTTCCCTTCTCTCCATACTCAGCTGTTGCCTCTATCAGCAGGATGCATTTGGAAGATGGTTTTTACTGAATAAGCCACATAAATGAAGTCTCTCAGTATCATACATGTCTCCTGCTGATTCCCCAGCAGGTTTCCAGATTAGGGGGGAGAGAAAAAAAAGAAAAGAAATCAAAAGAAACCAGATGCTCAGGGGATTGATTATTCCTGCATGATCCTGTGGATAAATAAAGTGTTTGGAAAGTTCTGAAAACACATTTTGATGCTGGGATCTAATTTATAAGAAGCAGAGGGCAGGAATAGATACGGATTCAGGATTCTCAGCTGCCAGGAAATGATGTTAGGTTGGGTTTTCTTAGGGTCACATCAGTGGAGAAGGTCTGATGGTGCCCACCACCTGTGGGCTGTGATGTCTCCATGGGTACCACCAGGTGATTGGTTTTGGGATGGGTCAAGGGCAGGAACAGACATCAGCTCTTACATTTTCCATAGCGTCCCATACGAAGCACAGCTGCAGCTTTCCCAGTGCCTGGCAGAAACAGCCTCTCTACATCCTCTCTTAATCCACTCACACCCTCTTGATCTGGTTTAAATAAGTAGGTGGGTTTCTCCCAAACCCCAGGCAGGGACACACATGGTTCTGGGTGAGGGAGAAGCTTTGGAAATAGGGTCATGAAAGGATACTGCTCAGAGAAACCACTCATCGGGCAAAGTCCAGGGATGAGCACCCGCCTGGGGCTCACATGGGATGGCTCAGCAGCAGTGGAGCAGCTGCACTGCTGGCAGCTGCCTGACACAGCTTCCCCTCCTTCCAGAGGTGGCCCGGGGCTGGAGGGGAGCAGGGGTGTTCTGCCAGCAGGAAGAGCCCAGGTCACTCCATGGTGGAGGACGATGCCCTGAGCTGGCAGTAGGGACAGGAGGGTGCACATCTGCTCTGCCCAGCCACTCCCCACCATCCCACCACCAAGGGCTGAGGGTCCCTGAACTGGACCTAGCTGGGGGTGGCCATGAATACTATCCCAGGAGAGGCAGGACAGTCCCCCTGTGCACCCACAGCCACTCTGCACACCCTGCCCAACACAGGAGTGCACACAGTGAGTATAAAGGCAGGAGGATCACAGATCCAAGGACACAGGGTTGCTGGAGGAGAAAAGTTCTGGAAAGGTTGTTAGCCAGAGAGGTCAGTATTTGTCTGGACATATGAAAAAAATATAGGGAAAATGCTTAAAGGTACAAGGTAAATATTTCAAGTGGTGTTTCCATTAACTTCAAATTCCCTTTACAGGTTTTCCTTGGTTTTGCTCTCAAAGTCGCTGTTGCCTTTGGTGACTTTTCGGTTCTTATCTCAATTCTAAATGTTAAACTCCTTGAGTCAACTGATTCTAATAATTTAGAGTGTTGTTTCAGTGATTTATCAGAACAATACGAGCCAAAATGAGGGGTTATTTGTAAAAGTTTTTTGTAGCACTTAAAGGAAAAAACCCATTTCTGAAAACATGAATGAGATTATTTCTTGGAAGAAAAAAACAGCATATGTAATTTTCAGGAGCTGAAATGAAGGAGTGTAATTTTTCTGAAGGAAGATCAAAAACTCTGAAGTGAATAACCTTCTGGCCCCCAAAGAGTATTCCTGCAAATCTTTCTATGCTATTAATAAGTGTTAGTGTTTCTGTTGTATGCACCATTGTGCAAAATGCATTTCTGCCATCAACACTTTAATTTATATGAACCTTTTTGTTGTGCTTTCATTGTTGATATGTTTAAGTTATTTATTATTACTTGTTTATTTAAAATCACTTCACTATGTTGCCTTTATATTTCTTGACTGCACTAAAAATACGTATCTAAATAGTCTAGGCCCCTAAGAGGAGTGATATTAAAGATAAAACACTGTATTCAGTCGTGTATCTCTTAGTGACTTCTTCTGCAGGTTTTATAATCTTTTTATGCTTCCTCACCCTCTTTTGCAAAGTTGTTTTTCTCTGCTGCATACAGGGTATAAATACCACAAAGGAGATACTGACATTTGTTTACAGGGCACCTAACACGTTTACAGCTCAGGTCCAGAGGTTCTCCCATAAGAGAAATCCAGAGTAGTTTTAGGGCAAAATTCCCATATGACTTTATAACAGAGATATTCCTGCTGTGCAATATTTGCTTTGAATGATAACAATTCTGGCTCTGATGATAAAACCCCGAATCTTGCAACAAGTGTTGTTTCTGGTTTTGATTTTACACTACTACTGGAGTTGTGGGATTGTGCAACTATCTCAGCTTTTATTTGTTATCATTTTTTATACCTTGTGGCTGCCAAGAAGAGCTTGAAATTACAACCTCTGATGTTTCAGGCATTCAAAGGTATTGAGAAGCAGGAGGCTTATGTGGCTGAGACATGGCATGGGGCCCCCCTCCATGATCCCAGGGAGGTGTTGGGGTTCTACTACAGCACTGGGGGCTTCTGCCTCCACACAGGGGAAGAACTGGCTAGAGAGTCCAGCCTTGTGCCCCACAGGTTGGCTCTTGCCCAGCCTTACCCTCTGAGTGCAATGAGATATCCACTTAGATTCAAAATTAGTGGGTTCTGCCAGGATGTTGTGAAACAGAGATTTGTTTTGCTTAAAATACCCCTCAAAGAGAGGTGAGTGCTTGGGGAAGTTTGCAAGATGGCAGTAACACATCCACATGGATGTGGAAGGTGCACATGGATGGGGAAGGTGCACATGGATGGGGAAGGTGCACATGGATGGGGAAGGTTCACATACCATGAGCAGACACCTATGCCTTCATTCCCATATGTTGCATAGCAAACACACTGAAAGCCCCTGAGAGGCTTCCCCAGAGCCTGGGACACCCCCAACGTGCTCCTGTCCCACTGTCCCCCCCAGTGTCAGCACAGAGACCTGCTGTCCCCACCAGCTCTGCAGCGTGACCTGTCAAGAGCAGGGTCAGCTGCAGGTCAGCCCCAAAGAGAGAAAACAGCAATTGCCTCCCGCTTATCAGTGCTTTCAGTGGGTGGAGAGACACCCGTGGGGTGGGCTCAGGGAAAAGGGCGCAGGGACAGCCCAAGGATCACCCCTGGGTTACCAACTAACAGCTGCTCTGATGGGGGAACAAATCTCAAGGCAGATTTGGTCCAGTTTGGTGCCCTCCTCCTGCATTGTTACAGCTCTGATATAAAGCCAACATGCACTGTGAAATGGCAAGTACCTTCTTGACTCAAAAAAGGTGCTTTTCCAGACAGAATTATACTCATTTTCATGCCTGACCCAGGAGAGAGCAAAGTTTTCCTGAAGCACAGGGTAACCTTAAACAAGGCTCTGAATCCTGCCCGTATTTATTCTCATACACCTTGCAACCTGCAACTATTTGTATATTCAAGGCTTAAAAGAACAAAGCACTTAATCATGTGCTTAACATCAAGGCCACCAGTAGTTTCCCTGACACTGATGAAATTATTCCCATGTGGAGCACCAAGCTCATCACAGCCTCTTGGGTTGGGACTTCGGCAGAGCCCTTCCCCAGCCCTGCTCAGAGATATTTTGGGGCAAGTGGGCACAATTTCAGGAGAAACAACCCCATCTCTGAGAAGCAAACTTTACTGCAGCCTGGGATATATAGAAAACCCAGCATCATCCAGAGCCAGGGTGAAGCAGATATTTTGGGGGATTTCTTGTTTTTCCTGGTTTCTGGCATAATTTTTATTGTTGACACGTGCTCCTGATGGTTCTCCAAGCTGAGCACCGAGCTGTCTCCATTCCACTGGCCACTGCAAGAGATTGTTTTGCATTTCTGCACCTCCCCAGTGCCCATGCCCCTCGTGCAGTGAGCGTTGTGGTGCTGGTGCTCTGGCTCTCTCTATTTTCCTTTAGCCCAGCTGATCCAATCTGGGAATAAAAACAGAGGGAAACAGATGGTCCATTGTACACACTGCTCCTGCCTGCACTGGCTCCCAAGAACCTGGTGCTGGGGCCAGCTCTTACCTCTTATTTTCCATGTTTCATGTTAAATGCATGTGCTAAGAGGAATTTGGGCAGGACAGCTTGTGTTCCTGAGTGGGGGGCACCTCAGTCACCGCCTGCAACAGGATGGTTTTCCTGTTAATGATGAAGAAATTGGGTGGAGAAGATCTCTGGGGTACAAATGTGTGTCCTGGAGCCAGGAGCCTGGTGTGCCTGCAGGTGATCTTTTAGTCATCCCTATTAATCACTGGGTGACATCTCAGGTGCTACAGCAGTTGGAAAACTCTTAAGTGTGATATGTTATTTGATATCACTGGGTTATATCTATCACTAAAAAAAAAGGATAATTTTTACACCCACAAATAAAGGCACTTCATGAAGTTGTTTCCAAACTGCGTGTTACCACTTTCCCTTTGCAACTTTTATTGTGCTATATAATAATTTATTGACAAAGCTTCAGTATCAAATTCTGTCTCCACTTAAACCAGCTCCAGGGAAGTTTCTGTTTCACTTCTGCACAGTGAGCAATGGCCGCATCCAGCACAGCAAACACCAGACACAGGCAGCTGGTAGCTCCTAACCCTGCTCCCATTTTCCAGGCTTTCCCCCTACCTTAGGAGGCAAGAAAAAGCAGAAGGCTGACCCCCAGCATGATGAATTCCTGCTGAGCTTTTTCCCATTAACTTCAGTAAGGGCTTAATCCAGTGGTTTTCAGAAGCTGGGTGGCTGGTGGGGATTTTTTGATGGAGACAGAGGAGAGAAGACAGGGTGTTAACATGTATTTCTGATTAATTATAGTGTTCTCAAGAGTAAGTGAATAATAGTACTGGTCAGAGCCAGGCATCACACGGGTCTCAGCCCTGCAGAGTAAATGGTGTCTGAATTGTGAGTAATGTTGACCTGGCAGAGGCCAGATAAGATATGGATTTTTCATGTCCAGGACTGGACAGAATTCCTCATATTGATAACTAAATGCACCAAAATAAAGCCAGTGCTTAGCACGCAACTCTTCCTCTCTCTCAGAAATCACATTCAGCTGGGTCAGACAGCAGAAGTGCCAAGCAGGGCAGGTAATTCATATGCAAACAATTAGCCAGGAGATTAAATGGCTTCAATAATTTCCAGCTTTGTTCCCTATCCAGAACAAAGACCATCTTTTCCTGTTAATCTGGGTGAGAGATGGAGGCCAATTCCTGCGGCATCCAGGAGGGATTTTTGCAGGGACCCTGACAGTTCCCAACCGGAATTATGCTCCAGCACCATCGGATAAAATAACATCTGAACAAATGTTGGTACCCAGCTAACCTGATGACAGAGTTAAGGAGAGGATTGTGTTTTCCCTGTACCCTGGGTGTGTTTGGTGGCTGAACAATTTCCATGCATGCTAAGCCAGCACCTTTTATTAATAACTCCTAAACTTACTCATAGTTCTCCAAGCCATCTCACTGTCCTATGTTAGAGCTGCCCAGAACAGCTAAAAGTTCACAGGATTGTTTTTCAGACATAATAATCTACCTAAAATCAGCTATTCATGTTTTTTGTCACCTTGAAAACATAGAGATAGCCCATCGCTCTGAAAACAGGGAGGAGGAATGCAACCAAATGAACGGTTTGACTTTTGTGGGTTTATTTTGGTATATATTTCATATCTACATATCATATCTATAGATATGTTATTCTATTATTGACCTGTTCAGATATTTCAATGGAAAATGTTCAAAATTTCAAGTTTATGAGCTGTTTTTGGAGGAGAGGTGACTTTCTGACACTGATTTGGAATGAAAAATGGTTTGAATAATCCAAGTTTCCTACAGAATATAAACTCCACCTTGCAGCCAGGTCTGGGAATGATAATTTTCCTCCTACTCCAGGTTTTCTCACTTATTCAAAGAAAACTGATAAATGGCATGATACACACTTGAGTCTCTTGCATTTTTGCCAGGCTAAGTGATGGAGAAATTAGTTCATCCCTTCTGATGGCGCTGGTGGAGATGCCGAGAAATGAGCTGTGTTTAACTACACCCTTACATCAAGAATCTGCTAAAATTGGGGATGAATGCAAGCAAGCACTTCCCCCACTTTTCCCAGGAAAAATCTCTCAGAACCCACAACATGGTGGGAACCAGGTCCTACACTGCCTCCAGCAATTCTCCCTAACAATGTCACTCCTATTTACTGAAAGATGCACTCAGTGCTGGGCAGAGTTAAACCAACCTTAAATATTTTAGCACAGTGCATTCAATTGCCTTCTTACAGGACACTGGAACGAGACATTGCTTATAAAAATGTGATAAAAAATACAAAACAAAACAGAAACTTGGGGCCACCCCACTTATTCAGCACTGCTCTGTGCCGAGCTTTGCAGATCCCTCAGTACTGCTCTGGCACCCGAGTGTCCCTCTGCCCCAAACCTGGGTGTTGTAGGAGCTTTCCTGTTACTTCAACAGCTTTTGCTGGTTGGCATTGGACAATTGTGGCAGGTCAGTGATCTAAGTTCCTTCTCAGACTTTGCAAAGTCTGGAACATTATGTCTATTTAGTATTAAATATTCTCTCTTGCAAACACGACTTTAAAGCCGGTTTGAAAAAGGTGGACTTTCCAGCCCAGTACAGCAGCTGCTTTTATGAATCACGAAATAGATGCTGGCTTAATGCTTATGAGTACTTGTAAACTGGGAGTTATGACTAAAGCCAGAATTTGACCTCCTTGCATTCCCTGTTGGACACATCCTGGCATGCCTCATTGAAGATGCCCGTGTCTGCGCTTTGCCTTGTCACTGGGAGATATGGCATACAGATGGAATGATCATATTGGCCTCTGAAGGAAAATATTTAACCCAGGGATGTCAATGGAATATAGAAATGATGGTTAAAATCCCAGAAGCCTGCCTTGTTTTTGTCTTTTTCCTTTCATCTAGCACTTTGGGTCATGCCATCACTTATACGCTTCAGCCCAAACAGGCAATTGCTGAGTTAAGAACCTGGAGTTCAAAGTGAACCATAAACCTTAGTCTATAAGATAAATCATACAAATTACTTTACAGAAATAAATAGAACATTTGGGAGAGAGGTTATCTTCTTGCCTTCAGTTTACATCTCTAATGACTGTAAGTTCACAAATGCATTCTGTCAAGAATATAAACATTGCTTTTATTATACCAAAGACAGATATTTATTACCAACTTTTACAGTATGGCCAGCCAGCTTAGAGGAAAACCCTGGAATCTGGGCAAGAATGTAGAAACTTTGTCATGACAATTATTAAATTTGTGGGCACCTGGTTAAGGTGAACGTTACTCAGAAAAACCTCACCACTCAGGTTAAACTCCAGAAATAAGGTTTTTAAACTAGTGGACGGGGCTGAGCTTTGCTAAATTTTTCTCGTGCAAGTGGTTCTGACATGCAGAAGTAGGTATTTCCACACAAACACGCCCAGGTGGGATTCTTCTAAAACTTTGAACTCATCTTTCCCGCAGTTCTCAATTATTTTATTATTGTAACCTTGTGCAGGGCTGTGTTTCGGGGCACAATCCTTAGTCTCCTGCCCTCACTGCCAGAGGAGTTTCATTTGGATTAGGCTTTCACTCAATCATTTTTTCTATGGTAGAGTATAATAAGGAATAAAATTACATTCATAAAAAGGTTTTTGCTGAAATCTGGTGTTGAAGAGGTCAGGGAAACACAGAGCCAACACCAAAGGGTGCTTGATCCCAGGATCCCAGCATGGAAACTGGTCCCAGTTTGTTCCTTGAAGAGCTTCCTCGTCTTGTTCTGCCCAGTCAACCTTACAGTTCCCAAAAAAATAAAATATTTTTGATTGCTCTTTGAAAAGGTCCTCCTGCAGAGTAGAGGAACAGTTTGAGTAGGGTGCAGCTTGGGTACCTGGCCTGAGGCTCCCATCATGCAGGAGATGGAGACAAATAACATTTTTCTTGCACAGCTCCAGGAGCATTGAGGAACCGTGATGCTGTCTGAGAATCTGGCCTCTCCTCCTTCCTCTGGCTTTAGGCTTTGGCTGGGGAGAGTTTGGGACACCTGGGACAGAGGGTCCTGCTTGTGCCTTGGGAGGTCATGACATCGAGTCTTTTCACTCATTTGATGGACTCAGGGTGCTACTGGGGAAAGAGAGACCGGGTCCAAAAGGATAAGAAAAATACCTCCCTGAACCCCAGAGGCAGCTACACGGAGCAGGGAGAGCGCCTGGGCTCTGGTCCATATCATCTCACTCACCCTTCCAAAACAAGTCCCTCTGAGCCCAACCTAAGGTTAATTAGCAAAGCAAATGTGGGCACGGATCCATTCCCGCCGTTTTACATAAGCCCACGGGTATTTCCCATCTCAGCCAAATCAGCACCTCTCCAGAGCCCTCTTCTCTCCCAGAGAAAAGCGCCTGTTTTGGAGCAAGAGAAGAGGAAAGACTCACACCAAAACCATCATACTCCACGTATCGCTGGGCTACATGTGTTCTGCGATTGCAACAGTCATGAATGAGGTATGAGAAATTGGACATGATATTGCATTTCCTGCCCCTGCATCTGTCGGATAAGCTGATTGGAGCCCACTGCTCCAGCCAGAGATTGTTTCTTTCCTACATCATGGTAGTCACGGTGTCTCTGGTCGGTTGGGCTATGTTATGTCTGGGAAGCGAAGGGAAAGAAAGGGGGGAAAAAAAGGAGCGTATTGAAGACAAAAGTGTTTAAGCCCGGACACGCCTGTGAGCATGTGTGTGACACATTCATGGGCTGGTTTGTCAGAAGCAGGGATGTAAAATCTGTGCCCCCAGTCGTGCTCAGCAAATCAAAGGGTGGAATGGAAGAAAGAAGGAATTCCTCAGCTCTGGCTATGCCTGCAGATCTTGCCCAAATGTTGCTGGTGTGCCTCTTCCCCTCCAAGCAGTGGAGCTGCAGGGAAGTCTGTGGTGCAGACCAGCTCCCACTGAGGAATTCATGTGGCCAGTGCCCCTCACATCCTCTCTGTGGGAACCTGGGGCTGGCACTGAGTGGTGGGAGGATGGGGTAGGTGCAAGTTGGTCCTTTGTGCTGATGAGACCGAGTTCATCAATGGTCAGGAGAGCTCTTCTCCCCACAGGACAGAATCTGGTCAGGAAGCAGATTGCAGTGGAGGGGAGAGGAAGGACCATCACGGCTTGGACATGTGTGAGTTTTGGGGTGAGTGGGTATGTGAGGGGGCAGCAGGAGGGAGCAGGGCTCCATCTCCACAGGGGCTCAGCAAGCAGCAGCAGCCCCAGTGTCCCCTGTGTCCCCAGTGCCACCACACCTGGATCTCTTCCTGGCTCCTTTGGGACATGTCAGGGTGTGCCAGCTCCTTTCTGTCTCCCCTTGCATCTTTTTGCTTTGCGTACAGGGGCTCTGATACAAAGGAGAATCTCACCTCTGTTGTATAAACCGGGGGACTGCTTAAAAACCTTTTCTGACAGAGGGACGACTCCACTCCCTCACAGCAACACACCAGAGGGTGTTTTGATAAACTGATTGTATCCACAGCTCAAGTGGATGGGGGTTTCTGGAGAAAGTCCAGGGATTTTCTACTCCATGTGACATCTCCCACACAGACTCCTCCCTTTCGTTCCAAGCAGAAGTGTTACTTTCCTTCTCTTTCCTTACCTTTTTTTTTCTTTCCAGAGGGAATCAAGATATGGGATAGGAAGTAACACAAAGGAACAAACAAACGAAAAGCCAAGAGAAATTATTTTTGCATTGAATCATGCAGAAAAAGGCCCACTCCTTTAAAATGTAACTGAACATCCAAGAAAATTCTGAGAAAAAATGGGATTTAATAGGAGAAGTGCGTGGAACAAAATAGATTTTGCTTCGTTGGAGAAGTTTTGCAGGAGCACCTGTGACTTCTCCAGCCCTGAGAGCAGGGCCCAGGGGCACAAACAAAGCCCAGTCATCACCTTCATCCTTGAGATTACCCTTCATGGTGAACTAACCATGCTCTCACCATAAACAGTGCATTTACCTTAGATTAATATAGGGGTCAATTAATAATTCTACTTAAATGGTGTCTCTGCTGCTCAGTTGGAAGTAACGATAAATATTTTGCATTTTATTAAAGAACTGAGAGCAGGAGTATTTTAACTGTATCCCTGGTGTGATGTCCATGGTTCAGCAATCCCTGTTCCTTGGAAGACCCAGACACATTCAATTATTTTCCCCACAGTCCTCTCTCTTGTGCTAGAGCCATCCTCTCAAGGGCTCTTCTTGCACTCTGGACATTCCAAAATTAATTACAATTTGCACTAAAACCAGTGCATCTTAATAGGAGCTCTGTCATAACCATAGATGAATGAGGTATCTGGATGAAGACAGTGAAAACTGCTCTTTGTTGGAGCCATTTATAACACAAAAGTATTCAGGATTAGACCACTTGCAATAAACAGTGATTACCCATGACAATGAACAATGGTAAATGTTTTAAGACAATGGTTTATACAAGAAGTAGTAAAAAAAATATCTCACAAGCTTGTTACCTGAATGATAAATGAAAACAGAGCCTCAAATAACAATAACAATGTAAAACAATTTGTGAAGCCTTTTTCTAAGCAGCACCCTGATTAGAGTCCAAAGAAAATACATGCAAAAAATATTCAAAATCCCATGCATTACATTGACTTTGGCCAGCTCCCAGCTCTTGGGTATAAAGCTTTCTCCCAAAGTTTTGCAAGTAAAACAAGTTCTTTGAATGAGGGCCTGATCCAGGCAGCTGCTGAGCATTCTCTGTTCTTACTGAGGTCATTGACATCCATGGTTTGTAGGACAGGCCTAATGCATAGGTCCAAAAAATACCCCAAAATGAAATCCATCACATAAAATATCAAAAAATGAAACTTTCAGGATCCACCCCTTAGTTGTGTAATCCTTTCTGTTGTTTTATTATTTTTATTATTATTATTAAAAATATCAGAGATTCGAATACTGAAGTAATCTGCTGGAAACTGCTCCTGCATCTGACAGAGTGGTCATGAGGCCTGTGGAACTGGATGGCTGCTCTCAAGGCTAGGGCCAAACCCTCCTTGCTCCACTCATGGGAGCAGCCTGATGCTTGGAAGCTGCTTCTGGAAACGCTCCTGCACAAATTACAGCCCTTTCGTCTCCAAGCACGGTGCAGGATTGGGCTCTGAGCCCTTAATCCCCATGGTAAGAAGTGGAACACTGCACACAAGATGTAGCAACAAAATAGATTTAGTTCAAGGTTAGTCTCAAGAACCCTTATCTGATCACTGACAGTAATTTATCACACAGAACCCATCATTAGTGTCAAGCTGTTTTATTACCCACTAACTTAACACTGTTTTACCAAGAGTCAAGTGTGATGTCACTCATGTTAAAGTAATTTACAGCTAATAGATATGAGGCAGGAGTCAATGTTGGCTTGCTGAGTTCCTTTCATACTCAGTGCTAGCTCCTTTCATTTTGCTCAGTAGGCAAATGAGAGAGCAAGGAGAGGCAGTAATAAAGGGGAAACCAGACTGTGCCCATGCACTCACAAGAGGAGCTTTGAAATTCCCCACCATCTTTCTACTTCAAGAACTCATCCAAATACATGAACCTTGATATCGAAGAGTTGAAATGGACAGTAAGATTTAAGTGACAACAACAATTAATCTGGTTTGTGGGATGACAAATGTGTAATGCTTTGGTCATGTGGAAGCTCCAGCACATGAGTAGAGGAGGAACCCCTTCTGGAGTAGCACCTTGTACCCCCAAATCCTACCAAATATGTCTCACTGGGAAAGAGTAAGCTTGGGCTGGGTTGACATTCCCTTTTCAGCATTCTCGGTTTTGAGGGTGAGAGTTTCTTTCGTTTGAAACGTGAAGAGAAGTTACAGAAACCTCAATAAGAATTTTTGTTACAAAAAACGGAGATGATTGCACAGGAACATTGTTTTCCTTCCCTGCCTTCCCCGTCTCTCTGGCCAATTCTGTTCAATCTTAAGGTCAACCCCAGTGCAGGCTGTGTTTATAAGAGAATACATTTCCCATTTCCAAGCACTTGCCGTCTCCTCTAATGAATCCTTCTCCTGACGTCTCCAGGATCCATATTCTTAGCCCACTAGACATTCAGAGATAATCCTGACTAATGTGTATATATTCAAAGAGCTTTATTGTGGAGAATTGTACATTTGGGTTAAGGGAAAGGGCATCCTATATCAGTTCACCTCTCCAATTTTATACCCATTAAAAAAACATTTAAACATCATTGTATCTGCTTTTATTTCCCCTGGAAGTTCCTAAATTCTAGGCTGTTTTATGGTGACTTCAAATGGTCCTGGAGGTGTGACCCTTCAAGAAGGTCTCCAGGGATTAAATTTTAACAGTTCTTGGGATCTCAGGTAAATATGTTGCTCTGACAACACACCTGGACTATAAATCTTTGGAGCATCACTTTTGTCAGCTCTGTCAATAACTGTCCTGGTCTGTAAATTCTGTTTGATCAAACAACTCTTGGAAACACACGATTTCAATGGTGACCTCAGCTTCAACCCACAGCACCAATTGTATGCAGATTGGCCAACGGCCCCCGAAAGGAAGACCCCTAACTTTTGGCTGCAGGAAGGGGCCAGCTAACCAGATGTGAGGCTGAAGGTTTGGAAGAGCTGGACAATGGTTAAACTCTACCTAGAGATTGGCCTGGGTACAGTCAGACGGGATATACAAGCTCATAATTTTCTTCCCGTCCACGGGGAACTGAATAAAAGCTTGCCAGGACTTCTGCTTCTGCATATCTTTACTCTCTTAAAATGGTTCCAGAGGTTTCTTGTAACACATGGCTTTGCTCAGCCTGTTTCTGCAAAATCTCAAGAGTGATCAGGAGATTGTGAGTGGCCCATTGCCGGGTTCTCTCCCAGGCACTGCTTTGGCCACAGAACTGGTGGGTTTCCACTGTGTTGGGACAAAGCAGCTGGGCAGGACCAGCTGTGGTCCAGGCCTAAAACTCAGATGGTGCAAAGCTCAGGTTCTGGCTTAACTTTGTATTTGCAAATCTGGACAAGCAGCAAAAAGCTCTCTCCTCATCCTGAACTCTGGAGCATTCGACCATGGAAGGCATGACATGTCTTGGGCAGCTGAGGAGCCCAGGGAGAAAAAGAAGGGCTTTTCTTCCCCCTCTGGCCGAACCAGCAGCCTTTCCACCTCTCCCTCTCCATGCCACCTTTCCAACTAATTGGAGCCATGTTTTCATGCCAAAACAGATGAAAAATGCAGCCAGTGAGGGCTGAGAGGTTGTTGAGAAGGTGAAAAATGAGGCTAGGAGAGGTCAGAGATGCAGTCAAAGAGATGGAGAGAAGTGGGAAGTGGAGTTTTGTGAGGTGGAAGAGAAGATTTGCTGACCCAAATCAAGGCAGTTCAGACGTGGCAGAGAAGCTGTGAAAGAAAAGCACAGCCTGCAAACACAGTGAGTGAAGGCAGGAAAAATATTTGGCATAGGGGTATTCAAATTCAGTGTGGCAAAGCAATGCAGGGAACATTTAATTTAGTTCTAATAGATAGGAAAGGCCACACCATTCATTTGTCACATCATTTCAGTACCTTGCTTCTGAGAAGCCACAGTGGCATTTCTCCCTCATGGAAGATTATTTTTTAGACACATAAAATACATGAGGAGAGAGATGCAAAATGCAAATTAGCCCATAATACAGATATTGTCCCAGATTCATCCCTAGAGCACCTGTATTAACTTCAGTGGAACACTTCCACCAGAAGTTCATTCACAATTGTATTTAGAAGTGCACACCTGTGTAAAGCTGGGCTTTTGAGTCAATAATTTCACAACAAGCCGGTAAATGGGAAAAAGAACTGCTTCTACTTATAGACATCAAAATAAAGCAGAAAACAAGCACTAATATCACAGATGACTTTGAGCAGAAGTTTTATAAAATGTGAAATTCTGTCCCTGTTATAGCAGAGTTAAATAAAACTCCAGTAAGTAATATGAAGGGGAGGCAAGTTTTGGTACCATGCCATCTTCTGGGCCTTCCGAATCAAACCTATGCAGTCTCCTGATTAAAATAACAGACTTCTGCAAGCCTTCAGACCTTGGAAGAAGAAACCACCTTCCCTGCAGCCAGATTCTCAAGTGGTTGGATTTTCTAAGTGCACAATATCTCACTATTTATTTTTTCAATCCAACTTTTCTTGCTTCCTTCTACTCTGTACACCTACATAACGATTTTAAAAAGTGGGGATCTGGATTCAGAGCAGCAATAAAAACCCCATTTGATTTATCCCAGTGTGATGCAGATTCCTTCTGTCCTGAAGCTACATGCAGAAGAGGGCAGGCAGACCCAGTTGCAGGTAACAGCCCTCCAGACCCTTCCCACATTTCCCTCCAAGCAAGCGAGCACAAAGAACCAGGAATGGCTCCAGATGGGGAAGGGGCTACAGAAACTGTGAGGATGGTAACACAGATACAACCTTTCCTGCAGGGAGGTTTGTGTAGAGGGTGAACACTCCCAGAAGGTGTATCTCTGTTCTTTGGGTAATTTTGGAAGACATACCTCCAAAAGAGACCCACTCTCAGGAGCCATACACAGTCCAAAAGCTATAAAATAAACCCTGGGGTGAGCAAGTGCTCTTGCATTTTCAAGATAAGGGTTCTAATGTTGCATTGGGAAAAAAAAGAATCTTCCCATCATGAAGGCAGGTTGGAAGTGTATCCAAATGGAGAGTAGAGGCAGAGTGCCAGTGAGACAGTTTCTTAGTCTCCTACTTTTCTCCCAGCTTCCTCGAAGTCATTGCACTTCTAAGGAATAATGAATGTGAGGGTCTTCCTATTTGCCAACTGGATTTTTCTTTTTTAATCCTTGAGATGTCCCCATTTCCAGTTTCCTCTTGGCAGCCCACATAGCAAGGGGCTCTGTTTATGAGAACACTGCTGTTGATATTAGATCTCATTACTCCAGAGTCTGAAACTTTAAGGAAAAACACCCAGTATCACGAGACTCGAAATGAGAAAATGAGCTCATACCCCAGAGATGTCCAGCTGAGAGATTCCACTTTATGGGAACACTCTACAAATACCTCCAAATGGCTTGGGCACCAATGTTGCATCTCCCAACATTTAGTAGTAACATAATGGTCCCAATTTCCTTCCCTGGCACGGGAAGAGGCAGATCTTTTGCACGTTTCTCCCAACCAAGCAACAACCAGGTTACATCATGACTTTGGTGGCCGAAGCTCCTCGCTTTCCTCCCTCCCCCACCCCAGGAACAATGGCTAACTGTTCTTTTTCCATCTATAAATTTGTCCGAGTTAACAGTTCCCAAGATCTGGCAGCAAGCTGGAGCTGGGAGTGAGCTGAGAGATAGGAGAGTGACAGTCTGAAATGAAACACAGAGCTGCTGGGCCTGCAGCCGTCAGACAGGAGCCTGGCTCCCTCCCTTAAAGATTAGCGAGACTCCTTCGCTGGAGCCCTCCGCATTCCCCAAAATCCTAGCAACAAAGTGCTGTCTCTCAGCCGCCAATGAATCATGTGAATTTAACCTTTCACCTGGCCACAAGGAGGTTAATATACCAAAATAGCCTCTTTTTTTTTTTTCCCTTTCCCCATTTATTGCCCATAATGGCAGCGAGGAGCACGGTGGAAACCCCGCGTAGCTGCAGAGGCTCCGGAAGTGGTTTGATATCAGACCTCTGCTCGCTGGCCTCTGCCAGGACCGGGCTGGCATCTCCAGCGTCAGCCCACCAGCTCAGCACACACGGGCTGGAGTTTGTACAGGGAAATAGTTTCCATTACACAATACAGAAGATTTTTGCCTCTTGTTGCCTGGCCAGTGCCTCGCTGTGCCCTCTGGCTTCCACCCCACAAACGTTTACGTGCACAACAAATTGTATACACAAGGCGTCCCCCAGCGTGCCCACGTGGTTGGATCCTGAGTCACTTGCTGCTCCCGCCCATGGCAAAACTCCTGGAGAACCTCCCAGGCGGGGTCAGACCCTCACCCCTGCGAAATACTGAGCCCCCTCATTGGGTCTGGATATCCTCCTTGGGCTGGAAGTCCTTGTGCTTTGGGCTTGGGGCAAAGCTGGAGCCCTCAGAGTCCCCCAGATAAAATAAGCATGGAGTTAAAAACACAGTTTGCCCGTCTCCAAAAAAGATGTGGTTTCCCTCTCAGGGTACTCCCACCAGCAGGAGCTGCAGCCCCAGCCCAGCTCACTGGCCCTGCCATTGTCAGCCTGAGGATTTTCTGACTTCTCTGCAGCTTGGAGCTTCTGTTAAATCAGCCTGGAAAGCAAATGAATTTTAAACAATTTGAGCCAAAGTCGCACAAGCAACGGTCACTTTCAGGAGGCCCATGCCAAATTACCCACCTGAGGGGGGCACACACTGTGATCAGTATTTTGTACCCTCTAAATGTTGAAGGAAAAAAGGTGATTTCTGTAGCCATTTTTTGCTCATGGGAGGCTGGAGGAATGGCTGAGACTGAAGCATCCCAGTAAAACATATCCATAGGGGACAGTAAGAAACAACATCTTTACAGCACCTCTTTTATTTTCCAGGCCAGTGAAATCCTTATGGGCTAAGGAAGAAAATGGGATCTCAGACCAAGAGGGGGGGAAAATTTAAATACTTTCTCCCCACCTCTATCACAGCCCCCCTTCCTGAGGGCCACCACCACATGCATATAATAGGAGATAAATATTTTTTGGTGGAGCCTGTTGCTTATTTAACCCTTTTGAGACACAGCCGTCTGGCATCCCCTCACTCCTTCAAGCATAAAACCTCTCGGTTCCTGCCTGGTTGGGCTGGGGCAGCTCAGTCCTTGCCCACAGCCTGTTGCTGGATGGGGCCTCTCCCAGCCCCGGCTGTGTCCATCACCTCTCTCCAGCACTGCCTTAGGAATCAGCCCAGCCTCGACCACAGGAGGTACCTGAGCCCGGGGACTAGCCCATCCTTTGGAGACTGGGTAGGAAGGGGCTGGGGGTAGGATGGAGGTATTCTGGACCGGGATATGTGGCCTGGGAATGTGGACTGGGCAATGCAGACAAGGGGATGTGGACCAGAAGATACAAACCCCGCTGGTCCCCTCCCATCCATCCCCCCCATTTACAGCCCACCGGGCAGGGGAAGCAGCCTCCGGGAACTTGCTGTGGCCCCGGGCAGTTCGTCCTTCCTCTGGGAGCTGGGGGCAGAGCCGGAGAGGAGCCCGATGCCGCCCGTCGGGGCTGAGGGACAAAGTTCGCAGTGGGTTTTGCATCGGGTGGCTCGGGACGGGGAGATTGAAGGGGGCCGGCTCGGGACCGGCTGCTGGGCGGGCGGCCCAGGGCAGAGCCCCGAGCTGGGCTCGATTCTAACGTCGGAACTCGCCCTCCCCAGCTCCCCCGAAGGCAGGGGGCTGCGAGACGCCTCTGAGCCCCAGGGGAGGATGCTGCAGCCCGGGGGAGGCAGAAGAAGGAAAGGGGACGTATCCAATTAATTGTCACCTCCCGGCGCACCGCGGGGGAACGATAACCGGCGGTTCCCCGCTCTGGGTGTGCCTTGCTTCCCTGCCCGGTGTAGCAGGAGCGGGAACGTTTCTATCCTTCTGTCTCAGCTCGCCTTTTCCTTTTTTTCCCCCTTGGTTTTTCCTTAGGGGGAGGGGGGAGCTAGAAACCCCCTCGGGGACCGCGCAGGACGCTCCCACGCGTCCGCCCCCGCGCAGGACTCACAAATCAGCCGGAGTGGGATTAGGGCCGAGGGGCCAGGGCGCCGGGCAGTCTGTCCCGGCCCGGGGGAGCCTCACCTGGAGGGGTCAGGGCTCCCTCGGGGCTTTGTCGAGCCGCACCGGCCCCTCTGGGACCCAGCCGGAGCCAAGCTCTGCCTGGACGGTCGGGTGTGGGGGTACGGGGAGACATTAGAAAAAGGTCCCTTCCTAACCCCCTCAAAAGAACTGATTGTATCCCCTGGAAAAGCAGAGCTGGGTCCGACTGAGTGCGTCAAACGGACCGTGAGCCCGACAAGGGATGTGCACCCGTGTCAAAGCCTGCGGCGGGTACTGTCAGGGTCACACTGGGCTCTCCCGGGAGACCTTCCCGCCTGACCCAGCTCCGAACGGGGATGGAAAAGAGAGCATCAGCCGTACCTGTGCTCCGTTACCATTTTTGTATCTAATCTTCTGGGTGAGCTGGGCAGAGGTGTCCGGCCGCCACGTCGGGGATGTCCTCAGTGGGGCAGGGAGCCCCGGGGAGGGGCGCCTGTCCCTGCGGGAGGGTCCCCGCACATCTCGGGCTCCCTGTGTCCCGCACTCCGGCGTCAACTTCCCCGGGCACAGTGCGACGGCTGCGGACTGGGGCATTGCCGCTGCCACCGCTGCCACGCTGGCACCTTCCCTCCCACTTCGTCTAAAGCATCGCCCACACGGGCCTTCCTCAGCTCGAAATTCTACAGACATCCCAAACCACGGGCATCCAACTCCGTGGACAGCCACACGCGTGGGTGACAGTAGCCGGAGCCGGCGCCCAGCGGGCACTGGAATATGGTGCTGCGGCGAGTGGTGCTCGAAGCCCTCGGTGTCGGAGCACCTGCCCTCAGCGCTGCTCCACGCCCGCGGGAGGAGCCGCTCGTGGGACCAGCTGCCCCTCGGGTCTCCTCTGCCCGGTGGGGAGAGAACCAGGCAGCTTCGGCACCACCGGAGGAGAAAATCGGTTGGTAAACTAGTTAAAACAAAATAAACCAAAAAATCCAGCCACTAGATGGGTCTGACCACAGACATACCACAGGTCCACGGGCAGGTTTTCGCACACGGTGGTTTCCTCCGGCGTTAACACGCTCACTGGGTAAATCCCTCTGGATTTAGCAGTGCTTCGTTTTTTTCAACGTTTTTATATTTATTTGAACTCCGGGAGCCATCGGAGTGGGCAGTTCTCAAGCATTAAAAATAGCCAGAATAAATCACAATTAAGTAACACCTTGAAATTGTAAAGTCTGGAAACCCACGCGTCCCCACGGCTTCACCCCGCTTTTAACAATCGAACCGAAACGAAAGAAACCCCGGAGGTGGCTCAGCCACAACCACTAAGAGATTAGGGCTGGTTTTCCTCAGGGACGGATTTTCCCGTGTCGCCGCGGGGCTGGAGCCTCCTCGGATTGTTTTTTTCTTTTTCTATAGCTTTTCCACCTTTCTAAAAAAATGTTTGTCCCCTGTTTTTTTCTTTTTTTTAATATTTTTTCTTTACGTTTTTATTTGTGGGTTTTTTTGTTGTTTTAGTTTTGTTTTCTCCTTTTGCCCCGCGGGCACAAAGGATACCCTGCGAGCCATAAACGGCCGCTTTCGCGAGCAAATAAATACATCTCCAGCCAGTTGCGTTGCATTATTCCGAGGGAAATAGCTGGCATTCCTGCACCAGTTTATTTTGGAGCTGAAATTTCCCACCCTTCCCGCAGCGCTGGTCCCTGCGGAGCCGGGGCTGGGCGGGCTCCCCCGGGCGTCGGACCCGCACCGGCGGACAGCACTGGGCTGCGCTGCCCGAGGGCTCCGGGGCCGAGCAGGGCCCGATCCGTCGGCAGAGGCCTGCGGGCGGCAAAGCTCTGTCCGCCCGGGGATGGAGCGAGCGGAGGGGGAAACTCGCCGCGGCTTTTTCTCCGGGGAGGAGAGACACATCAACTTTGCGCGAAGGCGCGATAATTCTGCTGAGCGCCCCGGGGACAAATCCCGGTAGCGATGAAATTATTTCCTCCCTTGTCGCTACCGGAGGAGAGTTAAAACGGTCGAATTACCCGGGCTAAACGGGCAGCTGGGACTAAGAGCGGCTTGCCCTCTGAAGTCCCTTCCCGAGCTCGCACCGACGAGGGACAGAGGGGAAAGGGGTTTTGTCCCCGCCGCAAAGGCCAGAGCGGCCCGGCGGGGGGGCTACAGGGAGGAGGACCATCTCTGCTGCTCTCCGCAGGGGAGAGCAGAGCAGCTTGGAAGTGGGATAGCCCGGGGCCCGGTGGCCCCGACGGGACGGTGAGGGACCGGAGGGCCGCTCTCCGAAGTGGCCCAGCCGGGCAAAGGCGCGTTGAGCCCCGGGCACGGCCGGAGCGAGCAGGCTGCGAGCGTCACCGCATCCTCGGCGGGGCCCTGGGCCACTTGAGAAAGTCAGGCGGGCGTGGGGGGCAGGCTGAGACCCCCTTCCCCGTAAGACTGGGCTTTATGTCAAAGCACAGCCGGAGCGCTCGCTCGAAAGAGAAAACATCCCGCCCTCACCCTCTGCTACCGAACCCCCGCCGGGAAGTTTTCGGTGTGTTCCTCAACATCTCCCGGTGGCCTGGGGCGGGGGGGCATCGCCTCCAGATGGGGTGGTCGGAATGAACCCCAGAAAGGCAGCGGGGCCCGCAAAGGACGGAGGAATCCCCCAACTCTCCTGGGGGCGGGCGTACCCCTCCAGCCTCGCTGAGGGGGGTGCCCAGCGGGCCCGGAGCGGTGCGGGGCGCACCCGGGGGCCGCATCCGTCCCCTGCTCCCCTCGGCGCCCGCCGATCCGCGCCAGGGGGGAGCCGGCGGGCGCGTCCCCCCCGCCGGGAGCGGAGCCGGCGGGACTTATCCCGTCCCCCCCTCCTGCCGGGAGGCGCCCAATCCCGGCCGGGACCGGGGCTGCCCCGCCGGCCGTCACGTGGGCCGGCCCGCACCGGGGCCGCCGTAAAGAGCCGCCGCCGCCGCCCCCGCCGCCACTTCCCCGCCGGGCGCAGCCAGGGACGCACCCACGGGACACGAGAGGGAGAATACCGGGAGGGAGGGCAGCCCCGCTCTGCCAGGGGGTCCTGCTGGTTTGTTTTTTAGTCCTCCCTCCCCCGCGAACGTCAACTTCTTTTTTTTTTTAATTATTATTTTTATTTCCTTGGGATTTCCCTGGATGGTCTGAGCACAACTCCATGCCCCCTCGGCCGTGCCCGGCTCCGCTCCCGGCCCGCTGCCATGTGAGTACCTGTGCGAGAGGAGCGGGCCGGGGGGTGGGATGCTCCTGCGAGATTTGGCGGCTCGAGCCCTCCACCCGCACGGAGAGGCCTGCCCGAGGGTCATTGAGCATTTTTACAAGAAGGCGGCAGTGCTGGTGTCTGGAGGACACCGGGGATGCTCCCGATCTTGGACGGCTGCCCAGGTCCTTTGGGACTGCGATCCTGCCCGGCAAGGGCGCCCGAGGGGCCGCGCCGCAGTCGGCCTCCTCCCCGCCAGCAAGGCCCCGAGCCGCGCTCCAGGCCCTGGGCTCCGAAAAAAAAGACGGGAAGGGAAATACTTTTTTGGGGGAAAAAATAATTTAATTGTTAGAGGCTTTTTCCGGCTCCTTGGAGGTGCTCAGGCGGGCGGCGGGGCCGGGGAAGGTGCCGGTGGGGTCGCTGCCCGTTCAGAGGAGGTTATTTCTCGCCGTGGCTCAGAGGGAAGTTTAAAGGGGGGAAAAAAATAGTCCAAATTTCAGCCCTTGCTTGAGGCAGGGAAGAGGTGTTTTCGGCTCGGGAAAGGCCATCGGGTTCCCGATGTGTGCCGGGTCTCAGCCCGCTGCTCTCGGTTCTCCCTCCAGGTTCCTCTGAGTGAGCCCCTCGGCACCGCCGGGCCGCAGCCGGACGGGCCCTGAGCAGCCGCCGCCGCCGAGGACGGAACATGTATCAGGGTCTGGCTCTCGCCCCCAACCATGGCCAGTCGGCTTATTCCCACGACTCCAGCAACTTCCTCCACTCGTCGGCCGGCTCGCCCGTCTACGTGCCCACCACCCGGGTGCCCTCCGTCCTGCAGACGCTGCCCTACCTGCAAGGCTGCGAACCGCACCAGAGCCACCTCGGCAACCCCGCGGGCTGGGGGCAGAGCAGCGGCGAGGCCGCCGCGTTCAACGCCGGCAGCCCCCACCCGCCGTCGGGCTTCTCGTACTCGCACAGCCCGCCGGGCAGCAGCCCCCCGGGCCGCGACGGCGCCTACCAGGGGCCCCTGCTGCTGGGCGGCGGGGGCCGGGAGCAGTACGGCAACGCCTTGGTGCGCTCCGTTAACGGGTCCTACTCCAGTCCCTACCCCGCCTACGTGACCCCCGAGATACCGCCTTCCTGGACGGCCGGACACTTTGAGAGCAGCGTGCTGCACAGCCTGCAAACGAGGCAGGCGGCCTTGCCCGGCCGCAGGTCCACCTTCGGTAGGTCACCGCCGTCCCTCATCGACCTGTCGGGGCGCCGAGTCATTGTCCGGCTCTCGGCGCCGGGTGGAGGCCATCCCCGTCCCCATCCCCGTCCCCATCCCCATCCCCGTCCCCATCCCCGTCCCCATCCCCATCCCCATCCCTATCCCTATCCCTATCCCTCCGGCGTGTCGGTGGCCCGGCCGCGGGTTGAGTTGCCCCGCTGGCATCCCCGACAGCAGAGTAGGAGATGATTTTACCCCAGGATGGAGAAATGGTCCGGGAACGGGGTGTGTGCGGCTTACCCTGGGTTGAGATGGGATGGGGGGGGGGGACGTGCGTGTGTGACAAGAAGGGCAAAGACCACGTTTGAAAGCAGAGCAATTCCCCCGGAGGACAGGGGAGCAGAGGCCGTTCAACCCCTTCTCCCCCACTCCACCACCACCCCCGCGGTATCTCCTTGCCACAATATCGACTTTGTGCCTGTGCTTCAATACTTACCCTTGTGTTTAAATTAGCGGGGCAGATTTATAGCTCCCTCCCTTTTAAGTAATTTATTGTGGTAAATTAGTTTATATTTGAACAGACTCTCGGTCTCCTTATTCACCTTAGCCCAAACAGGTCGGCAGCTGCATCCCTTTGCGGCCTTTGGGGAGACACTGAAACGCGCTCAGGCGTTGAACAATAAACCTCACTTCAATTCCTTTGCATCCACACCAAAAGTCCTTTTAAACCAAACTCTAAGCAAATAAAGTTTTGGGCTTGATTTAACAGGACTCCTCGTGCTCAGGGTTTATAACCCCGGGGGCACTTCACCAGCCTCCTCCGGTTGCGGTTTGCAAAGTCCTTTAGAAGCCACTTCAAGATCTCAGTCGCGTTATCATTTTTACTGCGGTGAACCGAATTATCTTCACCCCAAGAACAAAGTTAGAGCAGGGAAGCAGCCCCCTCCCCACCAGGCTGTCTCACCGGCTCGGCTTTTCCTCCCACGCCGGAGGTGCTTGGCAGCGGTTTCTTTACAGGACTTTCTCTTTGTCTGGGAAAATCCTTTGCATTGTGTGAGAAGGGATCGTCCTGCCAGAGATGCTGCCCCAGAAATCTTTTCTGCTCTTTGAATTCGGTGCTTTAGGATCCGGCAGAGCGGCCGCCATCCTCTCAGCTGTTTATTTTTGCTCTTGAATAGTGTAAACTGCTCTTAAGTAGTCCAAACTATTATTTTATTTATTTATTTACTTTTAGTGTAATTAATTACTGCAATAATTTTTCATACTTTTCTTTTTACCTTTCATTTTTATTTTCCATTCCCCCCCCCCCCTTTAAGTTTTATTCTTTTCCCTTTTCCATTCCTTTGGATCATTATTAATACGATAGACGATTTATTTTAAAAAAAAAATTAAAGGCGTATTTTTCTTCCGGAGAAAATAACAGCTCGGGCAGAGGAAGTTATTTAAAAAAGAAAGAAAAAAAAAAAAAAAAGAAAGGCATTAGGAGGAAAGAGAGCGACTCACGACTGAGGGGTTCCCCCGGTTTCGCTCCGGCTGCCCGTTTGCCGCGGGGCAGGGACCGACCGCAGACGGTGTTCATAGCGGCCCCGCAGCTTCTTTTTTATTTTTTTCTTTCTTTTTTTTTTTTTTTTTTTGGGGGGAGACAAAAAGTGAGGAAGTGTCTCGCTAGCAGGAGTTGGGGTCGCGGCCGGCCGGTGATGCTCTCCCGGGGAGCCATCCCGGCATCGCTTCACGGGCAGCCCCGAACCCTCCCCGGCCGGGCCGTCCTCGCCGGCCAGCGGCTTCAGGGCTTTCTTGATAGAAATCAGGAAAACCGTCCCATTTTTTTCCCCGCTCTCTTGATAGAAATCAGGAAAACGGTCTCGGTTTTTCCCCTCTCTCATTTATTTTTGCATCCCGGCATAACATCGCTTTCTCCCACTGGTAGAATCCCGGCCCCTTCTCATCCCAGGGAAACCCCAGCCGTGTTCTGCTCTTTGGGGTCTTTCAGGGAAGGGATGGGGGAATGTGTTGTCTTTAAGCAAAATATTAAAAGATTAAAGTGTGGAAGGAATAAAGGGGTTTGGTGCACACTTGGTAGGCTGGAGGGAAACTCTCCCCGGACCGGGATTGTCTCCAGTAGTGGGGCAAAGAGGATTGTAGACTCTCTCCCGCAGGGTCCCCCTGTGCGGTGGGGGTGGCTCCTGACCCTTACACCGTGTGTGTCTCTTCCAGAGTACCTCGAGGAGTTCCCCGGGGATGGCCGGGAATGCGTGAACTGCGGAGCCATGTCCACACCGCTCTGGAGGAAGGACGGCACCGGGCACTACCTGTGCAACGCCTGTGGGCTCTACCACAAAATGAACGGCATCAACCGGCCGCTCAAGCCGCAGAAGAGGCTGGTAAGAGGGGGAAACTCCCCAGGACTCACCCGGGGATGGCTGGGGGGCAGGGGCCGGGGGGCTGATTCGGTACCTGCACTGTTGAGGTCTCTGTTCGTGTTAGGATTTGTTTGACTTTCGGTCCTCCCACAGATCAGTTGCCATCAGCACTGGCAGGAGACCCTTGCTGTGGTGCAGAAACGGCTGGGGTCAGCGGGAATGGGATGAAACCAGAGGGATTGCTGCCCCAGCAATGACTGGTGGGCAGGAGAAACAGAGCCACAGGGACTGAAGGGGTTCTGGGGCTGCACAGAGGGTCTGCACCAGAGCTAAGCAGGGACAGTCAGCCCTGCCACTGGCTGGGACTCTGTGGGCTTCCCCTGGCTTCATTCCTGCAGTGGGTGCATTGCTTTTTATTCTATAATTGCTATCATTGTTATTTCCTAGTTCTTCCTGCAGACACATGCAGCTTAGGCAGGGTAGTTGCACAGGAGGCAGGGCTGGTCCTGAGCTGGCCCAGCAGGTTTGTGGCTGCTTGCAATGGGAGCAGGATGGGGCCCAGTTCCCTGCCTGCCTAAGGGGAAAACTGGGGGCTTGGCAGTTCCCAGTTTCCCTGAAGGTTAAACACTAATTCCCCCCCACAGTGTAATATTGGGCTTCCTCCAACTGGGATCCCATGGAGAGAGAGGAAAGGCGCCTCCTTTTTTTCTGTGCAGTCGCTTTGGGATGTTTAAATTTGGTGGTAACAGTTTTGGTTTTAGAGGCTGTCATCAGAAGCCGTCATTAAAAACAGGATGTTTGTTGGAGCTGTGCTGGGGAACAGCTGGGAGCTTCTTGAGCTTTCACTCAGGGTGTATTCCTGCAGTTATTTTTTTTTTATTGCAAAACAAATTATTAGCAATAACCCAATAGAGACAAGTTTCTGTGCAAGAAAACCTTTAAGAAAAAGAAAGTTGAGACTGAGCAAGATGTTTCATTCTGATTCCGATTCCAGAAGTGCAGATCTGGATTTGCAAAATGAAATGGGTGGTAGCTCCAGAGAAAATCCCCCTTTTCTGTTCATCGCATCAAAATCAAGGCATTTCTGTGAAATATTTAGCATTATACGACAGGATTTGCCTGTCTCTCCAAAACCCTCCCGTCTCCTCTAACGCGATGACATTAAATCTGCTGTGCCGCAAATCTCAGAGTTGCGCTGCTGATTTCTTCAGAGCGAACGCAATCCGTGCATAGAAGGAGGTGCAAACCAGTTTAAATTCAACTCCGCATTTTGGAATGGCATCCAAAAGCGTCAGTGGATGAACTTCCAGAGTTCTTTTGAACAGCTTTTCCCTGAGGAAACTGGCGAGGTCTCTCTGCTCCTCAGTGTTTTATTGTGGCGCATGGGAAGGGAGGCAGCCGTGCGTTGCCTGCACCCTGTCCGAGCCTCATCCATGGCATCCACGAGTGCTCTTCAGCATAACTATTTTTCGGCAAACATTCCAACAAAATTTTCTGGTGGAAAACGTTTGTTCGCAGAATTAAGACCGCTTTCCCAGGAATGAGCAAATTAGTTGGGAATTACCAAAGTACTTCCGACCTTTTTTATCATTATTTGGCAATCAATACAATGAAGTTAAAGCTCAAATTAAAGGGTTGATTCTTGTCCAGGGGAAGCGCTTTCCTACAGTTAAAATACTTGAGGGGATTTGTTTTATGGGTTAGAAAAGGGGCTGCAATTTTGACTTTTCATCCTGAATTTTCAATGAAACATTTCAAAATCTTGGGTTTCCCCAAGGGTTTGAAATGTGTTGCAGCAAATTGTACCTCAGTGGATCTATTGATGATGGACAAGAGGGTGCCAGCTGAACTCTGCAAACCCACCGCAGAGGGAGCAACCTGCACCCCTGTGGCTTGGGATGTTTATTCTCCCAAACGATTTCCATAGCAGGGAATGCATGTCTTCCCTGCTTCACCCACACAGGCTGTGTGGGAGCAGAGCAGTGAACACAGAGACGTGCCACGAACGATGAAACTGGCTTTCACAGTGCGGCGAAATAAGGGCACGGGAAGGAAAAATGGTTGCTTTTGTCCTTTACGTTATGACCTTTGTTCTGTACGTAGACGCCGCGTTGGGAGTTATTTTGACTTGTGTTTCACAAAGCAAAGTCCCCCAGAAAGCCCTGGAGAACACGACGTGGCCCAGATATCACTGCGGGAATGACGTCCCGCGGCTCGGCCGCGCTCAGCCTTGCTCGTGCGTGGGAGAGGGCGAGCAGTCGTAGCGTAGTTTCCACTTCATTTTTTCTTTCTTTTTTTGAGATAAGGGCGACATCCTCTATGCAGCAGGGACAACCATCCTGCTACAGCCCGTGTCTGGATTCAAAGCACTGTGGCTTTTGGCAGAAAGGGTTTGTCTCAAAGGAGGATGGAGGCAGTGCTTTGTTTTAGGCAGCACCTTTTGTAGCCGAAGTTTCTTGATGTGCTTCACAAGATACCTTAGATCCAGTCTGAAAAGCCAGATCACTTTTGCCAGCAGGAGCAGCTGGTGGAGGTGGATGGCTGCATCTCACACTTGAAATTCCCCCCCTGTTTCAAGGAGATCTGCCCTGCATGGTACAGCAAAGGGGGGCAGTTGGAGCAGCTGTCCTGTGCTCAGCAGCTCCCACACAATCCTGAGCTAAAGGACTAACCTGGAGCTGAGTTCTTCTGGCTTGGCTCAAGGATTATTTGTTTTTGACTTAGGAGGTTTCAGCCTGTCCTTTTTTACAGTTTGCAATGCACAATGGGTTTGGTGACACTTTTGCAGAAGGTGGGGGTGGGACTGCTCACGGGCCTGGGACAATCTAACAGGACCCTAGAACCACTCAGTGCTTATAGTGTGTGCCTTGGATTTCTCCTGCCCTTCAGTTCCTGCTGCTCCCTCATCCTCTAAAGTGCAGGTTTGCCCAGAGCCTTAGTAACAAAGACAAATCTCAGAGGATGCTGCTGCCTTTGGCTCTGAGCCTCAGATCTACCCACTTTCAGGAGCTGAGCTCAGATATCTCAGCACAATTGCTACAACATTTTTCCTGTAAACAACAGATCCCCTCAATCCTGCTGGAAAGGGGGACAGAGAAGCATTGATTAAATCTGAGGCTTCAGTGCCTTCTTTTTTCCTGTGAAACCCTGCAGTTTCTTTTCCACCTTTGAAAAGGAGGTGAAACAAAGTCTCTGATGGCTTGGTCTCCCTTGGAAAGACCTGCCCTATTGGCTCTGAATTTTTTGGGCTCTCAAAGCAGCACTTACACGTGGTTGATTTGATAGGCACCAACTCACCATTCCTTGAGCTTATCAGCAGCACTTGGCTGTCAAGCCAGGTCAGTGAAGAGTTTTTGTTTGAGTGTATGCTGCATTTGTATAAATAAACACTGAGCACAATGTTGAAGTCAACAACTTCCTAGACAAGGTCAGAATGGTACAAAGGCTGCAGGGTGGAGCCAGGCAGAAATGCATTTTCTTTCAAGAGAATTGCTGGGAAACCAGCAATAATGTATTGTACCCTCGTCCTTCAGTGAGCAACAGTAGCCTTGACTGTCTCTTTCTTGCTAATCTGGCAGGTTGTGGTGCAGGGGCAGGTTCTCATGGGGTTTCTCAGATAAAAATTGTAATATTTGGTGGTAGAGGATGTTTTTTTCTCTCTCTGGCTGCGTAAGGGGGAGCCAGCCTGCAGAGTGTTGAGCAGGAGATGCAAAGGCACATGTCACTGCCCCAGCAGGAAGCCATGAGCAGTGCTGGCAGGGTGGGCCAAGCTCTGACAGGGCTGGTATTGCTCTTGGGCCACCAGAGCCACAGGTCTCATTGCCATCTCACCTGCAAGCTGCAGACAAAATGTTGTGTGAAACAGGGACAGCATGTCCCTCTCTCCCAGGGACCAGCAGTGGCCCAGAAATTTTGGGGCTTTCCAAAAGGCTTTGAATTGGCCTCCTCCCATCCACAGGCGATGACAGATTGCACCAGGAACAGTTGTTCCAGGATGAGTGCCTCCAAATTCCCCTCTGTGCCCATAGCAGGAGTTGGACCTCAGAACCCTTCCACCCATCAAGTGTTCACCTTCCTCTGCTCCCATCAGTTGCAGGATGAACGGCACAGTCCCAGCAGCTGAAAGGCTGTGGCTGCTCCAGGATCTTGCTGTGACACCATGTCCCATATTAGAGACAAGGTCTGCTATCTCATCCCCTGTGCCAGGCTTGTCAGCTCACACCCCCATGTATTATTATTACCGTCTGGTTTATTTCTTGAAAGCTGAGTAATTTCCAAAGCAATACCACTATTTGCAAATAGTTGCTGAGACCTCTTTGCTGAGCAACAAGTGAATCAAATCTTGGCCATGTCACTTGTGCCTCTTGAAACTCAAAGCTGATCTTTACGTGACTGCTAACCTTGTAAAAACATTTCATTTTTATTCCTACTCTTCCCACCTCATTTGTTATATTGCTCAGTCAGGATATCAAGCAATAATGGCAAAATAAACAAACAGGGGGTTCTTTATTGCCTGCATCACCTACCATCTGCCTTTGAGTGGATTCAAAGTGATTTTTCTCGAGGCTGAAGAACATCTTTACTCACCTGAATGTGGAGAGCCTGAGATATTACTTATGCCACAGGTATCTTACATCTGCTGAGATCTTTTACTAGGATAGGTTTAATACTTAGTGTTCAGACACTTCCAAATGAAATGTCTACTGAGCAGACAAGTCTGTATAAAGAGAGAGGTGAATTTTCCAGTGGCTTGGAGGAAAGTTGTCAGAAATGAGTTTGCTGCTTCTGCCAGAACATTTTCCTTCTCCATTTGGAATTATTAATATTTCAGAGCCAGCAATCACTGCACTCATAAAATATGTCATTAATTAATGTCTGCAGGGTGTTTCTGCAGCCTTTAAGAGAACAGATGATCTGTGAGACGTGAAGAATAACCTCCCTGGTGTCACCATGGACCAGTTCAGTTCGGTTCTGCTCAGTTCAGCCAATTGATTCCAGTTGTCTTAAACCAGAGATTAATTGGGATGTTGCTAACTTTAGCAGTAGTTCTGAGAGCAGAAAAACAGAGGAATTCATGTAAAGCATGAGGAGTTTTCTTCATGCTTTTAAAGTCCAGCTGATATTTTCCATCTCTTTCTCCATCTGAGTGGATCTCCTGGAGGGAAGTTCTCTCTGCTCTGAGTCCTGATCACTTCCAGAAGATTTGTTGGAAGTTTGTGAAATGAGTTGCAAGGATACTTGCCATGTTTATAGATCTCAATAACAAAAAAACCACTTGCAAATTAGAGTGATCTCATTTGAATGTAATTTCTTTGATCTGAATTTGGTTATCACGTGTGTTTCACGTTTTCCAGGAAAATGGTGTAGTTGGAGATTTTATTTTTATAGGAAAGGAAACTTCCCAATTCATCATTCTTATGTGTGGACTCGTGTGTTTGTTTGCTTGTTTTTAAGTCTTCATCGAGACGTGCTGGCCTATGTTGCACTAACTGCCACACAACCAACACCACCCTCTGGAGAAGGAACGCCGAAGGGGAGCCCGTCTGCAACGCCTGCGGGCTGTACATGAAGCTCCATGGGGTGAGGAACATATCCACACTGGGAGGGACCCTTTGGGCATTGGGATCACTGCCCAGCAGCTCTGGGAGATCAAGTGTGGAGGGACCAGCCCCTAGACTGGACCCAGAAGAGCTGAAACCCAGTCCTGTCTCCTTGAACAGTTAAAAGCTCAGTTTACTGGGATTCTCCAGGCAGGATAAGGCTAAGAGGGTACTGAAACACTCAGGGTGCCCAAAGAAACAGTGGATGTCCCATTCCTGGAAGTGCTCAAGGCCAGGTTGGATGGGGCTTGGAGCAACCTGGTCTAGCAGACAGTATCCCTGCCCATGGCAGAGGGGTTGGGACTAACTGGTCAACCCAAGCTGTCCTAGGATTCTATGAAAAAGAAAGCTTACCAGGCTCCAATAGTTGGAGACTGCAGGTCCCCAAACCCAAACTTTTATATGAGCTAATTGAGAATGTGTGAAGGATGCTGAGGAGCCCACATGGAGGCTGGCTGATGACATTTATCCACAGAGGATGGGAACTGTTGATAACATGCCCATCAGCCAAAGGACTCTCCATCCCTCCATACAGGCTTCTTCAAACTTCTACCATAGGGGTTGAAGTCTCTTTACCCCATGACTGTTCCATCTGAGCCATGTAGGCTCTCAGTGTGTCAGTGTAATTTAATAAGGCCCTGTCATAAAGGTCACTAATAAATCAGGAAAAGAAAAATAAGAAATAAAGGAAAAAACAAAATCTGTGGGAAAACCTTAGCTTTTAGCCTTATACATCTTCCAGCCAAGGCCTCTTGCAGAGAAAAATAGCACTCAGTGAAGGACAAGGACTTTAGGTGTTTTGCATGAGCTACAGCATGTAAATAGGAGAGCAACACGTGTGGAAAGGAGCTGAGCAAAATACAATATTAATGATTCCAAACTTTATGAATGTCAAGGTACCACGACCTCTGGCCATGAAAAAAGAAAGCATCCAGACGAGGAAAAGGAAGCCTAAAAACATTACCAAAGGCAAAGCCTCAACAGGTACAGTGCTGTTATCATCCATCCTGAGGGCCTGGAGCACAATTCTCCTCAACATGTTTTCTGCAAGAAATAGATAATTAGAAAATAATATTGTGATTTTTTTCCACTGATGTTTTAGATCTAGAGTCTGCATTTATTCTCATATGAAAGGAAGATGCTGGGTGGGAATCCCAGTCCTGTCATATTCCTGTGGGGTTCCTATGTGGATACCCAGATGCAGTCCAGCAGTACCCATGTTCAAGCAGATTTGGGCTAAACTGAGTAATGGGAAAAAATACAGGTGTGAATGGCATATCAAAGATTGAGGAGAGTGTATCATGATGCATTCAACATTAGCCCATCCATCCTGTACCAGCACTGCCAGACTGTGAAAGGGTTCCCTCCTCCTCCATCAGCATCTTGGCAGCCAAATACAAAGACTTACACTGACAGAGATTTGGTAGAGAAAGAACAGTAGGGTCACGCCATGAGATATGATTATTGTCATTAAAATATAAATTTCTTTAGGAGTAGATTTGTGCCTACATTGCTTCACCACCTTCTACCAATTATCTTCCAGGATCTACAACTTCGGCCACTAACTCCCCTTCTTCCATTACCAACTCAGACAGCACGGTCACTTTAAAATCAGAGCCCAGCACAACCTCGCAGTATCCCGGACAAACCATCGTGTCAGTGTCCCAGGTGAGGCACAGGGACCTGCAGCCATCCCCTGCTGGGCTGGATGATCCACACCCCTCCACAGCCACTGACCTGGGAGGCCCTGATGAGGTTAAGAGATTAGGTCATTGCTGCCTCAGATTGAGGAAAGCAGAGAGCATGAGCCAAGACATCATGGACGAGGAAGGGCTCCAGCCTGTTGGCTCCTCATCAGCTCTTTTGTCTTGCAGTGGGGAACTGGGAGGTCTGAGCCCTGCTGTGAGAGGCGACTGGTGGTGAAAAGGCTTCAGTGCAGAGCTGAGTTTAATTTCCATCTTCTGCCATGAAATCCTGGTAGTAACAACCCTGTTGAGTTGGTGAGATCAGCCCAGGGTGGAATCCTCTGTAGTTCCCAAGAAAAGGCTCCCTGGGCAAACATTGTCTGCACTTTATAGCCCCGAGGTGCTCAGCAACCACAGACCTCTAATGCTGCCAGAGGCCTCAGGGTGCTTGTGCCCTGAGCTTTCCTTTGGGGCTGGCTGCTATTTCATATTGATGGAGGAAAAAACAGGTCTAAATCAAGCCACACACTAAAATTTTGTGACCCAACACTGTCTTTATGTTGAGTCTAAGCTCTTGCTGAGCTGGACACATGTGCATGGAGGGGAAGCTCAGCCCCAGCACCCAAGTGCCTGGCGCAGCACCAGTTACACCGTATGGGATAGGGTTTTTTTTTGTTTGAAACCAAGAAATCTGGTTTGTTCTGAGCTCTGAAAAAATATACCCACACCTAGAGATCTCCAAACTGGACATATTTAATCAAAAAATAAATGCAGATGGGTCCTGAGATGCCTCCTCCCTGCCTGGGCATTGTGCTTGCTTGGAATGGAACACCGTTCCTGCCCAGCTCCAGGCTGTTCCGAAGGACAGCTGTAGGCATCAGGGATAACCCACTCTATTCCATCCTAATCCCACCACTGTGCTATGACACAGGGCTGAGTGACCTGTTGGTTAAAAACTATTGGCTTTCTAATGCCTTTCTGCTTCCCTCCTTGGGGCAGGCACAGAGCCAGTCGGATGAGGCGCTGGCCGGCGGCCACGGCGAGTTCAAATTTGAGCCCGAGGACTACACCTTCTCCCCCACCACCATGGCCCCGCAGCCTGGGCTGAGTGTGCCACTTCGACAGGACTCCTGGTGTGCCCTGGCACTTGCCTAGAAACCCTCAACCTCCAGCAAAAAGCCTCGGGACCAATGTTTTCGGCTGGCCCCGCAAACGGCCGACGGACAGGAGGACGGGCTGCCCCAGCGCCTCAGGACTGCAGGGTGTCCCACAGCCACAGGACAGGTTTCTCTTGGAGGATGTATGTGGAAAAGCTGGATGGGGCTGGGATGGCTCTGCTGTGGCAACAGCTCCCCAAAAAGCTCATCCTTCCCCGGAGCAACCCAGGGCTGCCTCCCCAAGGCCAGAACCCTGGGGCCACCTCCACTTTCCCGGGGAAAGCCTTCCTCCTTTGAGATGAAACCAGCAAATAAATGCATCCCAGAATCTATGTTTATTCGCAGTGATTTCTCCCTCCTATGTCTCCTCTGTGTGCAATTTATTCCACTTTCCAATAAAGACTGTAATAACATGGCACCAAATAACTTAATTTTATTAAAATGTAAACTATGTGGCCTGCCTTATGTTTTATTGGCCACAACAGGAAGGAAAGAGAAAAAAAAAAAAAGCAACGGTTGTTTTAAACATTTATTGTTTTATATTAAAAACGATCATCTCTATAGAGTGTTAGCTTCTGAAGCGTTTCGCGTATCAACACTGAGCTGATGAGTCATACATGAAATAAACACACTGCTCTTCCCTTTCCAGCTCCAAACAAAGAGTTTTTCGTTGTTATTTTAGGCAAATGACATGACAAAAATGGTCAAAACCTCCCAATAATAAAAGAATACAGAAATGCTGTTTTCTCTTTTGTATTTCCTCACAGGTTTTGATATTGCCAGCTCTGAGCATTAGAAAATCAGAAGTTAGTCCTCCAAAACTTAAGAGAAAGGTTTGAGGGATTGAAAAATAAAGGATATGTTGGAGTTATATTTGTTTACATCCAGTTTTGGGGATGTTTTGAGTGGAGAATTTCTGGATTTCAGCCATGCAGAGCAGATTACTTTTTAATTATTTTAATGAAAACCAAGTAGGAAACAATTTCTTAGAGCTGAGCTGTAGAAAAAGATCTTCAGTGATGCAAAAACATCACATTTTCAAAAGCTGGCAACAGCGTGTTTCTAAAGCTTCTTGCAGCTGGGAGATGGAGAGATATGCTCTGCTGGGGCATGCAGAGGGGTCCTGGAAGTCCTGAGGAACCTGGGGGTGAAGAGAAGACCACAGTGAGGAGGGGAGATGGGTGGGAAATGAAGGGGGAGCAAGGTCATGAAGTTACTTATGGCCTACTTCATTTGTTATTTCTAAATAAAATCCGCAGCCTGGCTGGACAGCTATTTATGGCCAGGAAACTGTCAAGTAATAGTTCCTTTATATAGAAGTTGACCTGTCCACAGCTTCCTGGAGCAACTCTTCCTCTTGTCAGAAGAGATGGATCGCTTGATTTTTATTATAAACAACAGGCTAAAGATGATCAGGGAGAGTGAATCTGACATCAAGTCACAACTCAGCTGAGATGGAGGATGATGCTTTCCACCATGCAACCCTTGCTGGAGGAAAGGAGATGCTCCAGGCACTGGGGAGCACTGGTCCCCTCCAGTGCTGCCATAGCTCAGCGTCTGTTGGCTCAGCATCACCCCGTGCAGGCGAGGGGGAGGGGTTCAAGCCACCCTTTTATTAAAGCCCATGGATGAAAAACTGCCTCTGGAGGAGTATTTATCATTTTCAGAGCCTCATTAGCAGCTTCTATGATGCAAACCTCCAGTGCTGGGGCGAAGGCTGTCACAGAGTGGCATCCCTCCAGCACCAGGCTCAGCACTGGCACACCACGTTTGCATGGCCAGGCTCTACCCATGGATCCACATCTCTACCATTTGTTTTTCCACTCTCCAGCCTGCCAACATCCGCAGCAGAGCCAGGCACAGCCATGTAGCAGATAAGCCAGCAGCACGGGGCTGGTGGGTGACGCCGTCCCCAAATCCAGCCCAAACTCTGCCTCTGGGAGTCAGGAAAAGGGGTGATGTGGCCCAGGCTCAGGCGACCCACCGGCGCCCGAGGTGACGTGCCAGGACACAGGCGGGCAAGAGGGAGCAGGAGCCCTGGGTGTAGCATGAGTAATGCTCCCGGGCAGCTCCCCAAACCTCAAACTTCACAGGCAAAAAAAAAGCAGCGCAACACAAGCCATGGCAAGATGATTTCTATGGATAGTGGCAGGGGGTCCCCGCTTTTTCATCTGCATGACCCCGAGGAGGAGAGTCATTTTAAAGGCAAACAAGGAGACCTAAACAATGCCAAGATGTTGACACCAGTGGCTCCAGCAGTTTTATTTATGGCCTGTTGGTAACCGTCGACCGGGCGTCGGGATGCTCGGGGGGCTGGTGACAGACGAAACGAGGCAGAGGGACAAGAAGTGAAACAACTGGGACATGTAATTTTTCCTTCCTGCTCGCTCCCTGCACTCACTGGGTGACATCATCCACAAGGCTGGTTTTTCATTTCTTGTGAGTGTCTCCCAATCTTTCATTCCCATTTCCAAGGCAGGAGCCATCCCTGCAGAGTTCTGTGTCTTGGCCTCCTAACGGCAGAGGCAGCGTGTCTGCACAGTCCTGTGGGAGAGGGGGAATTCCTTTCCTCCTCCACCCACAGAGAAGCCAGCACCCCTGTGCAGCTCCCAGCCTTGCAGAGCCAGGTCCAGGGGGACCCATGCAATATTTAGCCATTCCCTCCCCAGCTGCCACTTTGAATCCACATCCCTTTGTATCTCTCATTGCATGACAAAGAGGAGCATCTGCCCCATAAGTGTGAACAAAAGCCAAGGGAAAGTTTGGGTCTTCCCAGCTCTTGCTACATCCTCAATCCTGCTCCTGCAGCCTCCTGGCCCCTGGTGGCCCAGCCCAGCTCAGCCCCCACACTCCCAGGAGTTTGAATGGCTGGGGTGGAAGCAATGCAGGAGATCAGACACAAAACTGAGGTCTGGGAGAATCAGACCCCCCAGCTGACCAGGTTATGAGTTTCTGTCCCACCCCTTCTGGCTCCAGCAATTGGTCTGAGCCTGCCCAGGCTGTGCTAACAGCAGCTCCACCATCCTCTGTCGCCAGGCTCACCCCTCCCTGCCCCATCCCCAAGCAAGGCTGATTTGCAGACATACTGCAGAGATCAACTTTTACTTCTCTTTCCCACACCTTTCTCAGCCCCCTTGGTGCTCTCTCGCCTTCCCAGGCATGGGGTGTATTTGCTCTCCTACAGGTCTGGTGGCTGTGGACAACTGTTATGTTTACTGTTGTTGTACAGCTGCCTCGGAGCTATCAATTGCCTTTGTTCAAAGGTCACCTGCCCAGATGATTTTACAACACAACTACAATGATCTGTTCCATTTTGCACTTTATACTGATGCCACAGTGATTTCTACGAAGTCATCGAGTGAGTAATGAAGCACTTGAGCCTATAAACACGTTGTCCTTCTTTATGATCATATTAATAACACAATAAAATCGTTGCTCACACAAGCAGTTGCGTTAAAAAAAAAAGTTTCCTTTTGATTTCTTCATGAAAAATAGAAACTTGTGGTTTCTTGTCTGCTGGACTCCCAAGCCCCAGACTCTCTAATGGGGTGTCACTCCCATGCTGGAGCACAGAGAGACACCCTTTTTACTATGTTGCACACAGAAATCTCCAGCACAACTTGTGTGGCAGCTCAGCTGCCGACTGGGCTCTGCCTAAATTGCAAATAGCACCCAGTTGGGAGGGAGGTTTGATTCTTCCTTGGCACAAGCCTTGGGGACACACAAGCCCCAGGTGAAGCTGTGGACCACTCATTAGGCTGATTTGTGCCAGCTGAGGAATGTGCCCATCGTGGTTGTAAGGGGATGGGGCATTAAATTTCCTTTTCTTTGTCCTATGGTTGATAAGTCTATGAAACACTGTGTGAATCCAAGAGGTTTTTCCTGGAAATAAGGTGACAGAAAGGCTATGAGCCAGGTACAGCAGTGCTCTAGGGGCTGAAGGGTCTGTAGGGCTGTTGCTGGTTTTTATTCTCTCTGGAAGTGCTTGGTGATACAGAGAGGCAAATTCCCTTTTACCTCCCAATCCCTGTCCACTGCTTCCCTGCTCCTCTCCAATGCCTTTTATTGCCAAGCCAGTGTCATGTAGCAGCCAGCAAAACAACTCATGTTGCTTTCCAGGTCAGTGTGCTGCAGTAATTAAATATCCAGACTATTTCCTTGTGTAGCAGCTAAACCAGAGCTGAATATTCAATCTCACCATTGTATGCATAGCGGAAGAAAACAAACAGCACTGCTCCTTTAATCACATCAGGTGGTCCTTCTTGGAGAAAGCTTTGTGTCCAGGGGTTGGAAGGAGGTGGCATCTCCAAGAATTTCTTCTGTTCAGTATCAAATTTACATAGAATAACCCAAAAGACACTTGATCAGGAACAATAACAACTTCTGCAAAGTGGCTTTATTTCAAAGAAGCTCCTTTTCAAGGAGAAGCTTGGTGAGCAGCAGCACATTCCAAAACGGCTCTTGTTAAAGGGAGTTTATACCCACCCGGTTGTCTTCTCCAAAACCTCCAAAATCCCATGTTTCAGTAAAATTTCTGCCCAAGAGTACGACTGTATGGATACAGCAAGTGTTGAGAGAAAGGATGGGGAGCAGTATTGGACTGTCTTTATAGTCAAACTTAACAAAAAACAGCTTTATCTACAATTTTCTAGAGCTCTGGGACTACTGGAATTTACCAGCCTTTGTACTGTTCTTGCAGGCTGACATTAATGGTGTTAGAAAATGCATTAGTATTGGAATTCAAAGAAAGATTTTTATGGCAAGCATTTCCACAGCAGTGTTAGATGTGGCCAATAGTAGACCTTGACTATTGTGTTGTTTGAAAATGTTGGAGTCTGAGCTGCTTCCAGGGCCAATTTCTCAGCTGACACAAGGTAATAGTGCTGAATCACTCCTCCATAAAAACAATTAACTCATTAATAAGTTGCTATTTGTGTTTCCTGATGATCTAGAAGAAAACAGGAGGAAGTGGGAAAATTTTATCATTCAAGTAGAAAATTCTGTTTTGTCTTGGGTGCAAAACTAGTTTCATGCTTGGGAAAGCTTTGGGATCCCTCATCTTGGGAATGAGTGCAAATGAGAGCACATGTGGGGGAAAAGATGGCTAGAAAAGAGTAAAGTAATGGTGCCTCTCACGATTTTCTTCCAACCAAGCAAATGGCTCAATGCATTTCCACACTGGTGGAAACTTCCAGCGCTTGTCCCAGCTCATCTATGCTCACATTTCCCTTCTCCAGTGAAAGGCATGGGAATGACCCTCCTGTGGGCCCACCTGAAATACTGACTGTGGGAGGAAAGCAGAGGTGAGCACAGGCAGGACATGGAGCAGGGTCCTGATGTCACTGTTATTTCAGGTGTCAGAATCGTTCCTCCCATCTGTTCACTCCTTGCTTGTAATACAGAAGAGTAGCTCTGGCTTGTGAAATGCATGGGAATGATGGGCATTCAGCCACGGGAGCCTGCTGTAACACCTGACTTGAAGAGGTGCTTCAGCTGCCTGTAGTGATATGGCCTCAGTGAGAGGTTGGAAACGCTGCTGGAGACCCCACCCCTCCGTGTGCGAGCAGCAGGACTAAGGTGAGCAGCCAGGTGGAATCAGTGTTAATCATTTACCCTGAGTGTGATGGAGGCTGTAACAGACACTCTCTGTGTGTACAGGGATCTCTAAGCATGAGTGCTGAACGGGGAAGCTGCTGCTCAAAGGGCATCATGAAGTGGCCTTTTGGGGAGGCAGTTTATTCAGATCCACCTTTGTTTGCTTTGTGGGAGCACATTCCACTGCCTTGGTGCTCTGGCACTGGCAAGGCCAGCACCTCAAGGCAGCACAGATGGGGATTGCAGGGTGACTGCCACTCCTGAGTCTGACCTTGACATCTTTCCTCCCTGATTAATAATGCCTCAGCACCAAACAAGAGCAGAGAACTCAAGGTCACCATTAGCCGTTGCCTTCCGTGTTCAGGAATAATGGTGATGTTTGAGCCTCACTCCATGGGAATTCTCTTGGAAGCATGTAGGCTGGCTTTTCTGCTGTCCTAAAGCATTTTAAACCTATACCATCATGGATATAATATGTATAAATTTCTGTATTAATTAATGCAGATATTATAACAAAGCAAGATTTGGGATTGAGTTGGCACTCAGGTGTAGGTGAACATGTTGCCATCACCTTCCTTCAGGAGGAAAGAGTGTTAACCATGGACTGTTATTCCTCCATAACTAAGTTCATCCTAGTCAACAGCAACCCAGACCTTACTATCTTCAGCTTGGATTTCTTCAGGTCATACCCCAAAACAGGTTTTCCCCAGGAGCAAATCATGCCTCTGTGCTGAGTCACTAGAAGGATCTTACAGTTCCATGGGAGATAGACCAAGATAAAAGCAAAGATTAAAGGGACTTTGTTCCTGGATGAGTTTCTCTCTTGGTCCACTGCAGAGCTTGCTCCTAAATCCAGTCTTGCATCCACAGAAGAGGCTCTGTGAACAGGAGCTTGGTCCTGTGCTCTGCATTCAGGGTGAATGTACCTGCATGGTCTGTGGCTCCCAGGGCAGTCCCAACACATGAAAGGCCTCACACCTTCTCTTGGAGGAAGCCGAGGACCCAGCAAAGCTGCTCCAGAAGCATCATTTCAGCAGGAAAGTTGATCTCATCAGTATTCCCACAGCAGGCTTTGCTACGTGCCCAGAAGTGATTGACAGTGGCTTGAGCTTTGCTTTTAAATCATGCAGCTTTGCCTCATATTAACACATGATTAGAAAGGATTTTGCAATTTAAAATATTAATAATGGATAACTCATTTCTGAGCAGCAAGTTTTAATAAGACTGCTCCTTCTCGGACGGGCTCTGCTCTGATGTCATTGACTTTGACATTGCTGCTTGCCCTTTTCTTTAGACAAAGATGCAGAACTGGTCTGTGTGTTCCTTCCTTTCCCCTGCTGTCTGGGGTGCCCTGGGCACTTCAGTTTCAGAGCCAACACTATCTTTGCAGTGTTAATGGAAATAAATCTGGGGAGAGGTGAGCCACATCTGCCCCATCACCTTGAAGTGACATGACTGGGAGAGCAGGAGCACCCTGGGGTGATCACGGGGAGGAGGCCCTTGGGCTGCCATTGTCATCTACCCCTGGAAGTTGGTACCTATGTCTAAAACAAAGTGCAGACAGGAAAAGCACTGCCTTTTACTATTTTGGGTGGGGGACTGACAGCCGGGACAGACTGGAGACACCACAAGCTGCTTTGCGATGTTGGCACTTTTCCTTCTCAGGAGTTCTGGGTTTTGGAAGGTCTCTGTGCTCGCACAGACTGGGTTTTCTTAAACTTTTTAAAGCCTATGGTTGTTCTAAAATGAAGATACCTCTTGACTTTTCTTTTTCTGGCTTGGTGCAAGCATCACCAATCATTTTGGTTACAGTGCTGTCAATGGGGCTTGTAACATAACCACAAAATCGGATACATCTGGAGAACACTGAGCAAGGTCACCAGGGACAGAGTTCCTTTTGGTTTTTAAAGGCAGTCTGGATAAATGGCAACCAAACCTTCTTGCATTTGCAGGAGGCAAAAGCCAAAAATAAAACCACAATTGCATTCATGTTTTCCAGTTAAAATAGCTGTCTTCTATCCCTGTAATTAAATCCAGTTTTGATTTTCCAAAGAAAGGCAGGCTAAGGATCAGCCCATAATTAGTAGGAAACTGGTTTGGATAGAATAGAAATTTACTTATCTCTTCATCAGAAACCAAATCCAAACAAAACCAGAATCTGATTTGAGGTTTACAAGCCTTTTTAAACGCAGCATTTGAGTGCTTCTGAATTTCTCCAAAACTAGGACTGAAAAAAAAAAAATGTCAGGGAGAAATCCCTGTGATTTCTCAGTCTTACTCAGAGGCAGGAAATTTAGGGACTTCCTCCTAAGGTTTCTTGGGAGACCGACATGCTTTTTGTTATCACTGATGCCTTTTCTCGAGCTGCACAATTGGTCTGCAGAAAACACAGCCCAAATGTTTAGGTTATTTTTCCACCCCGAGCCCGGGCTGCCCAAAGGTGGTGATTCATTAAGGAGGCTGCGCTCCCACTAATCACCAGCTCGGGTCCAGGCTGCGGCCAGCACGGAGCGTATCCTTGGAGTGGAACCTTATCTCGGGAGCTTCCTGAGTCTGCAGAATTGAATGAAAGTCTCACCAGGAAAAGTGGTTTGTTTTGCTTTTAGTTTGTTTTGTAAGAAAGCTGAGAATTTCCCTTCCCAGCCAACTCTGAATTGAGCACAGGGAAGCTCACGAGTTTCAGCGCTTCAGATCCTCAGGTTCTCTGGACTCCAGAAGTGCTAAATTCCTTTAAAAAAATATAGCTAAGCATTTTCAGTCCTCCACTGAAATTACTAATTCAGTTCTAATATGGCAAGAGGATGCGAAAGTGCTGCCCCTGTTGTCGGTAGATTTCCTTCCCTTCCCCGATGAGATTTTTGGTAAAACTCTGGTAAAATGTTTAATCTCTACCAGATTTTCGAGCTTGGCTCCCTACCTTTAACCCTGTATTCACAAGGGCACTTTCTGGTGTCATCTTCATGTAATAAGTCATCTGTTGCATCCACACTTCAGCAGTGATTGGAGCTGGGATGTCATGAGGCAAAGTGGACCTTGACAAAAGTCCAGCAGGAGGTCAGGGGCAGAAACAGCCCTGGGTTCTTGACTCTGGATTTTGTCTTGCTACTAGGGTAAAACCAATCTACATTGTAAAGTTTGGATTGTGTTTGAGCAATGCAACCACTGCTGGGGGTAGACAGTGGGCCTGGGTTAGTCCTGCTGACGAAGCTGTATCTGCAAACCCATCCTGGAGTGGAGCTGAGCTGCTGTAGAGGAACCCTGGTCATCCTCACCAGCACTGTGCTGTCCTCCTCAGAGCTGGCATGATCTTCCTAAAAAAGGTCATTTCAGGCTGAAAAGCAACGAAGATCTTCCATTTCAGACCAAAACGGGATTTTGTTGGGGTGGGGGGGAATAGACTAAATTTGGAAAACACTTAACAAAGTTCCCTTAATTTAACAACAGCTTTTATTAGATTGCACTTGTCCAATGAGATTAATGGACGTTTTCCTTTGAAACTCTGGGAGTCTTTCCTAGACACTGGGAATAAGTAGGCTCCTTCAAATGTTCTACTTCCTACAGGATTTACTGGCGAAAGATTTAATACAATTCAGCACAAACATTTTAACCTTTCCATCTAAAATGCTGAATTCAACCGTTTCCTGAATGTGTATAATTTAAAGGCTCGTGTTTTCCTGTGTCATGCTCTCTGAAGCATTTTATGTCGCCTTGCTCCTATTGACTCTTTTAAGAAAACACTCCATGAGTATACAGTCACTTTCAGATAACTCAGATGTTTACTTTATGAATGAAGGAGGAAATTGAATACTCAAATAAAGTTATGCATCTAAGTGCCAGGAGCTAACTGCCCTCTTAAATTTGCTTGTCTTCTTGAAAGAGTCTTTAAATACAATTTATGACGTAAAGAGCCTTTCCGTAGTGCTGAGTAGGATCTCCACTGTCTCAGTTATAAATGGATGCTCTCAGCAGCTGCATGTAGCTCTTTGTGAAGTCTGGGCCAGGGACAAATGCTGGGCTTTCAGGAGCTCACGTGCATCCCACTGACCTGTGTGGGGTGCAAATAAGCAGGCTGCTGTTTTGACAAAGTTACCTGGTACAGACAGAGCTACAAGCAGGTAACTAAGGAAAAGGAGGGTTTCTAGCATTATCTAACCACTGTCACACTGAACTTTAATATTAGGTTTAGATCTCACAACTGGAGGAAGTGGTGTGTGGCTGCCTGGGGGAGCAGTGTCATTTGTTGTCCTGTTTCTCCTGCCTGTGGTTTGGAACAACTTAAATCTGATTTGTATTTAGGGATATAACTCAGGCCAGTCCCTAGTTATCCTTGTCTCTGCAGTGTGTTAGGACCAGAGGTAATTGTTTTTTCCTTAAAATATCTGGCAAGCATGATTGAATTTGCATTGAATTAAAAAATAAAGCAATTCCCCAGTGAATTAACCTTGCAGACTCCCCAGCCTGTTTCTCCACCCCTTTCCTTCAAGGGAGTTTCTCCCAGGACCTCATTCCACTGCACTAATGAATTGCTACAGTAATGGGAATATGATTGACATGTTAAATGTCCTTCCTTGAGCCAGAATGATTATAGGAAGATAGATATGAACAGGCACATGTGGCTGTTTTGGCTCTGCCAGCCGTGAGCAGGACTTTGTGGAAGGCTTGGAGGATACCAGAGTACCAGAAGGACTCAAGTGAAGCCCTCACAGTAGAGATTTAATACTCCTAAGCCATTATTTGACACAGGGCTTTTCAGGTTCACATCCAATTATAATACTTTGACATATATATATTCGTTTATTTGCAAAAACAGGAAAGGTTTCAGAGTCCCTTTGGTTCCTGTTGGCTGGGATTTGATCACAGGATGGGGGAACAAGGTTTATTTTCATGGATCCCAGTTGGATGTGGGAGTCTTGTGGCCTTCAGCTCTGTTCTTCTCAGCAAAGCCATGACATGCTCAGCAGAGAGTGTGAATAAAAAGCTGCCTCCTGATGTCCAACACCCCTCTCCAGAAGCAGGACCAGGGGCCAAACTCTGCTTCACACAATAACCTTTGAGCCAAGGGCTGCTGCCACCTGCACCCTGGGCAGTGGGCAGGGAATGCAGGGACTACCCCTGAATGGATTATTCAGGGGCCAAAAAGATGAGGTCTTTTAATACTGGAGCAATTGAGCAAGTGTAAGATAAAGGGTGCAGGAATCCAAATGAGATTGTGACCTCCAGGGTGGGGGAGAGGGCCAGATCTGGAAGAGTGGATTGATGGGAAGAGGCACTGATTTGCATCCAACCTCCTCTTCAGCCTCACTGCATCTCCCCAGCATGGAATTCTCCACATTTCCTACAGTCCTTCCTGATGTAAGCGTGGGAAGTTTTTGGGACATGAAGGAGATCCAGAGAGATCTGAGTATTCCTGATGGCTGGTCTCTCTTACAGAGCACCTTGTACAAGGGCAGTGACAGGGGAGGAAGGGTCCTAGACCTTCCTCTCCTCTCCCAAAGTCACAAATAGCCCTGTTTGAGGGAGGTTCTGGGGGGTTGTGGCAGGTGAAGGCAGACCTGTGGGCCAGGCAGGGGTCACTCACAAGGTCCAATCTCTCTCGCAGCACAGGCTGCACCACCAGTGGGATCCCTATCGCACACTAATATTGGATTATGATCGTGAGACTCCACAATGTCACACTGATAAGGGTGAGGGGGTTTTCCCTCTATGAGCCTGTTTCATTTTAACACGTAGGTATGTCAAGTGAAGGGAATATTTTCCCTTCTGCATCAGACTCCAACTTTGCCGAGGTCGGTCACGGGGACGTGTGTGCAAATGTCAGAGCTGGCAAGGAGAGTGGTTATGGGGTGCACAGTGTTCCAGAGGCTGTGGGGAAGGGGCTGGGTGGGCAGCCCTGGATGGGAATGGGATAGTGTGGATCCAGACATGGTGAAGGAAAGACTGATGTTCATGAGCCGCTCTGGCAGAGCTGCCTGGGTCTGTGTTTCAGAGGTTACTGCAGTATTAAAAAGACAATTAAATCATTAATAGTTCTCAGTTTTCCCAGCCTTATCCAGGTAGTGTTTCTGGAATAGGCTAGAAGAGACCTTAACTTTTACTTTCTCAGGTCCTTCTGAAACATGCAAGAGCTTGGTACAGTCTGTGAGGATACCTCAGATCTCTGTACTGTCCATCAGTGGCCAACATGAGTGCTTCAAATGCAGAGGTGGACCAAGGGGTGATGGAGGAAACAGCTTACTTCACTGACTGACTGAGAAAGTGCTTTTGTAATCCTATATAGAATTTTTCACCAGAAACTGATGTTGCTGAGAGAGAAATACCCTGGGGACTGAAAAACTTAATACTGCTTCCACTTGAACATGGCCTGCTTGCACAGTGCACCCCAAGCCAGGTAATGTTTGAGGAAAGAGAGGTAGGAGTCATTTGAAGGAGAAAAATATAGTGGCAAAAAGCAAATATGGATTTGTAAACTCTATTGTCTGGGGCTGGTTCCCTCACAGGCAATCACCTCCTCTGTCCCTCCAAACCCAAGGGTCCCTGGGGGAGAAGATAATGTGGTGCTTGAGGAAGTGCACCATCTTCTCTTGGGCTGAGCTCTAATTAACGAATTAAAATGCAGAAATGCATCACAGCTCGTGTTCCCGGTCACTTCCTACTGAACAGCCCCTGCAAAACCTCTGCCAGCTCCATGAGCATCCAAGTCAATACCATACACCAAAATGTCAAAGGGGACAATAGCAACTAAAAATAGGCAAAGACAGGAATTTGCCTATAATATTTTTAACCTTGGAGGATTGCAAAGTTATATATAGCTAATAGAGAAAAATGGGTTTTGTTACTTAAGTGAGGAAAATGAGAGTTTTGTCTGTTTAACTGGGTAACTGGTTTAGTGTCGGTTTAATTTCAAATCTAATAACCTGTTTTTGGCACTGTACCTGTCCACACTTATCCTGGGGCTGTTGCACAACTGTGGGCTTCCTGGGGTGCTGGGGGGCAAGTATGGATCACATATTAAAGGCACTGAGTGTTAGTGGGGGATTTTACTCCCTTCTCTTGGTTGCTATTTAGCCAGGTAGGAGAGAGGGGTGGAGGGCAGGGCTCAGATTGCAGAAGCAGTTTGGAAATGGGCTTGTGCAGTTGCTGCTGCCTGGTCTCTGGGCCACAGACCAACATGCAAGGTGGCTCCTGACATCATCTTTTACTCTTCCAGTTTGTGCTGGAAACCTGCCATCCATGTTGGTCCTTGGAGGGACAAGGAGACAGGAGCAAGTCAAGGCTGCTGCTCCCTCTGCTGACTCTGGCTGTGGGCAGGAGGCTGAGCCTGGGCAAGCTCCAGGGCCAAGTTCCAATGGTACCAGTGCCCAACTCACCACGAGCATCACCAGGGTGGGAACCCACTCCCAGAAAAGCCATTTGGTAAATACTCAATAGGGCACTTTTGCCTTACAGCAGAAGTAGATGAATAAACAGGAAATAGGGGGTTGAGCAACTATTTCTTTTTTCTTATGTACCCCTATGACAAACTATGACTTTTACCAAAAAGTATCTTGATGATAAAGCACTCAGGATCCAACACTGAATCAAAGAAAACTTTGTCATTGAATTTAATGGGAACATGTTCAAGTCTGTAATCTGCAACTAGAACTCTTTGCTTTTTTTTTCCTGCAGATCCCTTTAATCCTTTAGCAACCATGTGTATTTTCCAAAGAGGTTTTCTGTATGTCCCAGGGGTATAAAATCACAGTGGGAAAGAAGTGCTGCTCATAACCTGTGAGCAACCACAATCTGCCTCCCTCTCTGCTGGTAACACCCTGTGGATATTTGCTTCTCAGAGATTAGAGGAACAAAGCTAGGAGAGAGCAGCGTTCCATTATGGTGGAGCATATAATATTGTGATTATTACTCATGCCCTCTGTCTAATTAATCATTTTGTGTGTTATTTGAAGGCAAACAGGGCCTTTGGTTCATTATCGCTTATACATACACAGAACTGGAGTCACTTCAGTGCTGTCAGACTCAGTTAATCCCTGCCTGGGTTTTGTACATGTCTGGGTATCTGAATCATGTACATGGCAAATGATCTACTAATATGTTTGCTCCACCAGTTTGTTCATATGGAGCCAAATATATGAAAGCATTCAAACTCCGGAAAGTGCAGATATGGTCCTAATGGATTTGACAAAGGCACCTAATGTTAAAGGTTGTGGAAAAAGGGGTGCTGATGAAATGCCTTTTTTTTTTTTTTCTTTCTTTTCTCTTAAAGTATTTTGTTTGTACTTCTTTTATTATTTATATTTTATCCTGCTCAATGTTTTAAACTGAGAGGCAGGAAAAGGGATCAGGAAAACTCGGAATTCTATGAGAACAGAATTAGAGGGCAAAAATATCCATTTAATCTGAAGAAGAGGAAACGGGTGATTGCTGAAGATGGGTTTTTGTGGTACCCAGTACAGGAGCCAGACTATGAGCTGCAGCTCAGCCAGGGTGCTGCATTGGTGGCATCAATCACAATGGCCACCAGGTTATCCAGGTAGCTACAAGGTGCAGTTATCCTGCCTGCCCCCCCCCATCCTACCTCACCACATGGCAGCACTCTGAAAATCTGGGCCATGAATTTTAAAACTTAGAGGATCTCTACATTCTTTTGTGCACTGCTCATCTGTACAAGAACAGAGCCTGCTTTCAGGCTCTGCACTTGGAAGGCTTCACATTAAGACTGTAACATTTTGATTACAAGTGATATAAAATGCAGTTCGCTTTATTTCCTAATTAATGACAGTACATAAGGCAACAGTAAACTCAATTGCTTCCAACAGCTTTTTATATTCACTTGGAGGCATTTACAGAAATATGACTTGTGTACCCAGCAGAATCTTCCCTTGACCAGATGTAGAAGGAAAGCACTTTTATTGGCTCCATGATAATATCACTAAAGAGGAAACAAGCTATAAAAAATAATAAAAAAAAACCAACCCACACTGAATTTGAGAGTTGCTAAACTGAAAGATACAGAAACAAATACAGAGAAGATAATAAGACCTTTTACTGATAGTGCTGTCCCGTGTAAATAACGCAGACACACTGAGTAGGTCTCTCTGCAGTGACACTCATTAGAAACATGTACATCAGCCCAGAGCAATTACTTTGATTGTTCCCCAGCTTCTTTTCACAATAAATGTCTGCAGACCCTCCAAGGCTGGAGTCATTCTGCTCACCGTGTGTCCCTGCAGATACACAGCCATGCTGCAAACAGGGAACTGCCATGTATTTCCCACTCAGGATCTGGGGCTCATTGCTTTATAGACCAAATTTCAGGAAAAGTCCTAGTCCAGGAGAGTTGATTAAACAAGGAATGGGCTCAGCCAGGGAATATATTGACCAATGGCTGTCTGGCACATAGATCTTGCCTTCAGTTTGCATCTGCAAATGGGTGAGATGCGCCTGAATTGCAATGAAATCCATGTGGATGTTGTCTTCCTAAACATCAAACCTGTTCACCAATGAGTCTAATTCACACTTTTTTTTGCTTGAAATTAAAGATAATGGAGTTCTGCACACACTGACACTCCAAGTGTAGATTTTAGATCCAGTAGTAGATTTTCAGAGGTGTGACATGTCTGTGTCTCCCTGGAGCATGGGGAGAAATGTGGGATTGTCATGTTCTGCCCTGGAACTCCAGGTTGGAGAGTCATGTGACCATAGGAAAACATGGGTGTCAGGAGCTCAGCACCAAGGCAGGAAGAAGTTACACCTTGTGCCACCCAGACACAACAGGAGGGGGAAAAACAGTAAGTCCAGGGGAAATCCTAAGAATTTAGATGAAAACCTACAGGTGGGTAGCTCAGATATACCAGCTCTGGTTTATTGCTTAGCATCAAGTGATAACCTGCCTAGTAAAGGGCTAATAAACGACTGACACAGTTTTGAGAGGCTGCAGCAAGGATAGTTTTTAGTGTTGGGATCACCTTAAACAGCCTCTTCAACTGGCATAATGCCCTAAGAGGAAAAGTGCCATCAACTAATCAGAAACATCAATGATCTCCTCCTCAAGTGATCTGACTGGAAAATAAGAGCTACACACTGTTAGTATGTGCAGAACAACAGGACAGGCTGTGTGCCCCATTTAAAGAAGTATAAAATTCAGGTGTTGTGCATGCAAAGAGCTTTATTAAAGGAAAATTGAATTCTTTTGCATTGCCATCCTTCTTGGATGAAATGCCATCACCTCAGCTTGCAGAGGCACAGCACAAGAACCCAGAACCCACACTGAAAACCATGTGACCCCTGGGGGAGCTGCAAGAAGTCTAGAGAAGTGTTTGGCTGAAAGTCAGGAATGAGCTAAATTTCCTAAGGTAAATTTTCTTTTTTTCCCCTTGGTTTTAAATATTTTGCCTGGGGAAGGTCCAATGAAAGGACAAAATAAGCGGGCATGGGAGACTACAGCCTTTGGCAGCATGATAGAAGTGTAATGTTATAACAAAAATAAGCTGAAATTCAGTCAGAGTGAAAATGTATAAGTTGAGGACAGATTTGTCTTTGTATGTGGTAGTCTGAAGCTAGAGAGATGACTAAATGATGCCCAACAAGCAGAAACACTAAAGCTGACTCTGAAGCATAAAATTTCACAGTTGCATGGGAAAAGATGAGCAGTGAGAGTTAAGAATGAGCAAGACATCAAATAAATTTGTATAGCACTGCTCCTAGGTGACAATAACCCATTTCTCTCCTCTTGGTGTCACAAGTGTTCTCTTCTCCATACATGTTTTACAGAAGGATGGGACAAAGCCAGCCCAAGCCCTTCTCTAGCAGAAAGAGGGCAGTTGCTGAATGTCCATCTTCTGAAGGCAGCTCTTAACTTTGTCCTGAACATCCTGCTGTGACAATGGAAAGAAAGACATCACCTTTAGCAAGGCAGGAAAATGGGAACTGGAAAGCATAAACATATGGAGAAAATGGAAGGGAAAGCAAAGAGACATCTGCATTTCCTGAAAGCCCCTTCCTTTATGACAGTGCAATCCTCACAACTGAATCAGAAGTTGTATTTGCTCAAAAGAGTTAATCTTTATTAACAGCCCCAGAATGCCCTTCAGCTGGTGCACAGCCTGGTTCAAAGGTTTTCAAGAAAAACAACATACCATAAACCAAAGGGCAAACACTAATTGGAAGCAATGTAATTCTGAAAACAGCAATACCATTTTGTGGGTTAATAACCGGAAATTAAATTTCATGTATGTTAGCAAAACCCATCATAAAGCACCAGGTGAATAAGGGGCATGGGCAATGAGGGCAAGGGTTTGGAGCACACATAGTCACCGTCTGACAGCAACCCTTATTCCTTGGTCACAGTCAATATTCCCAAAGGATTAGTCTTCAGCCTTGAACTGCTGGTTCAAGGAAATGGTTTGTACAACGTGGCTCCTGTTGCTGCTTTGGTACTGGAATAAAGAGGGTCATAATTCAGTTGTCCCCAGAAGCAGCACTGCTCTTCTCACATCCAGGCACATGGAGTCGGGGCAGCAGCAAAGGATTGCTGTGACTTGTCCCTCCAATTTGATGTTCTCCCAATCCAGTTCTCAAGTGCTTCAACTGACCTTGCTGTCTGCACTGGATACACAAATCAAAGACCAGTCTTAAAAATGAATAGAGTTTCAATGTTAAAATGTCATGAAATGGAGAGCAGGTACAGGCGCATGCTGGGATTGGGTTTGCTGATGATGGCATTGCCTGAAATGGAAACTCAGCTAATATTTGGACTGCAGGGTGTGTGTCTCTTATAAGGAAATGGCCTAATATGGAAAAGGAGGTAGAAACACAAGGTCAGATCCTCTCTCTTCTGCCCTCATTTCCCCTTCTGGCTGCACTGGCTGCCCCGACACTGCAGCAGAGTCAAGGGACTGATGTCTCCACAATCAGTCTCCAGGCTGCCTCTCACCAGGGATTCCTGCAGAGCAAACCCCCACCCCAACCCAGGGCACCGGCAGCTGAGAGGGGTGGATGCTGGGTAGGGGTGACAGATAACCTCAGTGAATTCTTGCAGCTGGCATAGGCCTAAGGAGATGGACCCTGCCCAGAAGTTGTCCTGACTCTGCACAACATAATAAAGTCATCTGCTGGTCAAGCCAGGCTGGTCACAACATTTGGTTGGAGATACCTATGGGCCATCTCTGTTCCTGGGAGCTCAGTTGTGAATAAACAAAAATATGGCCTCAGGTAGATGTTGTGTCTGTGGTGGCAGTTCCTTCACCTGTGGAGCCCACACCTCTGCTTCTTGATACACTACAGAAACATTTGCTGCTATTTGCTTTATTTCCAGCTGTTGGTGGTTAAGCTGAAGCGTGGGAAGGTCAGAAAGCCAGCATATGCCTGGGCAAGAGAAAAAGCTCTTCATCCACACATGGGTTGCAGAAAGGACAGTGACAACCAAGTGTCCCCGAGGAGGGACAGCTCTTTGCAGCTGTGAACCATAAGCTCTGCTCACAGCAAGCTGCTGCTCAGGGTCTATTTTGCTTTTGCCTGTCGCTGTGTTTGTGAGACTTTTTGTCTGTAGGCCTCTCTCCCACTGAACCCATCCATCACCAGCGCTGACAGAGGTTCCTGCTGCCCGAAACGGCCAGGAAGACTCAGTGGAGCCAGAACCTCGGGGGTCAAGTCCAGGTTGTCATGTCTGAGTGAACGCTGCTCAGGATACACGTGGCCCAACGTCATGTTTGGAAGGCAGTGGAGGACCGAGAGGGAGGAGAAGGAAGGATAGGATGTAATCTTTCATCCCGAGGGGAGGCATGTGGGATGGGAATATTTCATTTTGTTGCTGCTGATGGTCTGGCCCTGAGCGGTTGGAGGAAGGGAGTCCCCAGCACAGGCAGAGAGCAGCCGCTGTCTCTGCAGCCCTGGCACGGCTCTCCTGGTCGCTATTTTTGGCTGCAGAAAAAACATGAAGGCAAGGAATGGTGGGGACATCAAGCTGAACTCAGGGATGCTCCTTGTGTGAACAAAGAAATAGGAGAAGGTCTAAAGGTACAAGCATCCCATAGTCAGGGTCCAGAGCACATGTGAGGAAAGCTGTAGGCATTGCACTGAAGTGATGGACGGAGGAAGGAGCTCAGGATACATCAGAGCAGCTGCCTCCCAGCTGACCTGAAAGAGCAGGTGATGGATGCACTGGGCTTCCTTACTCTCCACCTTCCCCTTCACTCTCACCAGCAACTCCAGCAGCACCAGTAACTAAATAATACCTGCAGCTGGTTTTACTCAGAGCTATTGCCCAAAGGTGCCTGTAACACATCTCTCAGTATCTCTGGTGTCAATGCCTGACTGGTCCAGGCTGGCAGCCTCAACCACAAAATGTCATGTCTGTCATGGGTTGGGAGCATTGCCCTGAGGCTGAACTCTTATGGGTTATCCCAGCCAATGGGGACAATGACATGCCACAGTCCACCTCAGCACTCCACTTTATATCAGACAAACCCCACAAATTGACCCTTGCTCCACACAGTGGGATGATGGCCCCAGGGATAGGCACCCCCTGAGCTTCCCTCAGCCAGGCAGATCCCCTGCTGAGCAGTGACAGTGGGTACAGTGGTCACGACCCACTCCCAAACTGCACTTTATTTGGTTCCATATCCCTGGAAGAATGCTTTATCCCCCACAGGGCTGCCTCCTGTCCTGGGAGCAGCCCCAGCCAGCACAAAGAGGAGCAAGCACCCAGTCACACTCACATTGTTTCAACACATTTGCTTAATTAGTTTATCAAGAAATGTGTTTGGCCTCGTCTGAGGGAAATGCTCTCTGTCATTCCCAGGCATCCTGCGGGGCCCCGGGGAGCTGACAGACCCTGGCTCCTTCCTATCTCTCCTTAACTCCATTTGCTGGGCCTATTTCCCATTATTTTTTTTTTCCATGTAGCACTCCCTACCATTTTGGGATTAAAGTAATAGATAACAAAATTATGCCTAAAAGAAGACCGTGACAGGTAGAAGAACAATGTAAGTAAGAACTGGGAAGCTTATTTGGAAAAATGTTAAATTGATGAAAGTGTAGGAACTTCAAGCCATTTTTTTTACCACTCCAGCTAAATTCTCTGTAGATTGGAGTCACTTCATGGAAGTGGTGGTGAATGAAAATTACTAATTATGCATAAAATATTAATTCTGTGCTTCCCTACATGGAGCAGAGGAAGCTCCACCAAAGTTGTGTGGCCCAAATGAGAGGTGGGCATTACCACATCCACCCCAGCTGTAGTACACGGGATTACTGGGGTGATACAGGGGGTCCTGGCTGCTTTAGTAGCTAAAAAACCAGCTTTGCTGTGGTAACAGCTGATCATTTTTAAGAGATTCTTCCTATTCTAATCCTTCCCGTGGCTCCTGATGACAGTTTTGTGTGCATCTCATGTTGTTTCCTGTTGCTCTATAACCATCTTCTATAAATTAAATTAATAATGTGGGAGTTTTTTGGCAAGAAGAACATAATCATGGAGCTCTCATTGGTTCTCCTCTCACAGCTGTGCTAGTGGCAAGCTAGCAGACAGTGAGGAAGTCAGCACTTGTAGGTAGTAACCTACTGCAGCTGTTCTTCTGGTCCATACAGCCAGTTAATTATTGACTGGTGAAGTTCCACGGTGTCTTAATTGATGTTTCGTGGGCTAAACAGCTTGTTTTCCAACTCCCTTCGTGCCTCAGAGCCAGGGAGCTGCTGTCAGCCTTGTGATCCTTACACAGCAGCCAGTTTATTACCTGACATTGGTACTACCAGAGCAAATTACTGCTCTGGGCAGGGCTGGGGCAAGAGGGATCTGAAGAGTGGGACCTCAAAAACCAGTTCTTGACTTGGTGGTCTTGGTGCAGATATGTCTATTCTGAAATGAAAGCCTGAAGATGAGATTTGACTTATGCAAGCTGCAGAACAAAGCAATACCAGTTGTTTTTTTCCTCCTGATAGTCACCCCTCTCTGTTAAACTAAACCAAAATAGCCCTGGTCAGGCAGAAAAGAAACTTAGTTCAAGATGTTTTCAGACTAGTTCTCTCTTCCTAAAGAATGTTCCCCCTAAAGGATTGAAAGTTTAGCTGTGGAGGTATCACATGCTATGGCATTGGTGACATTCAGCCATCACATCATCAGTAACATTTTGATCTCTGGGTAGGCAGATTCCTGCTCCTGCAGAACCAGCTCCAGGAAAGGCAGGAAAGCTCAGCATAGACCTGTGGCTCTGATGTGAATGCTCCAAAAGTCCTGTGACTGTTTACAGTGAATCTAAAGGGGTTTCTTTATCTTTAACACTATTACTTAGAGCTCAGGAGTGTGGGTGAATCATATCACCTAAACAGTAGATGATACCACCTGAACAGCAGCAATGGTCTGGGTGTGCTGGCAGCCCAATACCAATGCTAAATCTCTGCCCATCACTAGTGGGGTGTAGAAAAACACCCTTTAACTGCTTCTGTTCGAGTTTTAGTAGCACTGATGGGACCACTGTGTGATAACTCAATGTATAATGGCCGTTCTGTTGCCTTTGTCTGATTGCTCCTGCTCATAATGAAACTTGTGCATCCATGAGGTAAGACTGCAGTCTGTCCCCTCTGTCCTAAGTCAGACAGGAGACACTGTAACTCATCCATCTGGACAGGGATGTCTTTCTCTTCCCTTAAGATTGATGTCATTCCACTTGTCCTGGTTGGGATTAGGAGAAGCATGCTTGCAGCTCCCATTATCACAGTGCAGACGATGCGGGATGGAGCCGAGGGCAGGTGGTGTTGAGTGATCTTTGCCAGGGGCCCAGTTGGCATTGCCAAAGCATTCAGGGCTTTCCTCCAAATGCTTCCACCACAGAGAAACATGACTTCTGCTGCCAAGGGTACGGGAATGTCACTCAACTCGGAGACAACACGCCATTGCACTGTGACAGCCACTTCAGCAGTCAGTCCAGCAACGCTCTGTAAAAACAAAAGGTTGTGTCTCCGTGCCAGGAGGACTATCTTCACTTGCAGTGGAATACATCAGATGTCTGGCAATTTCAGAGAGCCTTTCTCAATAAAAACGTGTGGGAATGGGAGTGATGAGTTACACAGCAGTGTCCTCTATAGTTCAAGGCATGCTGGCTAAATATATGTTGCATTCCTAGAGCTCTTGTTAGGATAAATGTTGTACATGTTACATCCAAAGTCTGCTTTCCTTCCCCATCAAAAGCCCCTCTAGATCCAAAGCTATCTGATCCACTTACATCCTGGATTTCTTTTGGTTTGGTTTTTTTGGGGGGTTATTTTAGCAAACGAATAAAGGTGGGTGCTTGCTTCTCAGACAAGCTGTGTTTGAAGGAGTCCCTTCCTTTACAGAAGGTCCTCCTGCAGTTCAGTAACAATAGCATGGTGTCCACAAGGCCACCCCAGCCTGCCAAACATCCCAAAAGTACAGTGTGAGACACTTCCAGCACTAGCACTCAATATAAATACTCATTGCTGAAGAATAAAAAAACCCCCTCCTTATAAAGGGTCCTAAACTTTAGGTGACATGTGAGTTAAGAATACAGGAAACTGTTCCCAGGGCTATGAATATGTGCTTAAATGAGCATGGAACTGAGTGATAGTGTGGATAGAACACGTATATAACTCAGAAACAAAAGGTTCTTATCCCCTCCTATATTCCTTCCAAATGGTTCAGGGATGGTGTTACTTGCTGGAACATTAGGAAGCACATAAGTATACACCAACCTCATTCAAAGTACATGAAGGGCAGCTAATTAAAACACTTCAAAGAATCTAGTAATCCAGACTGGGATTGAGAAGGGAGCATCAGTCTGCCACCACTGCTCTGCTGGAAGGGCTCTTTGTTGCCTTCTATATTCCAGATTTCCCAGGGCTGTCATATTGTCAAACACTGTCATGATCTGTGAGTCTTTATTCCCAGATAAAGATGTGAACTCCCGCCTCTTGTCACAGATAACGGCACAAAGCAGTACAACAGCAATACAAAGACTTAAAACTCGGCTTCAAATACACAGCCATTTGTTACTGTCCTCAGCCCGAGCCAGTCGGCTGCAGGTTGTTCACAACTGGGAGAACTGAGCTGTGAGAGCTCATCTCAGCCTTCTCTGATTCCTTATGGACTTTTATCCTTCTGTGTTGCTGGGCCAGTGCCTCTGTACCTGCCATCAGCTGCTGCGGGGCTGCTAAAGGCTTGTTACAAAGTGAGGATGTGTAGCCTTGAGGTCCCTCATGCCAAAATGCCAAAATTTCTCATCTGTGGCCCCATGGGCATCATTCCTGGCAGAAGGTACTTCATCAATGCTGTTTGATTCTGTAAGAGCTGGCACAGCTGGAGTGGGTCCACATCTGGCCTGTGGGTTTCTTTCCTGTTACACTGAAGGTCAAGAGCTGAGATCTCTTTTTCCTGTTGTGAGTGTCAGACTCATCTCCACTGAGAACCTCTAAGTCTGGTTCATTTGCTACATCATAGGAAAGTTCTCAAAAAAAGCCAATTTTTACAAGAAAAGCTGTTGTTAAATGAAGATGCACCGGGAATCTTCTACTTATAATGAGTTTAGAGGACAATTATATTATCTTTGGGAGCAGTTCACAGTAAGAACTATATCTTCTGAAGGTGCTGCCATTCCTTTAAGCAGAGTTGCACCAACCCTGGGCTCAGGTAGCTGATTTTTGGGGACTATTTGAATTTCTGATGATGTATTTCATTACCTACTTAGAGCCAGAAAAGCTCCTACATCTGTCCCTGGTAAAAAACACTTCAAAAATAATTCTTTGCTCTCTCGTGTAGCAAGTGACCTTTTCCATTGAGGTGGAGGCTTGTTCTGTGGTGGTCTCAACATCCTCCCTTCTCTCAGCCCATGCCAGTGCCCGTGACGAGGCAGGGACCGGCAGCGCCTGCCGGAGGCAGGGCTGGAATCGGGATTCCCGGTGCGGGGCCGGGGCCGGGCTCCCATTGTTCCCGGCCTGCCCGACAAAGGGTTAAGTAAATGTTTGGAGAAGATAAGGTGCCCTGTTGACAAGCAGCAGGCTCCAGCGGTCTCAGCAGGATCTCTCCCAGCGGTGATAAATGGGGAGGTTTTCAAAGTGGGATCAGCAGACGCCGTGGAGAGGGCGGTTGCTGATGCCGTGATTGGCAGGGGGGAAGGAATCTGAAGGTGTTTAATGATCCCACACTCTGCCGCAGCTTTTTTAAAGACTCTGTGTCTAGCCAGAGGAAAATCCTCTATCGGCCGCACAGGCTCATGCTCTTTTTTGTTGTTGTTGCCTTTTTTTTTTTTTTTCCCACTAAAACATGGGAACATCCACTGAAAGGGATTCTGATAAGGACCCTCTGGGATTCCTCATCCTCTCGTATCGGTTTTGTCTCCTAATTTTCCCTTTGAAGTGCCCCTGCATATAGTAGGTGGACTGTTTAGTTTGGCTAACTTTGGTCAGGAACTGTTTGGGGGAAATAGTGTGTATTAAACTAAATATGTGGTGGTGGTTTTTTTTCCTCTGCATATTGTATTATTCCAATTACTGGCTTGCCATTCCTTTGCTCTAGCAAATATATAATCAAATGACATTAAGGGTAAAACCCTCAGAAGGATGTGACATTATTGGTATTCAGGCCATTAAAGGTCTAAAATAGACCCCAAAAGCTGTTTGAAGGGCTGAACACCAAATACTTTTTTTTCTTGATAGGCAAAATATTTTCTGTCCTCGTCTCTGGCTCAAAGCTGCCCTCGGCACTAGGAAAAGCTGCAGTGGTGGTGTGGGAAATAGAATAGAATACTTGAGTCTGGGAGGACAAAGCTTTGCCATGTGCATTCATGGGCTGCCTCTCAAATCAGGATTTTGGTCAGTTGTATTCTCTGTGGAGTGAGAAACAGGTAAAAAATGCTATCTGGTCCAATCTACACCTGATTTACACCAAGAGAACTTAGGCAGCTGGGAAAATTCATGGATAACAGGGATCCAGGCACAGGGAACAAGCTCATCCTTTGGGCCAACCTCATCCTAGAAAGACTGGGATGTATGGATAAGTCCTTTTTTGGGGGAGAAAGCAGCCTGGCTGGTGCTGGTGCTGTTGACCTGGGCGGGCTGGAGGGAGCAAGGAATGGGAGGCTGATCCCCTGGGCAAAGATGAAAGGAGCCGGGTATACCCCAGCAAAGGGCCAAATGAGTCGGGACATGAAAAGCAGCGGAAAGTATCTGAAGAATGTAAACACCAAGGTGGAAGAGGAATTATTTAGCATGTTACAGGCTTGGAACTAGGTGCGAGGGGATGGAACAACAAGGAAAACTCACCCTTGCTAACAGGGAAGCTTTGTTAGCGGCCGAAGGTAGAAAGGGAAGAAATGGTTTCAGCAGAGCAACTCAAGAAGTCTTCTTGTCTGGAGGTTGCTGGGGCAGGGAGGCAGTTGCAGCCACTCTTTAGTGGTGTGTATTCCTGCTCTCTGCTGCACTGCTGAGCCTGGGCTGGGAGCCAAGGGGGTCACGCCGAGAACAAATAGGATTTAGTGATCGTAAGAGGGGAATGCGAAATGCCCGAAGGAATTTTGATTGAAATTTTATAACTTCAAGAAAAATCTTTTGCAGATAAATCAGGAGGTGGTTTAATAAACAGTTTGAGAGATTAGTATTGAAACAAATCCTAGTTAAGTCTCAGCAGAGGAGTGGGTAAGGGAAGACCACTGCAGTGAAAGGACGTCAGGGGTATTACAGGCACTAAACAGAAGGCTTTCCAAAAATATAAACAATCTGGGGAGGGGGCAGATTGGGAAACCTGTAAAAATAAGCAGAACCACACTAAAACCACATTAAAAGTCTAAGCAGTGGAGCACAATCAAATATTGAACATGGGATTGTGAGGGTGCTTTCATCTCATGGCGTTGGCCAGACCTGTTGTGCCCGGACAGGACCCCAGGGGCATGTGAGGGTTGAGGGCCACAGCCTGTGCCATGGTGGGACCCTGGTGAGATGTGGCAGCCTGCAGCCACAGTGACCAGCATCCTCCTCCAAAGATCACACTTGAGATAACAGGGGAAATATCCCTTTAATGAGTATCCTAAATGCATTAGACACTAAGCAGATGTCTTCCACACAAGATTTCCTAGTATCTGAAGTAATAAAAGGGACTTGTAGCTAAAAAACTTAATAGCAAAGCCCTGAAGATCTGCAGGACACAGTGATCCAAGAATAGACAAAAGGAGCTGGCAGAGTGTGTGCAGGTGACTTACACAGAGTGAAAGCTGGGCCAGTAAAGTCTCTCTGCAAGCAGCAACCAACAAGCCCAGGAATAGGTCTGCAGGGATCTTACCCATTGGAACAAAACCCAAACTCATTTCCGCTACAGAAATCTGTACATTGGTCAATAATGTCACTAAGAAAGGATATGGGGTGGAGGCAAGATTCTTTGACTTTTGATCCAAAATGAGCATGTAATACATCTTCAGCCCCACATCCCACTTTCTCTAAAGCACCTATGGAAGAGCAGACACATTGCTCTTTGCCCAGACCCTGGGTCACTTGCCTGCCTGCAATGAAGCCACCGTGATTCCCACGTGAACAGACCAGGAGCTTCAGTTCAGAGCCATCTATCAGGTACATTTGACTCCCTGGATGCCTGTTACCAGCATCTCTGTACCCACACTTCTTGCATCAGTGTGGGCAGCCCCTATAATGAGAGCTGCCATGCGAGAGGGTCTATAACAGCAGAACCCCCTCAGCCAGAGTGGTGGAGGGAGCTGCACACTGATGCTGTAGGCACAAGCAGCTTTTCTTGGGTGATGTCCAGCACAGGAGCAGAGTGTCCAGATGGAGCTGGTGGCAGCCTCAGGTATCACTGTTACATCTGCCAGGACCCATCCAGATGAAGCAGTGTTGGTCCATCCAGCTCATCTTTTGACTACCAACTTTGCAACTGTGCCACCTGGGCTCAAGCAACCAGCCCTGGTCTGAAACACTCATGCCACCATCAGAAGGAGAAGGAAATGGCTCGTCCTTGGATGATGTGACCTCTGCTGAGGGGAAACTGAGGCACAGACAGGAGGAGACTGCAGAGAATGATGGAGCAGATGGTGCCTCCATCCCAGTCCTCTGGCCAACACTCCCCACCAGCAGCACAGTGACAGACCCTGTAGATGTTCATGGAGGGCCTATTTTTAATCACCTTTCCACTGGGCTTTTGCAACGCCCCATTCACACTTGCTCTGTGAAAAAGGATGTCAGAGCAGATTAACAGCTGGTTCCTGCCTGCTCCAACAGCTCTGACAATGCATCCCTTCTTCTCAAGGTGACAGGAACATGCAGCTGCCTAATGGGTACAGAAGTGTCTATTCTTTCCCAGTGACATTTATTGTGAAATATCTGAGTGGGACTGAGAGACATGCAAGGCTTTCCCTCCCTTATCAGGCGACCCTGGTCAGTGTCCTGCTGTCAAGGACTAAAGTAATTTATGTCAGAGCTGCAAGTGTTTACTTATCTGCCCCAGCGCCCAGCTCAGCCGAAAGCAGCCAGACTGGCTCCAGTGGGGCTCACCAGCCTTTTCCTGCCGGTGGGAAAAGCTGGGTGCCGGCCCTGTCCCAGCCAGCCGGGGCAGGAGGGGCGAAGTGGGGCAAGGAAAACCTTCCCGTGGCTCCGACGTTGGGGGGAGACAGTCACAAAGATGGGAAAGGCAGGGCTGTGTGGGCAAGAAGTGACATCCCATAATGGAAGGGACTAAAGCAAAGCCTGAGCAGTGGCACAGGGCATCTGCACACATGGCACAGGCTGAGGCATGAACTTAGAGAGGGTTTTTCCAGTCAGAGCAGAGCAGGATCCAGCTAGTGAAGGCTGTGGCAGGTCCCTGCATGATTTCCCTGGGCACCACACCTGGGAGCCCACAGAGCACTGGGGAATGGTGGGAGACCTGCTTGACATCTTCATACCCTCCTGGTTTCTCATCTTGTGGACCTCTGGGGTTTTATTGAGTGGAGGGTTTGTAAGGGCAGAGGGGGCTCCAGGGAGACAGAGCTGTTCAGGGCTCAGGGACAGCCCAATACTGGGGATTGCTGGCTCCATAGCAGCTTGGCAAGAGCATCCCAAACCTACATGAGCCTTGTGGGTGCCTTTAAAGGACTTCTCCACTGCTTCTGTCTTGTGTCATGACAGAAACCAGAGACTTTAGTGCATCTGATCCTGAGATTGTACAACTTTCCCTCAGATTCGGTTCCAAAACTCTCCAGTTTTGTAAAGCAGCACAATTATCCGGGCAGTCCTTCCCCAAGACTGGCCACCATCCGTCATCCCAAACAGAGGAACAACTTTCATCTCGTCTGGAATCACACACCCTTAGCAGCACAGGAGAGATGAGCACAGGCCTGATAGCTCTGCTCCCGTGGGTGACTCCTTCCTGACGTATGTGCCCAGAGATAAATATTAGGCTGTGGTAGTTTCCTCTCCGAAGCTCACAAGCTCTTGTTGTCGGGCCGGGGAAACCTTTAACCAGTTGGGATGTCACGAACAATAGATTAAAGGAGACAGACTATCTCTTGCTAAATGAGCTGTTATTCTAAATCAGCTTTTTCTTCTTTTTCTTTTTTTTTTTTCCAACCCAGGACACTCCTCAGGAAAAAAAAAAATATTCCACTGACATTGTATTTCTCTTGACAAATATTTTTCTGAGCTGTCTAGCTGTCTCCTCTTCCCACCCATCAGGGCATGATCAAAAGGCTGGTCCTGCGCCAGGGAAGAGCTGCAAGTGCTCAGGGTGGTTGTGGGGCCCTGATCCTGTGCTCCCATCGCTGTCCAGTGGCAGTGTCCTGAATGCTGAGGGACCTGGTGTGTTCTTTGATATTGCAGCAATGCAAAATTCTCCAGAGATGCCCTTTGGGACCATTACAGTGCCATTGGTCCCCTACCCCACATCTGCAGGTAGTGGCTTGGAGGAGCTGGTGGAGGAAGGAGGTTGCTCCCTTTGGGCCACCACCACGTCCCTGTGAGTCAGACCAGACTCATTGCATGACTTGTGTCCTAAGGCAGCTCCTCCACCCCAGGCTTGGTTTTGTGCCAGCGTGGGGACTGGGCAGGGCTGTGGGACCTCTCATCCCAGGAGTGATGCCAGAGGGATGGCAGAACGAGTGAGGCTCCACAAGGTGCCTTTCACCTGGGAGAAAAAACTGCATCTGCAGCAGGCAGAGCAGGAGCCTGATGCCTGTTCAGCTTGTTGGGTTTTTTTTCCAAACACTGAGGGATTCCTGAAGTGCAGGCTGATCCCATGAAGTGTAACCCCTCCTATTTTTTGCTCAAAACCCAGAGCTCAGCAGTCAATAACACACAGCCCCAGAGCTCATCCCTCCACTATCTGACAGAGGCTCATATGCAAAAGTACAAAAGCCTCACTTAAAAAAAAAAAATCAGATATTTATTATGCCTTTGATGTTCCATAAGAACAGTTGTGGCTTCTGCTTAGTCTCCAACATCCGATTGACAATTGTTTATTAGTTTTAAAATAGCTGAAATTCATGTCAAACATTCCGCATGTTAGAAAAATGTTTATGAAGTGTTATCATAGTTTATTTAACTGTGAATGTTTAGGAAACCAGCATAAAATATAATGGACCACACAAGGCTCTGAGCAGCCCAACAATGGTAGGCACGTTTTATGGACCACGGGGAAGAGCAATGTCCCCTTAACTTCATGGAGAATCCCTATGGTCCCTGTGGCATCAGGAGACCAAGAGAACAGGGTTTTGGTTAATTTTAAGGGTGTTCCTCCTAAAAAGTTTAATAGAGTAATGCGCACAATTGCAATTTTTGCAAAACTGGGTTGAGCACAGGTTTTAAATCCCAGGAGGGAGCGACCTCTTTCTGTGAGCCATGAGGGTTTGCTGATGGACACTAAGTGCCTTGAGAGAGGTTTCAGATGCAGGACATTAATATTCATGCATCACGAACAGTCAAAGTACACGAGCATAATATACTCTGCCTTAATATTTATGGTGTCCCAGGTATTGCAAATTTGGCTTCATATTTGGGATAAATACGTCTTTCTCACAGGTTTGGATGGAATTTTTAGTCTTTCTTTCTCCACATTTGCCATTTCCAGGCTGGGGATGTGCTGGCAGCTGACCATGCAGCCAAAGCCTCTTCGCGTGGTCCTTTACATGTGTTGGAGGACCAGGGCAGGGCAGGCAACATCCTCCAAACCCAAGACACCAAATGCAATCTGGGCAAGCAATGCCTATCCTTTCTCAGACCCTTCTGTTCTGCTTTGCAGCAAAACCTCTTCACCTTTAAGGGATCAGAAGAGGTGCAGCTAAACATCATAGAATCCTAGAGTGGTTTCTGTTGAAAGGGACTGTAAAGATCATCTTGTTCCATCCTCTACCATGAGCTTGGACACCTTCCATTAGACCAGGTTGCTCAAAGTCCCATCCAACTTGGCCTTGAACACTTTCAGGAAAACCTGTGCCAGTGTCTCACCACCCTCATAGTGAAGAATTTCTTCCTAATATCTAATCTAAACTTACCTTCTTTCAGTCTAGCTAAAGACGTATTAAACCAGGAAATGCTTGCAAGCCTACTCAGCAGCATCCCAGTATCCCTGTTCTGTTCAGGATCCCTGGATGTCAGTGAAATATATAGCAGAACCATTTCTACAAACAGTGGCCAAAACAGTTTGCCATCGATAGTTGCATACAGTAGATCAAATTTTAGAAATTCCCCATTTTTGTGAGCTTTCCCTTGAAACCTACAGATTTAGCAGCAGAACAGGGGAAGGAAATGCCAGGTTATTCTTCCCAGTGGCTGACAGAGAAGTGGAACAATAGGAAGGGATATTTTAGTCATTGGGTTAAAAATGCTTTTTTCCCCTGAGAAAAATGAACTCATGGGTCTCTCTATTGTTCCTGAGCCCAGATGAACCCAGGAAGCAGAGATGCTCCAATGCTGTGAGCTTTTTCTAGGAGATTTCTCCAAGCCCAGAATCAAAAAGGAATCATCCACGCCCATATTAACTGATTTTATCTCTGACATTTGAATTTTACTTCAAAACCTCATTTCTTTCATTGGTTTTATTTTTGACCACTGGCACACAGGTGGGTCTGGTTTAAGTAGTTTTGCTTGCCTCTTGTTTTACAACCTGACATTACTTTGTGCCTGTATCTCTGACCTCTGGGGCCTGATCCTGTTCCCATTTAATAAAAATTGCTACTGGTTCAATGGTTGCAGAATGGGCAGAGGGAAGGGTTGACACACCAGGCTCAGCACAGCAGGGTCACTGCCCTCAGTCACTGCCAGCACCACCAAAGTTACCAGTGTCTTACTTCTGTTCTCATCACCTTCATCTGAGCATTTTTCCTCTCCAATCATAAAATTTCTACTTTTGATATTTTAAAATCTTACTTCTCATAAAACTCCAAAGTATGAAAATTTCTTTTAAAGAAATATACCATTAATGTATCTTTATGATGTGCAGCTGATGCTCACAGCATGGGCTATGACTTTTTTATGTTCCCTACTTGTCCTTGAGACATTTTATTTTGACACCATATCCTTACATTCTAAATTAAACCATATTTTTATTATCTGTTATATACCAGTAGACAGCAGTGCCTTAAAACTCTTGTACAGCTCCTCATGTCCATCTCAGGGCACCTTCCCCTCTTCCTCTACACTTCCCCCATCCCTCCACCTCTCCAAAAAAAGCATGGATTGAGTTATCCATGCTGACAGCAATTTACAGTGCCCATTAACAGTCATATAAATTCCAGTGGATCAAGGAAGCTTGGAGTATATGATATTCAGGCACAGCTAATAGCTCTGGGCTAATTGCCATCTCGTGTTTCTGCTCTCGAGCCCCACTGTTTATATCTTCAGTACAAGCAAGCAGTAAAACAAGTTTCCAGGTTCCTGGAGTCACCCAAGGAGGGCTGGGAGCTGCTGGCTCCAGTAGCAGGCGGAGGGCTGGAGGTGGCAGTCATTTCCCATATTTAATGTGAGCTGCTCCTCCTGATCTCGTAGGAAATGAGGTCGGACTGATAGAACCTCTGCAATAGTTGTATGGGAAACAACAGCGTCAGCTTGGTGTTACTATGGCTCTTATCATGGTTTGAGGGAACAGTGGTGTGGCTGGAGACTGTCCTTGGAGCCACAGCTCTTTATGTTGCCCTGTCCATTGGTCCCACATCAATCCATGGTCCTGGCAAACGCTGCTGGCTCTCTGCAGGGAGAGGCTGACTGGCTCCAGAAGAACCTCATTTATACGAGCCCCCCCTAAATGTGAAGCCAAAGACAGTGCAAAGGGTGGTGATCTGCCTCCTCAGACAGACATCCACACACACACCAAAATCTGGGCACCACACTCTCTTTTTTGGGGGGGAGGGTAAAGAGGAAATGTGTGTGCCAGCTTCCAGGTCTCCTGCACCCAAAGAGGAACTTCCCTCCAGTGCAAATCCTGGGGTGGTCAGCGGTGCTGACCCCCAGCCCTGTGATGATGGGCTGCAGGGACCTAGTGGGGGTGGCACCCCAGCCTTTGCAGCCCTTCCCTCTTACACACCTTGCTTCCATGTCTTTCTGATCGTGTTTCAGCGCGGAGAGCAGGCCAAACCTATTAATATTGGGTAGGAGTTTCACCCTCCCACCCCAAACACGCTCTCCCGAGCTGCGCCTCTCCTTCCCGGAATTTCGGAATTTGCTGTTATCCCCAGCTATTTGCTGACTCGCTCGGTTCGGTGGCTTTCATCCTCCTCATCATTCCCAAAACATTTGCTTTGACTATTTGTAGAGCTGATCCAACTGTCTTCCAATATATTTCTCTTCTCTTTTTCTCTTTTTCTTTTTAATTTGAAATAAAAAAAATGGGGTTTTGCTGCATTTTTTTCCCCAGAAATTTATCAGCAGGGCTTAAATTCTCTTCCTGTGAAATATTTGCATTGATAGAGACCTGGGACTCCGGGAGGTGAATGTGCTGGACCGTGAAGGATTTGCAAAATTTTACTGTTATGGCAACCTGGCCACTGGTCCCTTCTGGGCCACTGCTGAGGGACAGCAAGCCTGAAACTCCTTGGCCAAACTTTTTGCACTGCTTTCTACTAGCTCTATTAAAACATTAAGCATTGATTTTATCCTTAAAAACCCCAGAAATTAAAGTAGAGAAGAGGCTACATGGGATCTATATTGGGTTGCACTGGATGATACCCATCCAGAGAGAAGTGACTTCTATATACCTATTTTTCCTTTCTTTATTATTATTTTATTATTTTGACTATTGGAATGACTAATACAATATTCTAACATTATTTTGAACATGCAGATTTGCACTTTTCAGTGAATAATCCAGTTCCACCACAATGAAGTTCACACAAGGGTTTCAGCAGCCCCTTTTCTCAACCATATCCTGCATTCCCATCCCAAACCCCGGCTCCTGGTGGGCTTATAAGACAACCAAAAACCCTGACGGAGGAAATGGGCCATTTCCTCTTTTTTTTGCACTTTGTTTTTTCAGGTTGGGCTCTTGGTCTCCTTGGAGAGGTCCAGTGAGAGGGACTCAGGTGGGCAGCCAAGCAGGGAGGGTGGCTTGGCTGGTGTTGGGAGAGGAGCCATGGTGGGGGGGAAGCAAAGAGGGGGCTGTGTGAGACATGTTTCTCCCCACAAAGAAGCAGCAAAGCCATGGACACCAAATGAATTCAGGTTTTCACTTCTGTGATTTTGCAGTAAACCCAAGATCAGTAAATTGATTTTCGTAGTAATAAAAGCTGAACACTCATAACCCCCAAAGCGATAAACATTTTACTGCTGTTTAGAATTTATATTTTATTTCTAGGCTTTTCCTTGGATATGCCCTGAGGGGGAGGATTTTATGTGCAGCTCTATAAATGAACTGAGTGCAAATATTTTTATTTTCTGCTAAGCATCAAAATTTTGATGCATTCTCGTGAGGCCAAATGCACTTCTTAAAAGTACAGTGAGCCAGCAGAGCAACTTGGTTGGGGTTTTTTTCTGAAGAAAAAGCATTATCAATAAAAAAGCTGGGCACCAGGCACTGGGCAAAACAGATTGGACACAATAAGTACCAATCTCTGATTTTAACTCTCTCATTTCTTGATGTTTAGTTGGAAATAATCAGGTTATTTCCTGTGTTTATGAGTCCTTGTAATTCCTACTCTGAGACACAGGAGAAGATACTTAAGTGCCTCAAGAAGAATCATTCATTTCCCTCTGGTTCTTGGATCAGTATTTCCTTGTCAAGGTCTCAGAGTCAGGTCTTCTGCTGCTGTACAATAGCAAGGCTTGGTAGCTTGGGCTGGTGCTGAGCTGATTTCCACCCCTGAGAAGCTGGTCCACCTTCTTAATTGTAGTTTTCAATTTCTAGGAAGATGTGCAGAGAGGACATGCAAAGCTGTCTTGGAGCCTTGGGATGTCCCAGGATGTTGAAGCTCAAAATAACAGCGTGGTGATGGATGAGGAAGCTATTGCAGGTGCATTTTAGAGATTTCTGAAATGTTAGAGCTATAACTCTTCTCTCTTTACAGTCCTGGGAGGCCAGAATTCATGGCAAAAAGGTACACCTGGCTTTTTATGCAAAAGGATAAAAGAAGCAATTCATATAAATGATATTAATGCTCTCTAAAACATCCTGGAAATATTCCTTCTGTAAAATACATATGACAAATATCGATGACATCTCATAAGGTGACCCAGATGATTCAGCATTTGGCTGCACATGAGTAATGTGGCCATCCCTCTCCCTATAACCACTTTATGCCATGTAATGCCATCCAGGAGAAGATGTACAGTGTTTACTACATATATAATTGGAGGCTGGGGGATCCAGATGCCAGATTTCGTCGAGCTCTCTTAACCATTGCAATGTCTGAGAAAACTTGAGGTGGGCAGGAGCCTTGTTCGTGCACTGCTGTGCCCAGCTGAGGGGCTGCCAGGGCAAGGGCCTCTGCTCTGGCTTTGCCCCCTCAAACATGCCCTTTTACACTCCCTTTTTATTTCCACTTAATATTAAAAGCCACTTGTATCCTACATCAGCACAATGAGGGGAGAATGGGAGATGGAGAAACTTCCCTCTGCTTGGCACCAGCTCCTAAATTGCCTTCTCATCAATGAACCCCTACAATGAGCCATGCTTAATGAATCACAGTGTTAATTAACACACACATAAATTCAGCAGCCCTGGTTGCATGATGGCTGGCCCCCTCTGCTGCTCTGAATTCCTCCCCCTCATCATCATCACATCTTCTGGCTCTCTCCTTCATTAGTTTTTATTTGATGATTTAATACCACCGTTAGCCAAAAAATTATCAGCGCTAGCATGCATGCACAGCAGACTGCAAGTCAGCACTGTAAAACATGAGGCAATTCATGCTGCAAAGATGTCACACAGCTAAACAAATCTGTCCCTCATTTCCACTGAGGACCAAAAGGACACAGAGATACGAAAACCTGGGTAGTATCCATGGATGGCACTTGAGTCTTGCAGGAAGAAAAGCATGTGACAGTCAAGTAAAATGAAATAAAATGTAGCTTCTTTGCAATAAATCTGGGTATTCTGACCTGAAAGGAGAAGGGCAAAAATAATAGGAGTGGTATTTTAATGTGTTTTCTTCCCGTGAGTGGACAGTCCCACAGCATGATGGGCTGCCCTGGTAGAATCCAATCACAGCCATGGGCCGAGGAGCTCTGGGCTGAATATAAAACCATGGGTTGACACTCACCCTCCAGGGTGCCTTTTCCTTCCTATCAGCATTCACTCAACATGCTCCCATCAGTTTGAATTTTGGGGACCCAGCATCAATCACTATGGGGAGAAGAGTTTGACACCAGAGCCTCTGGGTGGGCTCAGACTAGCTGCTTTTCTTCAGTAATTAAGAAAGATTACACAAACGATTAAGCCTTTATTTACCATTAATTACTTGAGTTGACCAAGCTGTGGGACTGACTTGTCAGCCTCCCACATTGGGGACTCAGCACCAGGAGCCAGAGGAGCCCTTGGACAAGAGCAGAATTGAGCTTCAAAAGGGGCATTTGGAGAAGGATGGGTGGTTAACAACCTGGCTCTCTAAAGCTCTTGAGCTGCCAAAGGTGCTGCTGCAGCCATTGCCTTTTCTGGGATTGCCCTGGGATGCTGAGCAGAAGGGAATATGTTAAGTGTCCCAGGCACTGACAGCTAAACATACACACAGCCTAGATAGCTTGTGCTCCAGATAAAGGAGAGAAAACATCTCCTTGAGAGAAAACACAGGATTTCTCCCTCTGCCATCCTTCATCTCTGTTGACTCCTGATTTCTATCTCCAGCCCACCGGGAGGGCGGCTCCCAGCTGCCATCCCTTGGCCACGGGGAGACACTTTCTGCAAGGTAGAGCAGCCTTCCCTGCAAACCACATCATCATTGAAGTTCCCTTCAGACTATGAGGGTTTTATGGGGGAAACTGGTGGTCTTTGCTGGTGGTGGCTCCAACAGGACAAGGTCCCAGTGACAAGGCACACCCCGGACAACCCCCCCCCCCCCCCCCCCCCCCTCTTTTCTCTAGTCATCCTTCTGCACTATGCAGTGCAAAAAAATGTTGCAAATGCCTTTCCTTTGGCTTAGAGTGAGTGAAGTGTTTCTGGATCAAAACCAAATATTCAAACTCTTTCTTCCTGACAGCCAAAGAAATCCAGAGGGTTTTGTTTTGGGAGAAAGAAGAGAACTGAAAAGCGATCTGCACAGGTTAGACATGGAGAGAGGTGCGTGTGGGGGTTTAAAGAGGAGAGCACCTTAAGAGTAATGTTAACTATTTAAGACTAAGTGCACTGAACGATATGCCAGGAGTTTTTTGTCCATCAGGCAAGAGTTTGGATCAATTTGTTCTGCATTTGCACCACTATTGATTTCCACTCCTGGACTATTACTGCTGCCAGGGACCTGCCTGAGGGTGAGGGCTGCAAGCTCTGCTGGAAACTTTTTGGCCTCATCTCCACTTTTCACGTAAGAAAAAAACCTCAGAGGCTGTGCAGCCCCTCAGAGGTCCCTTCACCTGGCTCATATTTGCGAGGTGATGGATGTTGTGACCCCAGGCAGATCCCCCCATACTGATCTTCAGGAAAGCTGCTGAGCCCAAGACAAGGATGGATTGGGTGAATAGGCATGAAATCTTCTGCTAATGGCCAAATCCTGCTGCCAGCCCTGACAGCTGGAAGGCTGCACGTGTGCCAGCATGGGCAGATTCCCTTCCTAAAATAACTTTTTGGGACTGGTGCTCGCAGGGCTCAACATTTTCAAAGGTGTTGGTGAGATGCTTTGTTATGACGCACCTCGTTGGCCCAATGAACAACGCGCCGTCTTCCCTGACAAGCATCAGAGGGACCAAACAACCTTCAGGGAAATTAAATGGAAAACTACATCAGTCTTTCTCCCCCCCCCCCCAGATTCACAACCCCGTGTGAATTACCTGTAGTAATGTCACCAGCTGCCCTCAGCGACAGCAGAGCAGAGCTCTCTCATGGAAAAGCAGAGATTTCAGGGATCTCCTTCCCTCCTGCCCCAGGCAAGGCAAAGTCTCTCTGGATGTGTGTCAGTGTGAGTCATGTTTGTTTGACCTCAGTGTTTTGGAGGATTTAAATTCAGGATTTTGCACATGCTGCTTCAGTCCTGCCTTTTTGATTTTCCTTATTTCTTTAATACAAACAAAACACCTGAAAATGGAATATTTGTACTCCACAGCTCTGCAGTCCTTGGATGTGAGAAATCTCTCCTGGAATTTTTATAATGCTGAAATATCACAGAATGGTTTGCCTGGAAGGAACCTTAAAACTCATCTTGTTACACTCCCATGCCATGGGCAGAGACACCTCCCACCATATTGCTCCAAGCCCTGTCCAACTTGGCCTTGAACACTTCCAGGGATGGGGCATTCAAGGCATCCACAGTTCCTCTGGGCAACCTGCTCCAGTGTCTCACCACAATCACAGAGAAGAATATTTTACTAATACCTTATCTAAACTCACCTAAATATCTAATTATGGCCACTGCAGTCTAATATCTAATTATGGCCACTATCTCCCTTTGGGACAGGGAGACATCACAGTCCTCATCCACCAACAGCAGAGGAAAAAGAGAGAAACCACTTCCAAACCAGTGGGACCAGCATCACCAATTAAGTGATAATTACCTTTAGTTATTTCTCTACAGCCTTGTTCTTTTGATAATCTTCAGGAGGGGGGGTGAAGCTGCAGGGACAGGGTCACTGCATTTAACCTGAGACTGCACAGCCACCATGCTCCTGCTGGGATTCGCACCAACACCAGGGTCCTGTTGGAGCAGCAACACAGAGATGGAGGAAAAGATTATTGAGAAAGGAAGGGTTCTACTGCACCCAGATATAGATTAATAAGTGACCCATTCATCTGATAGGGACAGGAGGGAAGTTTGCAGGTATTGAGCCCCACTGCAATTCAGTAATACCACTTGGCTTTATCTCTTGCCCGAGTAACACAAACATTTATGGAATTACATTTTAAAGCTTTTAAAGGTGTATTTAAAACGTGTTTTCTTTGAAGTGTTATCTTTGCAAGCTCTCATACGCTGATAAAACCCATGTTTAGCAGCCTCACAAGGAGTGCTCAGAAACTGTCAGTTTGGAGATATTTCACTGTCTTTGGCCAGGGACAGGGCGGTCTCCACGAGGGCTGTGCCACTGGCATTTGCCAGGGCCCTTTCCTGGCAGAGCCACAGGAAAGCAGCAGTGGGAGGTCTGTTGTGGTGGGACCAGCATGGCGGTGGGTTGATCCTTGGAAGTGGGTGACATTCTCAGAGACTGAGCAGCTCCTCCAGGGCTGTGATGCTTTAACACAATGAAGCAAGGGCCCTGGGTTTTTGCAGACATCGCTGCCTGAGAGTTTCACTTCCCTCCCTGGGAACCTTCAGGAGAAGGGAAACAGCGTGGCGAAACAAATGACTTCATTCCAGGCTGGTTCCAGTTAGCATCCCCAATCCCTCCTCCCAGCCCTGCCCAGAGATGAAGACATTGTTCAACAGCTCATCACTCACCGGCAGGCTCCGCACAGGCAGCCAACACACATACCCCAAGCCTCATCCTGCAGGCAGAAGACTTGACCCAAAGCTCCTTGACATCCATGGAAAGGCTCCAGTGGATTTCTCTGGGTCTTGGATCTCAGCAAATGTTGGCAAACTCCAACAAGGCTAATGGGAACGTTGCTGGCAGCAGAGACTGACGGGTCAAGCAAAGGGAGAAAATTAATTTATCAACCAAGAGAATTTGTCTTCCCTTGAAGTTTCCAAGGAGTTTCTTAACAGGATACTCGTTAACATACCTTTGAGGGAGGAGAGACGCCTCTCTACATGCCATTTTACATACCAACAGCTCCAGGATTGGCAGTGGCCATATGGCAAATAGCTCAAGGGCGTGGAAATATCTCTCCCCATTCCCTTTACCCCTTTTCTGGTCCTCCCCAGCTCTGTGCAGGCTGTCTTGCTCCTGACCTCCACCCTTGACTGGAGCCGAAATCTTGGTGCTGGAGCCCAGCCACGCTCGCTCCAGCCCTGCTCAACTGCCTTTATGGAGTTGCTTTCATTCATTTTCTTCCCCCCCAAACATACCCTCCCACCTCCAAAATCACCAGGCACAACTTGTCTGAACCTATGCCGAGCCTGATAAGCTTTTGGCAACTGCAAGAATAAACTGCTTTAATAAAAATGAAAACCATTTTGGGGGGTGGGGGGAGCAGGGAAGGAGGGGAAGCAAAAGCAAAAATAATGTGCAGGCAAGGGTCCATGTGATCACCTGGCAGGAAGAGGCATTCCCAAATCAAGGCATAAATCATGGAGCTGGGAGCAGCCGGACCAGTGTGGGGGCAGGCAGTGGAGCCCTTCACCTCCGAGTTTTATGTGCATGTTCATTTCTGCAAAGAGCACGGAGAGGGTGTAGCTTTTAACGGGTGATGGAGAGGAACGTGCTAAAATACTTCCCAAAAGGAATTGCACGCTGGACTGGGCTCCTGGGGAGGACTTGGCAGCGGTTTTGCTGGGGTAGGTGTGCTTGGAGCCCTTTGGGAAGGATGCGCAGAGGGAGAGGGAGGGTTTGCAGAAGCCATCCTCCATCCACCCTCGTGTGCCAAGCACGTTTGCTCCATACCATCCCACACCAAGGCAAGGGAGGAGATGGGCAAGGGGACCCTGCAAAAACCACATCTGGAAGGTTGTGAATTGGACACAGCCCTTGGCATGACAGGGGAGTATTCGGCCCAAACCCACCATGGTAACCCAAGGAATTTTCACGCTTGGAGATGGACTTTGCAGAGGTCCTTGTAAATACATTGGATGTTGTCTTTATTTGTGCTCAGGAGGAAGGGACATAAATCCTGGGCTGGCACAGCTTGAGCTGTGGCACTGTACAACTGCGTATGCCACGCTCTGAGCGTCACACCAGGGAAGCATCAGAGAGCAGTGAGGGGGTTTTGCAGCCTAACTTGGTGGGCAGCCACTATTTATTGCCTAAAGGTTGATCAGCCACCACTGAAAAACCAAAGAATTAGGTTTTCTAGGGTTTTTTTTCTTAAAAAATTATTATATAATGGGAAACTGGTAAGAAACCAGTGATAGATTAGTGGCACTGGATACTCCACAGCTGGTTTGACATTCCCTTCAACTGGACTCAGGCAAATCATCTCTTCATGACTTTTATTGTGGTGTGATCATTTTGCTGCTGGTTTTCCATCATGGGAAATAAGAGACGAAAACAGAGAAAAAATCCAACTTTGGCACGTTCAGGGTTTGTAAGTCGGGTGTTCAGGTGCTGCCACGCTGGAGATAACACATTAAGGAGAGCCAAGGAGAGCTATGAAGCATCTTTCTTTCCAAGGATCTGGGCCAGAAATGAGGTTCAAAACAAGTTTTCTTGTCTTTAAAACTGAGATATTATTGATTAATTAATTACAGAGGAATAAATGACATAGTTGTGTGTTATGGGTAAACCATTTAAAGCCCAAGGGCTGTCAGGAGCCTTTCCAGTGAAAAGCTTTGCTAACGAAGCAGTTGTGAAAAATATTTACTGCCAGAGTTTCTTCGATTGACATTTGTATCTTCTCTAATTTGCCAAACTGTGCAATTGGAGCCATTTGCATGGGACTATAATTTATGGGCAGGGTTTTTCCTTCACTTCACAGTGTCTGTGTAAAAAAAACCTAAAGCCTCTTTTACTCTGAAAGTCACACTTAATTTTTTATTTCTTTTTGGCCAGGGGAGGAGGGAGGGGCAAGGGAAAATGGATATTGTAGGAGATAGAGCAGAGATGGAGCAGTAAGAGATAGGAAGGACTGTTAAGTGCAGTTTCTCAAGCTATGGGTCATGACTGCTTAAAAGAGAGCCAAGACATGTCAGAGGACAGCAGGGTCATCCTTGATTTGGCCAAGTGGAAACCAGCTGAAAATAGACCTGGATCCTTTCTTCCTGTAGAAAAATTGATGAATTTTCGACAAGATCAGCATCCTGGTAGAGCTTGGATGGGAGCACAGATTGGAAGAGGGGCTGCCTGGCTATCCTCCATCCCTGGGCAGAGCGAGTTGGCTGTGATCAATACCTACGTGTTTCATGTTAGTGAGGAAATGGTTAAAAAAAAAAACAACTAATTGCATTAATGTCCTCCTTGCAGAAGGAGGGGAAGGCAGAGTTGGGGGGAGGAGAACCCCAGCAGTGCAGCCTGTTTGTGTTTCCCCAGCCTGGGCCGAGCTGCTGCTGACTGAGGGGTGGCATGAAGATGGATGAGGCAATAAGAGGACATTTTCATAAAGCTTCAGAAATGTTGATTTCAACAGGCTGATTTGCTGAGAGAGAGGGGAATAACTTCTGGCACAGCCCACCCAGTCCTCAGCATCCTCAGCACGGAGCCAGGCACCCTGAGCTCTGCAAGCCACACCATCCACAGAGCTAGACTGGTTTTTTAAGGTATAAAATATTTATACCTTGGGCTATTGGGAAAATGTGAGCAACAGCAATAAGAACAGGTGAATTTAAGTGGGATCACAAAAACTTACAACGTGTTTCCTGACTAGACAAGTTGTGCCAAAGCCTGACATTGACAGCTACCTTCCCATCATCTTTTTGCACTTCATTGAGAACACCTGTCACCCACTTTTCTGATGTCTTTGTACTCTCCTGCATGTTTCCAGCACCTTGGAAGGAAAGAGCTGCACACTCAGAGCGTTTGCGGCCCAGATGGTGCAGGTTCAAGAAGGCAAAGGAAAACTGAGCCAGAGTGGAAAGGACTCATCTGCTTCTCCTTCCAACAGAGAAAACACTTGCACTGGCTGCCCTTCTCCCACCTGATCAGGTGTTTTGTCTTTTAGTAATGAAAATTTAAGGTAGGTTTTTCCATGAGGACTTCTGAGATCTGAGCATTTCCTCCAGGGTTAAAGTAGCTCCCTCTCCCCTGCACCCTGTGCCACCCAGTGCCACCCCACGCAAATCCAGGATGAGGTGGTGCAACCACAGTGCACAAAGGCAGGATGCCTTTCTTATTTTATTTAAGTGCTTATAGCACCATAAAACTGGTTTTGCTTAGCCTCTCTTTATCCCACTTTTATAGAGCCTTTCCATCCTTTCAAGGTGAGACAAGCAACCAGAAACCTCCTTGCCCTTGTCCTGCAGGTGATGATGCTCCATCTGCATCCGTCACGTCCGGCAGCCAGCGCTGCCCGGTGTGATGGGACCCCTCCCAGTTTGTGGGCTCCCAAATCCTGACTCAGGCGATGTCCCGGGGCTGTGTCCTGTGCAGGCAGCTGCAGGCAACAGAGGCGTTTCAAAGCCAGAGAGCAGCCTCTGGTGGAAGCTGCCTGCTATGCGTGTGCTGCCTTCTCAGTGTGTGCTGTGTGCTCTGTGTGCTGCCCTGCCACAGCTCGGCAGTGCTGGCAGGATGGGGAGGCTTATCCAGGGAATATTTCGTTCTCTCGTTGCAGCACCTGCTTGGTAACATTGACCTACTTCCCCTTTATATTCTGCCTTTGTTTCTGTCCTGCTGAAATGAGCCCAGTGATGCTGCTTGTTCTTGCTGCAGGAACTCTGAACATCAGTTGGTGGGTTTGCTCTGATGGGGTTTGATGAAAAGCCCAAGAGGATCAGGCTCTGAAGTGCCCTCAGGCTGATATGTGATGAGTGACAGGACAAGGGGAAATGGCTTCAAATTGACAGAGGGCAGGGTTAGATTAGATATTAGGAAGAAAATCTTCACTATGAGAGTGGTGAGGCACTGGCACAGGTTGCCCAGAGAAGCTGTTTGCTTGATCCCTCATGTCTATAAGTTACTGCTAATGATGTAGGGATGTTTTGTCAGCACCCTAATGGGCTTTAACAGCCCTGAGCATCCTCACCTGGGGGCTTCACTCACATCCGTGGCCTAGGAACCCATTTTAGCCCAGCAGGAGACTGTCAGCCCCTGTCCCAGTGATGCTGCAGGATGTTGGTCTCCAGCTCTGGCTGTGTCACCATGAAATCACATGGTGGCCTGGGCTCTTGAATGAACCTGCATGTGATCTCCAGCTCTGCCCTGCTCCGTGCTCAGGTACTGCAGCCCAGCCCATGGGGAGCATCCCTGATGGGTGTCTTTAGTCTCCTGTGGTGGCCCCTTCAGTGGGAACAAATAATGTCCTTTCCTTCATGACATAGGGGAGTTTTTTCCATTTTATTGATCCTATGGAGTAAAGGACAAGCTGCATCCATAACAAGTGTTATTTTTGGTGACCAGCTTAGGTGAAAGCCTCACTCTTTCTTATCCTTTGCTTTTGGGTGGGGGTCAGTATGCGTTTCTTTCCTTATTTTTTTTTTTTTCCTAGAAAAAAGGGCTTGAAATTGTTTTTTAATTTTTATTTAAGTTCCCAGTTGTAAAGAAACTGACATCCTGTCCAGATCTTCTGGCTTTTAAGCCTGGAGGCAGAGCAATCTTTGGTGCAATCATGGTTCCTGAGAGCAGTCTGTGTGATCACCAGCAGACACCTGCAAGACAAGGTGGAGGTTATATGGCGATGCTTCCCAGAAATGTCCATTTTTCCTTCTGCACCAGCACAATGCTTCCAGACAGCTGCTCCTGCCTCGAGCCACCTCACTCCCACAGGCAGCTGCTACCATTAATCCCACTCTTTGGTGTTTCCCCTCCCAATGCCCTGTGGGAGATGCAGCAGATGGAGCAGTCGCTGAACCATTGGAGGCAAACGTGGGATGATGTTAGTGCTCCCATGGCTCATGCCACATGTCCCACCATCACTGCTCAGAGGTCTGGCTGCTGCAGGTGATCTCCCCAAGCTCCACACCTCCCTGTTACCCCACTGCCCCTCCCATGATGTCACGGGGCTGGTCTGAGCAAGGACCTCTGTTCCACATGGTTGCCAGTAATTCCACCACCACAAACATCAGCCTGAGGTACCAGACCATATCAAGCCATCAATCTCTAATTGTTGTATTCATCAGTAAAACAAAAAGCCCAAAGGGAAAGGGAATACTGAGGCCAAGAGCTCTCTCTGCCCATTGCACGTGGCTCATGAGAAGCCTTGGATGGAAAACAGCCCCCTTAGCCCTACACTGTGTCCCTCTTGCAGAGAAATGAGTCAGGAATTTCATGCATGTAGAGCAATCACCAAACAGTCCCTACAGGTCTGCCCGGGACCACAGCTTCCCGAGCAGCTGCTTGTTTACCTGCCACCCATTTCCATAGCATGGGCGTGCAGCTGCATTCCTGGGAGCCCCAGCTGCTCTCACCTGCCTGACCTGTCCATGCTGGGGGAGCAAAGCTCGAAGGCACTGTTCGGCAGCAGAGGTGCAGATGGGTGATGTGATTCCTCCAGAGAAACACTGCCAAGGATGCTCAGCGCTCCCCTGGGATGACTGAGGAGCCAGATCAGCAGATGCAGTGTAAGGCAGCACGGTGATATCGCTGCTGGTGGATGGATGGGACTTTACACCAGCTGAGGGTCTGAGCTGTTGCTTGGGCCCCGAGCTCTGGGGACACATGGTGCAGGATGACTCAGAGGAGGAGGAGCTCAGCCTATCCAAATCCCCTTCCATAGGAGTTTTCCCTATCCACTGAGAATATCACAGGGAAACCACCCTCCCCAGCTTACGTGTCCTGTTAAGCAACAGGGACGCGTCCCTCCCGAGCCAGAGCCACGCTCGGAGGTGGCTGTGCCAGCACAGCAGGGCCCCGTGCTCACCAGGCAGCTTTCAGCTGAGCAGGATGTGCTGTCCGGGTCCCAGATATGTAGGCAACAACTTTTTATTGCTTTTTATCAGTGCCATGCTGATGGGAGCAAGTGCATCTCTTTCTTTCACAGCCCCTCTGTGCTGCTGCTCTCTGCAGCAATGCAGGGGAAGGCTGTCCCTGCCCAGCCTGGGCAGGGGAATCCGTGCCAGCATTTTCCCCAGGGGATGCTGCACTTCAAAGGCTCAGGAAGTGTCCATTTTGCCTTCAGCTCCACCAGCCCACGGTTCTGGGTGGAAGCTGCTTGTGTCAGCAGCTGGAGCTGGGAGGCAACCCAGGCTAAGCCAGGGCTGCTGGCCAGGATCAGCACCCAAGTCACCCAGCCTTTTCTCACTGGTCCCCAAAGCATCCCCAGCCACTACAAAGTGCCCCCAAAAGACAGTCCAAGACCACAGGCTTTCATTGTGCACTTGCAAATAGCCATTTGTGTCACTTTGGGTGCATCCCTTCCCCTCTCCCAAGTGTTTGGGCTAGGGGCTGTTGTGCGCCCTGGGCTGCGCCACTCTAGTTTAGTTGGACACTGCTGCTGTCACATTTTATTTCTCTTTTTCTCTTCCTCTCAGAAAGTGCCAAGTTATATAAAATGAAAAAAAAATCCCATCTTAATGGTGAATGAATTATTTAAAAGGGTCTGTTTGCTAATGTGATTGACTTCAACCAACAGCACAGGTTGAGCTGTAATTATGGGAAAACAATCAAATCTCTATCTGGGTTCACACCATACTGGTCTTGCCACTTTTTGTATTATAGCAGAACCTGTTGGGCGACTTTAGTTAAGCTGAGCCTCCTTTCTGCTGCTGGGGCAAAGAAACACAAACCAGTAGAGCCAGTCAGACTGCAAGGAAAAATTATGGCTTATTGTCTGTGCAAGTTCACCCACACTGCTCACTCCTGTCTCCTGCGTCCCAGATGACCGTCTCCGGATCACAACCTAACTGAGCTCAAGGAGTCAAGGAAGAGACACAGACACAGTCCTCCAATGTGAGTATTGTGCTTGCACTGACTTTTATCTGCCCCCCGGCATCCCGGGCTGTGTTACGTAGTTGGGAAGGGAGCTGGCGTGAGCCACGCACGGAGCATTGCCCAAAATTCGCTGAGCAGAGCGCTGGGAGAGCTGTCACTTAGTGCTGGCAGATGGAGCCTGTCCAGCTCCCATCTGATGGGCAGAGGCCGTTGTGTCACAGGTTTGCTTGCTTTTCTGTCCCCTCTTGGAGTTCGAGGAGGAAATTTGGATTTCTCTAGCAGCTGGGGAGTCCAGTGTTTCTGTCAAAGTGGTGGCTCTGCCTCTGCAGGGGTGTGGGGTTGGTGGGGAGCAGGGCAGAGCCCACCTGGGCTGTGCGGCCGCTGCCCAACCGGGACCCCAGGGCTCTCCTCTGCTCTAACAAAAACTTTTTCTCTGGCATTTTCCACTTGAGTGTGAGAGGTAATGAGATATCCCTCCACTACAAAATGCAGAGAAATGGCATCCAGCTCTGGCTCAGGTGGAGTGAAATAGCTGTGGTGGGTCAGAGCGATTTGTGGGTGTCACGGTTTATGTGAGTACCGGGGAATCTGGTGGCGTTTGCGTTTAGAGAGCAGGGATCATCAAAGCCTTCCCTGAGCAAACACCCAGGCTGTGTGACAGCCGTGGTGTGAGCAGAGATGGGGCTGTGGCCATGTGGGATGCCCTGTGGGAGCGTGTGGGCTGGCAGAGGTGCCCATCCTGGGCAGGCAGCACTGCTCACCCAGGTGTTAGTGCTGGGCACTGAACGGGCATCTGATCACACCTGATCCACCTTCCATGCAGCATCTCAGGCAGCACTGGACTGCACCAAAACATGCACATGGTCAGCAGTAAATAAGTTTCAATGGGGTTGTGGGTCTCCCTTCCCACCCTGTTTCACACCCTGAATTGGTCACATCTCTGTTGCCAAGGCTAAGAATAAATTTGCTCCTTTTTTCCTCGGTGGCAGCTTGGAGCTGGGTTGTGGTGGCCCCTGTTAGCTGGGTGAGGTGGCCCTCTGTCCCCCACCTCCATCCCTGTTGTGTTCTTCATGGGACATCCTGACAGTGCCCTCCTGGGTTGTCCAGTTCTGTTCCTTCAGGCAGTACAAATATTCAGCAAGGCTAGAGCTCATCTCCAGGCACAAGGTGCCTGACTGTTACTGACTGCTGTAGTTCCTTTTTCTTACTTTCAATCCTGGAGGAAGGAAGTGATGGTGGGATTGCTGCAGGGGAGAAGCTGTGTCCACACACACTGCCTCCTGGCACAGGGGTTTGTTGCTGTGGGTTGAACTGTCCCCACTGCCTGTTCCTTGTCCCTTCTGCTGGAACAGTCCCCCAGTGGGGAATTTTCTGAGTGCTCATACAGGATAGATGATCACAGATTGTCCCCCAGCTTCACTGGAGGATACAGGTCACTGATGTACAGTATGGATTCAAGACCCAGCCTGGGCAGCAAAGTGTCCCCAACACCAATGTGTCACCAGGCATTTGGGACAAACAGAGATGCCTCAGTCCATAAAAATGCCCAACTGTAGCTGTCCCATCTGTTGGGTGACACAATGTGGGGCTGAGCTGGTAAGAGAGGACCCATCCTTGGTGCTGCAGCAGGGCTAAACACCTGGGATGGTTTTTCAGAACCGACTCTTCCTAGCACATTACCCCTTTGTTAGACAGTGCTGAAGAGAAAAGCTGATTCAGTCAAAGACTTCCTCAGCAAGGTAAAGAGATCTGTTCTTTCCATTTACATGGCCATTAGCTTGACTCAGGATGCCCATGCACTCACTGACACAGCAGGAGCAGGGGTTGCCAGTTTACAGAAGAGTGGTCGCAGTAGAACTTCATGCCCCTTACCCCCTGCAAGTCCTGCTTTCCCACACAGGACCAGGAATGATGAATTCCCCATGTCAGGAGCACTAAGGGCTCCAAGGCATGCTGCTGTGGAGGTCTTCTGCCGTGGAGGAGAAGACAGTGAGACCAAGATGCTCTCCAGGTACCATGTACAGCTAACGGCGTCACAAGCAAACTGTGGGGTGATACCATCCTTTATCAGAGATTCCCAGGGTATTTTCCTCCCACTTTCCCCAGCCAAGGGCTCTGGGGCTCGGGGAGAGAGTGGGAGTGTGTTAGCTGGGCTGGTGGAGGCAGTGACCACGTGCCTCTGCTCCTAATGGGGCCTTGAGCTATTCCCTGAACCTCACCACTTCTCAATTAAAACACCTGAAACACGCGATAATGCTTCGTTACCCACTTCCCAGAGCATTTTGAGGTGTTAATTAAGTAATGTTTATAGAAGCTGTGGTTACCTCAAGATGCACAGGCAGATAAGTGGCTACTTTTAATAATCTTCTGAATCCTTGTGCAGGCACACAAACCTGCCCACAGATCTGTCCAAAGCCCACCATGCTCTGTGGAGCATCATGGCATGACTGGTGGGTCCAAATGTCATTCCTCCTCAAGTGGAGAGAAGAACAAATATTTAGTGTTAAACCTCAGCAAAGCAGCAGAAGCTGAGGAGTGGGAGGACAAAACCTCCCTCCCAGCTGGGTGCAGTGCAAGGAGAGCCCCCCAAACTGTTCACTTGGCTATATAAAAGCCAAAATCCATTTCCTGGGTGTAGTGAGGTATTGCAGAGGACCAGCAGCTCCTGCTTTAGTGATCCCGCAAGGCCGGGGCAGCAAAGACTCTGTGTTGGGAGGAGGGATGTCCCAGTTCCCAGGGAAAACAGGGGGTCTCAAGCAGAAATGAGGCAATGAAAGAAAACCCCCATTGTTTTGGTGGCTGCCACAGCAGTTAGAAAAGCAGGAGCTGCCTCCATAGGGCTGGGGTGGTGGGGTAGAAATTAAACTACTGGGCTTGTGATCACCGTGGCTGTGCTGTATTATGGCAACAGAGACTCTATGGGGTAGAAGTAAATCTGTGTGCAGGTTGGGACTTGAGGCTGGAGCTTTATCTTGGAGGATTCACTCCTGTTTTCCTCTCCCTGCGATGGGACACGTCTGTGCACCCGTGAGCAGGGGCAGCATCTCCCTGGTGCTGCCGGTCCCATTTAACCTGTTCAGGGGGCTGTGATCAGCACCAGTCCCCAACAAACCCGAAGGGCCATTGAGGCAGATCATAGCCCTGCTGGAGCTGCACACCACCCAGCTTGGACCCCCAGCAGAGGCGACCCTGGGGCTGGGTGTCAGCAGCAAGAGCTTGCTGCAAACCGGCCCCTGGGCTGGCAGAGCAGCACAGAGCAGCTGCCCTGCTTCTGGGAGGATTTTCAGGTTGTACAAGGTGGAGAAAGGCACCATATCCTCCTCCCTGGAGAAGCAAGAGCCAAGGCTGCTCCTCCTGTCTCACCTGTTGGGGGGTAATTTTGCAATCTGCCAGCCCCTACCCAGCACCCACAGCAAGCCCAGTGCAGCAGAGAGCAGGCACTGAGCTCCATTTTAGGACAGCCTGTGCCATGTTAAGTCATGCGAATAAATAAATACCCAGCAAGAAAAAGAAACCCTCAACACACACAAAAAAAAGCCCTCTTCAAACTGTCAAGCTCGCAGTACCTCAGCAAAGAGCATTAGCTTCACCTTGGCCTGTGAAGTACTCCTGGTACTGCAGATTTTCCATGAGTGATCAGGCAGTTTTTCTGAGTAGAAATTTGTTTTATAATTCTAAAATTAGACCAGGAACATAGTAGGGTAGCCAAGGAAAGAAAGTTTGGCTGGTCAAAGCAGCTCTGCCCAGCAATCACCCAATGTGAGTGTATTACATCAATCCAGCCTGGAGCTGAACAGCTCCAGCACTGCTGATGGGGAAATATCTGGTGGCAAATCCATTAAGCTTCACTGATCCCCATGGTGTTAGAATGTCTGCCTTTTTTTTTTTTTTTAAGATTTAAGCTTGTTTAGCTAATGAGCTTCTTTATCCTTCTGAAAGGAGACAGTGCTGAGGGTGGGGATGTGTGTTGCTTATTGTGAGCATGGCAGGCAGTGCTGGGGTGGTGCTGAGAGGCCAGGAACACCCCAGGCACTGGGGAATGGGGGACAGCTGTGCTGTTAGAGCCGTTGTCTGAGTCCATCCCCTCCCAAGGCCACTCAGACAGGACAGAAAATAACCTCTCTGCTGCTTTTCCTTTCCGCAGCTGAGAGCATCCCACCCCAGGGATGCCATCAGTACCCAGGCATTGCCTCAGGCTGTTCCAGTCCTGTGCATGAGAGCTGACATTCCTGGGGGACCCTGTGCACCAGCCTGGACCCCTTTTCCTGCCCTGAGCTGACCATCAAGACATGAGGAGAGCAGGTGAGCAAAGCCACAGCAGTCAACAACTGCCCTGCCCTGGGTCTTGGGTTTTCCAAACCCTCCAGATTTAGGGGCTGGATGAAGAGTTTGCCTTTGGTCCCTGACACTGGGGCTCTGTTTGCAGAGGGCACCCGTCACTCTGAAATACATCCAGCCCTGCCGGAACACCAAAGGGCTGCTCCCGGCCCCTCCGCGGGGCCACATCCGGCACTGCTGGGTGTATATCACAGTGACAGCTCTGGAAAGGGCTCAGGGCTGTAAATGAAATCCCTGTCTCAGAGAGTGAGCTCCACACCGAGGGACTCTGTGGTCTGGGCTTCATCAATAAATCTCCTTCAATAAATCCTCTGGAGCAGGACAGAAGAGTGGGGGGCTGCGGCTTCGCGCCTTGACCAGTTCACACTGGGTGAGAAGGGAGCAAAGCTGAACCCCTCGGAGAGCCTGGGCTGCCTGTGGGGTTGCTCTGCTGCAGAAAAAGGCTGAATACTGGGTACAGATACACGGGGAGCGGTGCTCGTGCAGGATCTCTGTTACAGTGTGTGTGCACAGACCAGAGACCCAAAGTCTTCTCCAGGTTTGCCACAGAGAGGCTGTCCTGTCTGCAGGCAGGTTTGGGTGCTGGCATCTCAAAAGCACCAAAAACAGCAATAGCATTTCCCCACTGATTGGATCCGCAGCAGGTCACAGGTCCCTGCCCACCTGAGGAAAAGAAAGTCAGGAGTGAACCCCAACCCTGGTGACACTGCAGCCATGCATGGAAGGCAAAGCTGCTGCCCACACCCCAGCCCCGAATCTTGATCTGCCGGGCTCTGCCCGCAGCGCTGAGTCACAGCTGCAGTGATCCGGATCTGGCACAGAGCACCTGGGCTGCCCCCGCGCCCTCCACCTCCCACCACATCCCAGCCCAGCCCTACCTGCCTGAACCACAGGCTGGCACCAGTCCCAGCCAGGGTGTCACCTTGCCAGGATGTCCCAGCTGGAGCCTTGTGTCCTGAAATGCTGGGTTCAGCCCTTGGAGACACCAGCCTTGGGGAATGGGCAGCACTGAGGTGGGCAGGGGCAGGTGGGCAGCCCAGGGAGCAGAGTAGGGAGCTCATGCAGCACCCCTGGCTCTGTTCCCAGTTGCAATCCCTTCCCAGATTACAACAATAGGGAATGCAATGGGAATTAGTACCTGAGCACTTCAGAGCTTTCCCAGCCAGCACTTGGGGTTTCAGTCCCATGACAGCAGTGGTGGGTCTCACAACCTCCCTTCAGCCCTGGGGAGGTGCTGTGCTCAGGGTAGAGCCAAATTTAAGACTCAATGATCCTGGAAAGTGCTTCCCATGGATGTCAGGGGTTTGGGGTTTTTTCTATTTTGCAGTAGAGCCAGGTGTTGTTTCTCCTGACTGGTTATTCAGCTGTGGCTCTTGGGGCTGAGTAGCAGAGATCAGTTCCCAATCCCATTTCACAGTGGCCCATCTCAAGCTGAGTGAGCCGTCACAAGCCACACCGTGCTTTGGGTAGCTTTTATTTGCTGGGATAGATCACCCAGCCCTGGGAAAGGGTGAGTTATTCCCAGGGAGGTGGGAGCGATGAATATTTTTAATATATTTTTCCCAGAGAGTGAGATCTCTCTCTATTCATACCAGATTTGCTCAGAAGCCAAACGAAGTGACTCTGGGATGGTTCATGTTCAGGCAGCTGCTGTGCTGATCCGAGCGTGCCGAGAGCACGCGAGCCGAGCTCACTGTCTGTGCTTGCTGGCGCGTGCCTCATTTCTTTTGAAAATCAGATGCTTTAGGGGAAACTTTCTTCTTCCAGCTCTGCGTGCCCACATCTTGCATATGCAGGCAATCTGGCACACCTCTGCTCCGTGTGCAGATAAAGGCACGGGCGAGCCAGGCTGGGAGAGGGCTGGAACCCAATGGAAAACTTCCCATGCCGCAGTGGGGCTGTAAAACCCAGCTCCCAGCCCACTCTTCACTTTCCAACAACAGAGGGGAGGTTTTCTCCCTGGTCATCTCTTCATGGCTGAAGGCTCAGTGTCCAGGTGCTTTGTTGGGATTGGGATTACTGGCCATGACTCAGTAACCCGGAATGACTTTTAGGGGAGAAGCTCCTGTGTGGCAATGCTGAATGCCTTGCTGTGGAACTCTGTCTTCTCCCAGAATGGTTTTCATGGTTCTGGAAAACCCCACAGGTGTTGTGTCCACCCCAGATTCCTGCAGGGCTTGGCTCTGCACACCACCTCTCCTGGTCTTCTGTAAAATTGGGTGAAAAACTCTGGTGTCTCCGAAGGTTCCCAAGGGGCTGCAGCCAGCAAGGCCATACAGAAAGCCTGGGTGATGACAGTGAGGTGACTGAGTGGTACATGTTGCCTCTGTAGAAACTGTGTGTGGTGCCAGAGGGAGAAGTGATGCATGGACCCATCTCCTGCTGGGCCCATCGGGGTCAAGCAACAACGCTACTGCAAATTTTCCCACCATAAGTCCCCATGTGGTCCTGACACAAGTCCTGCAGTCCACTCTTTATCCTCAATAAAATGTCCTGCCCCACCTCATCCCAGAGAAATGTAATTTAAACAGCTCAGCAGGTAGAGGAAAAGCCTGATTTTCCAGCTGGGCTTTCAGTTCTCCCAGTTTCCAAGACATACTCTTTGCTGTGCTCAGAGCTGAGGCAGGGTGGACAAAAATGCATCTCATGGTTTAGGAAATGATTTCCTTTCCTAGCTTTGGGCTTTGCCCCAGGACACCACATGCACAAGACTCATCTCTTTTATTGGACTTTTTCTTTCTATTTTAGGCTGAAACCTGAATAATTTGAAACAAAAGGACATCCTTGTGCAGGAGCAGCGTGTGGCTCAGCCCTGAACATGACCACAGAGAGTTTTGCAGAGTTCCTGAACAAGCTCAAGGAAATCCATGAGAAAGAGGTCCAAGGTAAGGAGACATGAGATGTCTGATCAAAAACTGGCCAAGGTCCATTTCTGTGTAATGCCACCTTGATCTGTTTGGTTTCAAATAACCTGAAGGGAGGAGGAGCAGGTGTGGAACTTTGGGGATTAGTGCTGAGCAAGCATTACCCGTGGGGATGGACTGGGACATGGGGTCACAGCCTGGCCCTCAGGGGATCACCCCCTCTGATGGCACCTTGGTGCCTCTCACCGGCAGAGAACAAAGTTTACTGAGAAAATCAGTAACTTTTTGGATGATGAGGAGGAGCAGAAGAGAGCACCCAAGGCTCCTGGAGAGCGAGCCACGGAGGTGCTCAGTCCCTGCGGGAATCCCACTTGCTCCAAGTGTTAGCCGTGGGGGATTTGGCTCCTTTCCTGCTCCTGGTGCCATAGTCTGTGCTAAAGGTGAACTGGGAGGTTTGCAGAGGTGACACACACACCTGCTGGGCATCTGCTCCAAGCAATGAGGATTGGAGTACATTTGGATAGTGAAGGATCAAAGGAAAACAGAGAGATGCAATAATCTATAAGACAGAAGCAGCAGGAGATGAAGCTCTGTTAAAGAAAACATTAGAGTCAGGTTGGATAGTTTATTCCTCTAGGGAATAAATTATTCCTCAGGTCATACATTATTAAAATAAAACCCATTAGGTTAAGCAACCGAATGCCAAATACAATTGTTTTCCTATTAGAATAATTCCCAGTATCAATATTATGAACAAAACATCAGCACTTTTGGAGGATTCTGGCTTATGAATTCATTCTTCACTTGTGTAATTTCAAGCCGTGTGAGAGTTAGAGGAAGCTGTTGAGCAATTTAAACCACATGTTTACATCTACTTTGCATAAAATGTATTTGACAGGATGTAACGTCTGCAGATCCATCAACCAAAGCCGTTCGTGCTCAGCTGTAAATATTCTCCAAGATGCTTTCCAACCCTGAGAGCTATAAAATACTACCCACCTGGGAAATGTATGCTGTAGCAAGAAATAAGTAGAAACAAAACTAAACCAGACTTCTGGGGGGGGGGAGGTGGGAGGCAAATGCAGATGCATTAAATACTCGGAATACAAAATGTGCTCACATCCTGTACAGCTTTTCCAGCTATATTAAACTGTGGTGGTGTTTCACACACACACTGTGTTATTCCTTCTCGGAAATACGGTTTGCAAATCGATGAGATTTCTGCAAAGCCACGCACCTTCCTGAAGTTCCATCGCTGCAGTTTGTTTCTGAGTGCCAGGGGACTGGCAACAAACACCCACCTCTCTGCCTCTGTTCCTTGTTCCAGGTCTGCACAGCAAGCTGACAGAGCTGACGACGGAGAAGTGCCGGTGAGCAATGCCGAGCCCACCCCACCCATGCTGCGGTGGGACAGGGGGTGGAGGGGTGGTTACACTGCTTAGTTTTCAGACCTCCCGAGTTCTCCTCCAAAACTGATGGATTTAGGGAGCACTGCTTGCCTTTCTGGCTCTGCCAAATTCAAACCCTTCGGGAGTTTTTGCCACACAAGTCCCCAGCACAGGCAGGGCTTGGTGTGATCCCAACCTACCTCCAGTTCGCCTTCCCACTGGCAAGTGATGCTCGTGCCAGCTCATGATTATTCTCTTGGGAAGCAATAAACCATGAGGAAGCAAGCTCCTAACTCCAAGGGAGGTGTCACAGGGCAGTGTCTGGGCTCTAACACATTTGTTTCCCCTCCTGCCCCACAAGCAAAAGGGTGCTGTGGATGGAGGCACAGATTTTGGGGAGAAATCCAATAACCCCCTTTTTTTGTGTGTTCTGTTTTTTCAATTAGCGATGCTCAGAGAATTGAAGAGCTGTTTGCTAAAAATCACCAATTGAGAGAACAACAAAAGGTCCTTAAAGAAAATGTAAAGGTGTTAGAAAACAGGTAGGATTTGGTTTTCAATAGAGTGCTGCTTAGTGGCAGCAACTGCACCATCCTAGGGGGAGACTTCAGAATTTGCTGTCTTCCCTGGAGTGGGGTGTAGCACAGGAACCTCTGCATTGCTCATACTCAGCTGCTGGGAGAGCTGGAGGAGTCTGAGCACATGCAGAGGAGCTTTCCTAAGCTCATGATGGTGGGACTAGATCTGGGGGGGTGGAAGGGTCAGTGATAACCCCTCTCACCAATTTGGGGTGATGGGCTGGGTGTTCACGCTTCTCTGTGGGGAGGGCAGGAGCTTATTTCCCCCATGGAAACCGTGTGGTAACAAGCTGCTGGCCGTGTTTTTTCCTTCCTCCAGACTGCGAGCAGGTCTCTGTGACAGATGCATGGTCACCCAGGAGCTGGCCAAAAAGAAGCAGAATGAGTATGAGACCTCCCATTTCCAGAGCCTGCAGCACATCTTCATCCTCTGTACGTACCACTGCCCGCTGTAGGCTCAGCTTTGGCTGTCTCAGCCTTTGCTCAGTTAATGCCTCTCCCAGATACTTGCACAGGAGCCCTCGTGGTGACCAGGCACCCAGAAGGGGTTTGGGGATGGGGAGAAGGGAGGGAGCAGAGCTGTGGATGTCAGCCACACCCCCCAAGCAGAGGTAACAAAGCAGCAGACCTGGGGGTTGCAGCTCTCTGCGCCTCCAGAAAAGAAATGCCAGGCCATGTCAGCTGCAAGGAAAAAAGATGCATTTGGCATGGCAGGAGCAACACTCTGGCAAAGACAGGAAAGTCACAGCAGCAGCTCAGCACGGGTAAATGGAAATCAAGCAACACGTGTGATGGATCTTCTCCTGAGCTTTTGGCAGGGCTCCCAGCACTGCTCAAGAGTGTTTTTTTCTCCCTGGGGATTGAGCTGACCCCGGGAGGGTCCTGGGGGTAAGGGAGATAAGGCATTTAGAAGGGATGGAGAGGTGCCAACAGCCCTTGGTTTATCTCCCCTGCTATGCCACTGCTCCCCGAGTGCTGCTTTCGAGCAGGAGCAAGCCAAGGCAGTCACCCACCCTGCCCGCGCTTGCCCGCGGCCTCCTCGCTGCAGCACCCGCCTGCTGGGTGCTCTCAGCTCCCTCTGGAATTTGCCTGATCCCACCCCAGACCCCCAGTACTCCCCCTAACTCAGCACCTGCTCATCAGGGGCAGCTGTGGTGTTCAGGGCAGGATGTTGGCTGTGTCCAACCCACCACACCACGGCCACTGCTGTATCTGGGTCGTGCTCTCCCCCTGAGCTGGATGAGCTGCCGTTCCCCCCTCCTCCTCCCTTGGGGACCCCAGCGACCTGTGGGGAGTGTCAGCTCTCTCCTTGCAGCACCTGAACCCTCAGCACAACCTCTGTCCCTGCAGCTAATGAGACAAATCGCCTGAGGGAAGAGAACAAAACTCTCAAGGAAGAACTGAAGAAGCTCCGGAGCCTGGAGTAAGTGCTTCCCTGGGTTTCATTCATTCTCAGGGGTGTTAGTAAAGACAGGGGCATCCCCACAGCTGAGCAGGGCTATGTCCAGACTGCAGCATCCTCAGGGGTATTTTAGCATCTAACTCCTGTGGATTCCTTTATATATTAGACATTGAAACATTCCCAACAGTCTCAAAACCCTTGTTGACCTTTACTCGCTCCCCTGTTAACCTGCATCCAAGGATTCAGTGTTTGGGGAACAAGGGTATTCAACCCTTCTCCTCCTCATGGGGTACAGCTCATGGGAAACAAAGTCCTGGGTGCTTAGCTTGGCCATGGACCTCCACCTGGGCTCTTCCATGGCACCAGCTCCCCTCCTGCATCAGCCAGGTTGTGTTTTGGAGGAAGGAGATTGACACACAAGGAACTGTGTTTTGGTTAAAGAGGGAGAAGAGATCAGCACCAACAGGTTCGTATCCTGACAGAGCACTGTGCTGAAAGCCAAGTAACCTGCCAGGCTGGCCAATATATACAAATCAGCTCATTCCTCAAGGGTTTAAAGTCCAGAGGAATTAGCACTGAGGAATTAGTTTAGAAATGTGTTTTCTTTGGAGCACAGGAACATCATCCGCTTAAAGAGAAACTGTGGCTTTTACTCCCCAAATGCTTCTCAAGACCTGACTAATTCCAGAGCTGTAGGTTGGGCAGGGCTTGATGAGTGCTCCCGCTCTGCTCTGCTCTCCCTGGGATGCTGGATAGGAAGATTTCCAGCCAAACATCTATGTCTCAGCCAGGACTTTGTCCATGACATAAACATGTGTCTCCAAGACTTAGTCATTCCCTCATAGTCATCAAGAGCATCAGCCCCTCCATCCTGATATGGTGACAGAGCACAGCCACCACATCCTCATGCTGAATCCACCCCTAAATCAGGCTATAACCCCAGCCAGGGACATACACATTCCCACAGGGCTTTTGCAATAGTCACAGCTGGGTCCTGGCTTACCCAACATCGTGGCATCCTGTGACATTACCCACAGCCAAGTGGGGCAATCAGACCTTGAGCTGTTGTGCTGGCTCTGTCCCATGCTCCAGACTGCAGCTGAGCTAGTGATAAGCTTCAGTGGAAGGAGATGAGTCTGAGGATCCAGTATATCCACATACACACTTACATAAATATGCATATTTGTATATCAGGCTCAGAGCTCCCAGTACAGTGGCTCCAAAACCTTCCTTCTCCTACCCCTTCCCATTAATTCATGTCCTTTTCCTTTCAACAGGGACAGGGCAAAGAACCCAGGAGTCACCTCCAGAGAAAGCAGCTCCACGCCAAGCTCCCCATTGCCTTTACTGTCCCCGATGAGCAGAAATGTTGGCAGTGAGAAAGGAGCTCACAGGGAAGCAGAAGAAGCCCACCATGATGTGGCAGACCTTGAACTGGGAGAAGGTGGGTGTTGCTGGCTCCTGCCACCCTTGAGGGACCTTAGGATGGGAAGAGTGACAGAGTCATGGTGCAAAACTGCTCTGGGAAAGGGTCTGGAGAGCAAAGGCCAAGCTGTTGCCATCTCAGATGGATGTTGCCATGGGTAGAACAGGTGCTGGGAGAGAAATACACATCAAAGGAGAAACACACTGCTCTACATTAGAGAAAAAGAGTGTTTGGGAGCCCTCACTGTAACACAAGTGATGTGCAAGTGTGGATCCTGTTTCATGCAGAGACCATGTTGTTGCCTTGCCCAACCACATGTGTAATGGAGGGAACATTCAATCAAGTGCTGGCTTGAGCCAAAAGGAAATTTTGACTCAAAGTTTTCAGTAAGAGGTGGTTGGTACCAGCCAGTGGGTCCCTGGGAGGCTGTGAGACTCCAGCACACTGCAGGGCAGGGCTGCAGCAGCTCTGGGTGACTGTTTGTGTCTTTTTTGCAGAAAAGCCTGCAGCACAGAAAAGCTCTCCAAGCAGCAGGACTTCCCCAGGCACTGTCCTCCAAGAAGTCAGCCTTGCAGAAATGGTGAGTTGTCAGAGGTGGTCCGATGTCCTCAGGCCTTCTTCCCACCGCTGTGGTCATCTGAACTGGATCAAGACAAGCAGATTAGGATAGGGAAAGAGTAGGAGGCACTCAGAGGGGAAACAACTAACCAGACTTGGGCAGTGCCAAGGAGGGCACCTACCTTTGCAGAAATTGCCATTTGCTGCAAGCAAAGCATGTGAAGTTTGGCACAGGCTCCTGTCCCTGCTGCGAACATGCACATCCATGTTTGCTCCTGTGTTTATCCTTCATGACAACACATCCAGCATCCTTGAGTCCTCTGCCCAATGCTCTGGTTCCTCTCTCAGATGTCTTGCTGGGGAAACCTCTGAGGAATGAAGGAGCTGGGGAGATTGTGCTGAGCCACATTTCAGTGTAGCTTATCCTGAGCTCTCCATTACCTGGGTGAGCAAGGAGCTGGAGCACAGTGAATGTTGGAAAAGCCTGGAGAACGTGTAAACTGTGGGAGTTGTGGGTACCAGGAACAAACACACCACAGCAGCCCTGCCCAAGAGCAGATACAGGCGTCTCTCCATTTGAAGCATAATGAATATTGGTATTTTCAGAGGCCTGGCGTTCAGTGGTTGCCATTTTGTGCATTGATGCAAACACAAACACAGAAAGCGTGCCAGCTGAGGGTTGCTGAGTGATATGGTGACACTGGGTGCTGGGAGATGAGACTGCAGGATCTGAAGCCGTGCTCCTGGTCATGGGAAATCAAGCCCACATACACACCCACAGAGGTGCTTCTGTTTTGGGACAGGTTTTGCTTACCTGACCTCCACAAAAAACTTGAAAGAGCAGGTAAAAAGGGGCTTTGGTAAGGCTGCAGGCAGGCTGTGGGAATAATTAATAGGGATCACAGGAAGGGCTGGTGGGCAGGGAAAAGTCAGGTCAGAACATGTGGTGAGCCTTTCATGGCAGCTGATGGAGATGATGATGTCCTGGCCTCACAACCAGGTACTCCACTAGAAATACACCCACCAAAGCTGTGTGTGCCAGGAGCTTACATGAGTAAAGGCTAGGGAATTTGCAGGGTCTTATCTTGGTTAAGCCACTGAATCATGACTTAAGCAGAGACACAAGACCTCCTGCTCTACAAATCAGGGCAGCCCAAAAACAGAGAGTGCAGTAGATCCTGCCAGAAAGCATAAGGGGGAAATCTCCCAGTAAAAATTAATAAAAATCTGGTCAAGCTGTTGACCAGAATCATCAAACAGAGCACTCAGGAGCTGCTTGTCTTGTTCTCACTGGTGAAGAGATGCATCCCAGCTCAGCTGGGCTCCCTGTAGCTCGGGGTGCACAGTAGAATGGCTCACCTGGACTTTCTCCCCTCTGCCGCAGGCATCCCAGAGGATTTCCAACCAGCTGCATGGAACCATTGCCCTGGTGAGACCTGGTTCCAGGCCCTGTCTTCTGGAAAAAAGTCCTTCAGGGACAGCAGTGTCCCCACCAGCGAGGAAGACTCCTCTCCCTCCGGAGCGCGAGCACAGCCCCAGCCTTGAGGCGTGAGTACCAGCTCCTGGCCTGATCCATGGCCCAAGGCACTGTCCCACTGGGCAGACTGGGATGAGATGGCCAGTATTCACTGTGCCTGTCCACCTTCCCCTCCAATCTTCTCCCACAGCCTTGGGGAGGGGGGAATCTCCCAGTTTATGCCAGCAAAAAATGACCGGAATGCAGCCCAACAAGACCAGCCTCTCATTATTCCAGCTTCTCAGAGAGACCCATAAAGTGAACCGGGTGCCCCCACCTCCAGCTAGGAGAAGGACTTGTCCCAGGGCAGGCAGGAATCCCTGCTCCTCCTTATCTATTCTAATGGGCTTTTCTACAGGGCTCAGCACTTCCCAGACTTATCCTCCCCATGGATTTCAGAAGCACAGAAGGCTGAGCAAGGCTAGTGAGTTCACCAGTAGCAAGTTTTCCAGAGTGGGAGGAGCTCTGCTGAACATTCCTGGGAAAAGCTTGCACTCATGGAAGGGAAATAACCAGCGATAGCAGGGACTGGGTTTACAGGGCAGGTTCATGCACTGTGCCAACCTTCTTAGCATGGGTGTAAAAGGCTCCCATTGAGTGAGATTAGGGCAGAGTGGGCTGTTCCTCTGTCCTGAGTGTCTTCAGGCCCACCAAGGCACTAAGAAAGCCCAGGAGGGTGGGTAGGATGCTGCTGGCTGTAAGGCATGATTTGAAAAGTGATGTCTCAGCAGCAGTGCTGATGTGAGTGGTCACTGCATCCTCACCCTCGCTCAACCCACTGCCTGGACCTACTGTGGCCCAGGGACAGGGGATTGCTGCTGGATAGGGATGGTTTCCTGCAGTGTGTGCAGTGAGGAGACCTGCTGCCTGAACCCCCCGGCCACCAGGACCTTCTTCCCCAGCACCCAAAGGCAAGCGTGATGCACAGGCCAAGAGCTGCAAGAGGGCATAGAAAGACCATGTACATACCCTACAGGGCTAGGAAACCACGGGGAAACTCTCTATTTAAAATGATGGGGTTTTTCATTACTTTTTTTAGTTATTTAACAGCAAGCAAACTTGACTCCCCCAAGGCTGCTCCATCCTACGAAAACCTCAAACTGACCACCCGGAGAGAGCAGCTCTGCCTCCTCCACAAGCACCTTTCCCTGCACCAGCTGGGGCTGGCGAGTCACTGCACCTCGGCTGAGCGGGATGGCAGCAGCTTCTCCAGCCATTTGCTCAGGACCAAAGATGCCGAGGGCAGGACACGGTCACGCGACGGCTGGGAAGATCATGCAGCCTTGCTGAAGCTCCCTGCCACCATGGTGTACGTGAGGGATCAGCACCTGGAAGAAAAACTGCACCTCCTCAAGCACCGGGAGAGGCTGCAGCACCTCCTCATGCAGCAGTGCCAGCCAGGCCAGCGGGCAGAGGGAGACACCAAGCTCACACCTGAGGAGCGGCCCCTCTCCCCGTGGCTGAGCATCGCGGCGGGATGCAAGGAGGAAAGGTCCTTCCTGGAGGATGCCGCGGATGCGAAGGAAGAGAAGGAGCTTTGGCTGAGCCGAGATCGCCCCGAGCTCCGAGTAAAGGTGAAGGAGGCAAGGGATGATGATGCAGACACGCCACTGGATCTGTCAGACTCCGGCCGTGGCAGGGAATCAGACTGGCACCACCGCCGGGAGCTGCGGGGGTGCGGCAGCCCCGGGGAGAGCCCCGCTGAGCTGACAGCCCGCGGCCCTAGCGGGAGACACAGGGCACAGCGGGACGACCTGCGCTACCCCTACCACTGGCCCAGTGCCACCCGGGCACTGCCTGGTGCTGCCAAGCAGGAAGAGGAGGAGGAAGAGGATGCAGCTGTGGTGAGTACAGCTCGTGTTGGCACCAGCTGTGACCCCTTCCCCTCCCCAGGGTGTCCAGCACTGCTGCTGGCACCATTGTGACCACTGTTAGGAGGATGGCTTTGATTTATGTGATGCCAACTTGCACATGGCAGAGCCACAGCTGCTCAGCCTGGGCTCTCATTCCCCCTCTCCCCTCCAGTGCCTGTGGGGTTTCCATCCAAGCCCAAGGACAGGCAGTGTCTGTGCCCCCTCCTGCAGGCTGGTGCAGGAGGTGTGCTGGGCTCCCTGCAACACACCACAGCACACAGAAACGCCTCTGTGATGCTCGTCCCCATGGGTGTCGCACATAAGGGCTGGGGACAATCCTTTCGTCCTGCCTGGTGGCAACAACCTTTGTGCTCCCTGTATCCCTGTATCCCACAGCTCACGCTCTCACGGGCACATCTGACAAACAGCTCCACACCGAGCAACCCGGAGGCCCTTCCTGAATCTGGGGTGAGACGGGATGTGAGTGCACAGAAGGGAGAACCAGGTAAGAAGCCCCAGGCAAATGTGACATTTGAGAAGGCAAGAGCAAAAGGTGCATTTTGGCAAAGGCATCTCCCAGCCCGGAGCTCTGTGCTGGGCTCTGCACACACCTGCAAACGCACCAACAGGAGAGACCCTTCCAGGGACCCAGGTGCTCCTGGCTCCCAACACTTTTGGGCCATTAGGAGAAATTCAGGTTTCACATTTCTGCCCTTGAGAGCTCAGTTTTCAACCCTAGAGATGTCCAAAATTCAGGCTCAGTACCTCTAGGGAGAAAGTAACTTCAGCTGTTCTGGAGAAAAGCCCAGTGTCTCTGCCCAGCACGGTCAGGAGCCACCCATGGGGTGCCCTTGCTCACCCTGCAGAGCACCCTCCTCTCCATGCCTGGTGGTATGGAATTCCCAGGAGCTAAAGAGGTCAATGTAGCTCCAACCTATTGGCAAAACCCACTCCAGAGTGAGCAGCAACAAGATAATGTTGCTGCTCCAGCATTACCCAAGAAATCCCCAAGAGAGATGGGGAAAACGCAAGAGGTTTGCAGGACTAACACTGGAAAACCATCCCTGTCTGACCCCTTACTCCAATACATGCCCTGTGCTGGCACAGCACACAGGGTTGAGCATGGAGACAGGGATGCTGGTACCTGCAGCAGGTAGACCGGGATGCTCTCCTGCTTTTTCCCTGCTCCATCCCCCATAAGAGACCTTTCAAGGCTTTCTCCCTGCCTGACCACCAGGGGACACAGATGCCAGGTTTGTCCAGGTGGGTGGGAGGCAGCAGCCATGGGGATTGGAGCAGGAAGCACGTCTGCTGAGAGCTGCTCAGTACCAGTCTTACTGGCTTGGCCAGAAAGTTGAGCTCTCCTGGATTAGTTGGTCTGGGCGTGTCGGAGTGGTTTGGGAACACTCTCCGGAGCAGGATTTTTCATGGTGGAAAAAAAAAAAAAAAAAGGGAGTCCTCTGTGATTTACATGCTAAGGAGATATCATCATGGCAGAAGAATTTCAGCTGATTACATTCTGGGTGTGGGAATACAGGACTTTCTTCAGTTCTCACCTTAAGGTTGACACAAAGCCCAGGAAACAAGACACAGAAACTTCTGCGCTTTCTAGTGAACCTTAACCTGCAGAAGGATAAGGTGAGGATGGGATCAGGCCACAGGGACTCCAGGAGTGCCTGGAAGCAGCAATGTCTGCTCTCCCACCTGGGCAGGGAGGCTGCCCTGCTGAGCCCCACCCTAGCCAGACCTGGTGTCATAACCAAGAAGTACTGAGCTTCTGGAATGCCCCTGCCCCTCTGAAGAGGGCACAGCCCTGTCTGCCCTCCACGGCCAGCCCAGCTGTGCTGCTGTGGGTGCAGTCAGGGTGATGCCACCAGCAGCAAGGTTTGGCCCCCAACTCGTGCAGATTCACTCTGTGCGGAGGTCGGGTGTGTGCAGGTTTGTGTCTGGGGTTCTGTAGCCTTGGGGTCTATGTGCAGCAGAACCTTTTGCTGGGCAGAGAAGTGTCTCCCCTGCCTTTCCTTCCTCTGCTCCTCAGCACATGTTTCCTGCTGAGAGACACTGACCAACACCAACAGCAAATGTGTGAAAAATATGCTTCTCCCCACCTGGGGCTAAAATGGGAAGGTGCAGTCTGGTGTTTAAATACCCCCCAGCTTCCCACCTGAATGTAGCCACAGATGTAGGGGCAGCACTTGCAACTTTGGTGTAGCAAAGTCCTACGGATACACCTTTACTGGGAGCTGGTTTCCCAACAGAATCCTGTTGGATCATCCATAAGCATTCATTCCAAGCCACTAAGCTCTCAGTGTCTCTGCTTTGCAACACAGTTTATTGCTAAACCTGTTTTCTGCCTCAGTGGCTCTCAGAGCACGGACCAGTGGCTCTGTATCTGCTCATGAGCTTGTCAAGTCTCCTGCCAGCCAAAAAAGCCCTTCTTTTTGTGTTTCCTTAGATGACAATGATGCTGAGTCTGGGAAGCAGGAATCCGATGAGCCAGACACAACGGACAGCGAGGTTGGTTTGTTCTCCTCAGCCATCAGCTTAGGCTGCCAGGTCCAAGAGGCATAAGACAGGTTGTCCCTGCCCAAGCTCCTTCCAGAAGGTGATGGCTCTTCCTGCACTAGGTGCCAAAACTCATTCCCACCCTGTTACACAACTTGTTGCTGAGGGATAGAAGTATCACTCTTTCCAGCTAGACAAGAGTGTTTATGAACAATATCATTTGTCATCACTCCATAGGAATGATCACAAAGGTCCCTGGCAATGCCACTAGCTCCCTGGGAAATCCAGGGTAGTTTGTAGACTGACTGTTCTCATTGCTCTAGGGGGCTGCCCCATATGAAGACGAGATCCTACAAGAAGCCGAGGCTGATGGGAAATACTTTTGCACCAAAGACAAAGCTCATGTGCAACAGAAGAGAAAAAGAGGACAGGAACTTTGGCCGAAAGGTAGGGAGGAGGAGTCCCTCGGGGCATCAGCTCAGGGTCACAATTTCTGCTGCTTCCCAAGAGGCTCCTATGAGAAAAGCATGAGGGAACCGAGGGCAGAGGGGAGGAGGGCTCTTCTGCCGAGCACATGCCATGCTGTGCTGTGTTTTGGCAACACCTGTCTCCAGCTGGAGGAGCCCCCTGCTAATGGTTAGCCAGAGCAGCCTGAGCAGGGTGACCAGGAGAGCACTCCTGAGCACCTAAGCTAACAGAGCTGTGTTTGCTTAGCAGGTCAGGGAGGCAGTGACTGGGGAAGGCCAAATTCCCAGGGGTGAGTTATTCACATGCAGAGAAAGGTTTCTGCCCATTCTGTTGATCTCCCACTGTGGCTGGGGAGGTCTCCCTGCTGACAGAGGAATGTGTTGTACTCGTGTTTCCTACAGGTGAATAAGCAGAAAACTGCTCCTGATAAGGGTAAGGATAAGAGAGACCTTTGTCTGTCAGGCTTTAAAAAGTGCTCTGTCAGACAAACCCTGCTGCTCACCCCCTCTGTACCAGCCGTAAAGACAGGGAAGTGTTGACCCAATTATAAATGCAGAGAAGTCTGCTCCTGGAACATGAAAGGAGATTGTTTAACAGCCCAGCCTTCAGAGGGGTTTGCTTACTCAGGGTACACCACCAGAGCTGGGTGACAAGAGGATTTGCTCTACAAAATCAGCCACTCAGAGCAATGGGGGGGAAGATGCCCTGTACACCCCAGGGCAGACACATCCAACCTTCTAGGACAGGATGGAGATGTCCCAAGTGAGGACTGAACGCAGCTGTGGTAGGAATGGGGTGATGGAGAGACATAACACCTCTCTCAGCATGTGGTGTGGGCCATGTACCACACTGGAAGGGGGGAAAATACAAAGAATACATCCTGCTGGTCTGGGTACCCTCTCAGGTATGCTCCTGCATCAGGTCAGTTCTCTGCCTATTTCTGCTTTACATGTTGTTTCTGTGTCCAGGATGACAACAGCCTCCCCTGGATAATCCACACATCTCACTTGTGAGGTGTTTCTCTTGGTCTCTCCTCTGCTGAGCTTTGCTTCCTCCTGCACTGTCCCTATTTTGGGATGAGGTCATGCTGATTCCGTACATGTAAATCCATTGCTCTGTGGTTGACTCCTGCTGTCATCTTGCTGTTTACAGGAGCTAAGAAGTCAATGAGAGGAAGAAAGAAAATCAAAGTGGAGCAATGCTCAGTGGGGATCACAAAGGAACTGGAGAATTGCTCTGCTTCCCACAACGATACCTCTGAGGAGAGTTAACAGCAGGGCAGGATGAAGCGACACGGAGGGCTCGGAGGCCTCAGCATCCCACCCACACTGGGAGTGAATCCGTCTGTCATGCTGGGCCTGGCAGTGGGGAATTCATAAGGACCCACTAATGGGTAGAGCACTCAGAAACTCCTCACTCAGTGCTCCAGGAAAGGCTAGGCAAGGAAGAGCCATGCAGGTGATCCCCAGAGCAGACAGGTCACTGCTGGTGGAGCAGCACATTCAGCAACCCCAGGTCTGCACTGGAGCAGACCCTCAGACTGGTGCTAAGAAGAGGAAACATCTCTTTGCAGCACTCACCCTGGATCAGAACAATGATTCTTCCCTGGGATTTCATGCTTGGAGAACAGACTACTCAGGCCCCATTCCTCATGTAGGATGGCCTGGTGGCTGGTCAAAGGGTGGTGACCAAGCTAAACACTGCATGTACAAACCTGCTTTGATTAAATCCATACCCAGGTTTCATACACATGCAGATCTTCTTTGACCTAGAAAAAGTCCATGGTTTCCTTTTCCAGTTAAGTGAGGAGCAAGCACATGAGTGGACAGGTGGGATGTGTCCCTGGAGAGGGCAGGGAGACAAGCACGGGAAGGGAGGGCTTGGGTGCTCACTCTCCCCAAGGTGTCCTGCATGCCTGAAAAAGGTCAGTGTGTGAGACCCAGCTGCGGCTCACAGCAGAGCACCAGCTCAGCAATTCACACTAACCTTGGCAGGATCGCTGGGAGCTGTTTTTCACGTGGATAAACTGTTCTTAATAATATTTTTTTCTGTTGGGCTGAGATGAGAAGGACTGCAGTGAGCATCCCTGCAGCCACAACATCGCTCCAGGAGCCAAGCTGGGGTGTTCCTGGAGCACAGCTGGAGAACAGGAGGACAAAACAGGAAACCAGAGAAGGAGTGCCAGAGCCAGTACCTTCCCTGGTTGGTGCCTCATCATTTCCTTTGCCCGCAGTTATTTCTATTCAAACGTATGTTTGTTTGTCCGCTCACAAGAGCGAAGGCAAAGCGCAACCAGCCAAGAGCAGCATCTTCATCCTGCAGCGCCTTCCTGCCTCCCCAACACCAAAATCTCACTTTAAGAGGGGGAGCAGGGGCGGGAAGGGGCCCTGCCCTGAGCGGGGCAGTCCTGCACCCAGCCGGGCGGGAGCGGTGGAAGCGGTGCGGGAGCGG